>NW_004524819.1:3274718-3308218 GCF_000260255.1 Octodon degus | reverse complement strand
AAAAATTATAAGTTCTGAGTGAACGGCATATATAAATTTCAGTCAACTAATATACATTTCATTTCTTTTGGTCAGATGTAGACAGATGGGTAGGAGACTACGTTCCTCTCTCGTGTGCAAGATAAAAGGAATAGATCTCCTTGATTATTCTTTGAGAGAGGGAGAGAGAGAGGGAGAGGGAGAGGGAGAGGGAGAGGGAGAGGAGAGGAGAGGAGAGGAGAGGAGAGGAGAGAGAAATAGAGAGATTATAATGATGATTTGGAATTAAAAGCAAGATAGAAGTGTAAGAAGGCATACATAAACATAAAAACACTGAGATCAATATCATTAGGAATCTCAGTAGCAGCATATACTAGCTGTGTGACCTTATACAAGTCATGCTTCCTTTCAAGGTTTAAACTTCTTCACTTGCAAGATAAATTACAGGCCTTCATCTTGAACTGGATGCAGCTATCTTGAGTTGCAGCTCCATCATTGTCCCAGAATAACCCTGGCTGGTTTTACTCACATTGTTTCCCAGTATTCTATAAATAACGAAACTAACTAAAGTGGTATGTGGAGGTATATGATTCAGAAATACTCCTGATCCTTTAATATTTACTTGAGATAAATCAGTCACATTCTAGCTTAGATGAAGTCACTTTTGTCCTGAACACTTATAAGCCCCAATCTTTTGATCAAAATAGCAAGGATCCACTGAGCATGCTGCTACCCAGGGTCACATTTCTGTCAGTAGTTTCAATAGATGGCACTCTTCTTTGGTCTCATGGTACCCGGAGCCAGAACTCACTAGCCCAAAGCTGGTGTCTCCTCAAATTTCAGGATTCTGTATTGACTTTTGGTCTTCATTTGTGCTTTTATTTTCTCATACAAGAGAAACAATGTGATATTTAAACATGCATGTTTGATTTGTTTCACATAAAAGTAAGGTCTCAAGGTGGATGCATTTACCTAAAAATGTTTGCCCGTTTTTTAAGATAAATATTATCTTTTATTCTATTTTCTTTTTTGTTCTTTTTTGTCTTTTTTTGTATGTGTAGTCCAGCCTAGCCTTGAATTCACTATGAAGCCTAGACTGGCCTCAAACTCACAGCAATCCTTCTGCCTCAGCCTCCTGAGTGCTGGTGTTTATCCTTCTTAAGGGCAGAGTATTCCTCTATAATATTAATGGCAGAGTACTACTCTGTAAGCTATATAAATACATTTTCTTTATACATTTATATCTCGATGGGCATCTGGACCATTTCCAAAATTTAGCTATTACAAACTGTGCTGTTATAAACATGGGTGTGCATGTATCTCTGTGGCTCAATGGTTTTAACTCTTTTGGGAAGATACCAACAAGAATAGCTGGGTCAAAGGGAACATCTAGTTTTGGTTCTCTGATGATGTTCATATCAGATTTCCATACTGTTTGCACAAATTTATACTCTCATGAACAGTAGAATAGGGTTTCTTTCACCACTGCCTCACGAGCATTTGTTATTGGTTGTTGTGTTTTGATTTCTTGGTTGATGAGCCATTCTTTTTGGAGAGTGAGAGAACCTTAGTGTTATTTGAATTTGCATTTCTCGGATGAGATGACTAGTGATAATGAACCAATTTTCATATATTTATTTGCTGTTTGGACTTGTTCATTTGAGAAGTGTCTATTTATTTTAGATGACCATTTTTGATTGGATCTTTAAATTTAGGACCATCCAACTGTTTTAGTTCTTTATGTAGACTAGATAGTATTCTTTTGTCTGAGGAAAAGGTGATAATTTTTTTCCCACTCTGTGAGTTGTCTCTTTACTCTGCTGATGCTTTCCTTTGCTGTGCAGAAGCATTTTTAATATGATGAGGTCTCAGTTGTTGATTCTTTGTAATATTTTGTTTGTGATCAGGGTTTTGTTCATGAAGTCTTTGTTTACACCTGTCTTCAAAAGTTTCACCTCTTTTATCTTCAAGTTTCTGTTTTAATATTTAGATCTTTGACCCATTTCAATCTTAGTTGAGTGCATGGGGAGAGATATCAGTCTAGGTTTAATCTTTGGAGTATCGTAATCCAGTTTTTACAGCACCATTTATTAAGGAGACTTTGTTTCTTCCAGTGAAACTGTTTAGACATTTTCTGAAAGATAAGAAGGATGAGTGTGCATGGAGCTGTTTCTGTATCTTCTAATCACCTCCATGGATCTTCATGTCTGTCTTTGCCAGTACCATGCTGTTTTTATCATGGTAATATAATTGCAAGTCCAGGAATGTGTTGTCTTCTGCCTTGACTTTGGTGCTCAAAATTGCCTTTGCTATTCAAGGTTTCTCCTGGCTCCAGATGAATTTTAACCTCCTTTTTTCTAGTTCTGTGAGATAAACTATTGGTATTTTGATCAGGATTTCTTTAAATCTGTATAACAGTTTTCAAAGTATGGCCTTTTCTAGTATATTGGTTCTGCCAAACAACAAGATATATCTTTCCATTTTCTGATATCCTTTTCAATCTCCTTTTGCAGAGTACTATGGTTTTCAATGTAAAAGAATTTTTACATCATTCATTAGATTGATCCCTAAGTATTTCATTTATTATTATTATTATTATTATTATTATTATTATTATTATTATTTTGCAGAACCGGGGATTGAACTGAGACCCTTATGCTTGCCAGGGAAGCGCTTATTCCACTGAGCCATCTCCCTGGCCCCCACATTTTTTATATTATTTTGAACAGTGTGGTTTCACTAATTTCTTACTCAATGAATTAGTTATTTGAGCATAGGAAAGACTGATTTTTTGAGTGTTGACTCTGTGTCTAGCTATGCTACTAAATTCAGGTATTAAATCTACAAATCTTTTTATGGAGTTTTTGGGGCCTTCTGTGTCATCTGCAAATAGTGATTATGTAACTTCTTCCTTTTCTATCCTTATCTTTTTCTCTTATCTGAGATTATTGTTCCTTTTTCCCTTGTAATATTGTACCAAGAACAGTCAGCACTTCACGTGTCTGAGCCTCACATAATTTGCTTCTCAAATTGATGGAAGTAGCTCACTGGTAGAGTGCCTACCCAGCATGTGCACTCTAGCACCATGATATGGTAGAGCTGGATGAGATTGGCCTAGAGGACTGATACGGAGTAGTGGTTACTAGAAGCAGACTGTAAAGTGAGTCAACAACTCAGACATTCTAGATTGGAGACCTAACTCTGTTATCAGCCATGTGACCTTAGGTGAGGTGTTTAACCCCTAATGCTTTGTTTCTTGTTTCTTCATTTGTATAAATAAGTTATATTTATATCTCTATAAATTCGTTAGCATTTTTGAAGTGTTTAGAACAGAGTCTGGTGCATGATAAGTGTCCCATAAAGTAAGCACTCTCTGCACGTCTTGGCTCTGGCTCTCACTGTTTCTATGATCTTGAAAAACCTCTCTAAGACCCAGAGTTTGAAGACATTAGGTACGGGTATGGAAAATATCACTAGGAGGAATACAAAGTTGGAGACATAACCAAACAGTTAAATTATCTATCATGTTTAGAGATGAATTTAGGGTGGAGGAGATAGCTCTGTGGTCTAAGTACCTGCCTGGCAAACACAAGAACCTGGGTTCAATCACTGTATCACATGCCATGTGAACCCTGCCCTGGGCATGCCACGCCAGTCACCAAAACCAGGCATGGTGGCACATGTCTGTAATCCCAGCACTGAGGAGGCTGAAAGAGGGGGATCACTATGAGTTCGAGCTGTGTAGCAAGATCCTTTACCAAATAAATAAATGAATAAATAAGTAAATAAATAGAACAGAGATGAATTTAGTTGGAGGCACCCAGGGATCAGATTTAAAGTGTTTTGAAACTGTGGAATCTAAAGAATTGCTGCTGAAATCTAGACTGCCCTATGCTATTGGCAGGCAACCTCGCAATTGATCTCATTTTGGGAGTTCTCATAAGAATCTGTTTTCCACCCAGAAAATGGGCATGTTTGGGATCCAAGTTATTTCACAGATGGAAGATTAACCTTCTGTGATTGAAGGAGTTGTGCAAATAAATATATTTATAGAAAAAAAGTAATTACTCTAGTTAATATTTTTAGAACTGTATTGAATAGAAGTGGTAATTGTGGGCACCCTTGTCTTCTTGATATTAGAACAAAAGCTTTCAGTTTTTGACTATCTAATATGATGTTGGCTGTTGGTTTGTTATAGATGACTTTTATTAGATTGAGATAAAGACCTTCTAATCTAATTTTCATCAGGAGTTTTATCATGAATGGGTGTTGGTCTTTGTCAAATGCTTTTACTGCATCTATTGAGACAATATTATGGCTTTTTGTTCCTGGTTCTGCTAATGAGGTGCATTACATTTATTGATTTGCATATGTTGAACTAACCCTGCATCCCTGGGAAGAATCTTACTTAGCCATGATATACAATCTTCTTGATGATATGATACATTCTGTTTTTGAGTTCCTTATTCATGATTTTTGAATTTATATTCATCAAGGACACTGGCCTATAGTTCTCTTTTTTAGTTCGGTCCTTCTCTGGTTTTGTTATCAAGGTAGTGCTTTCATCCAAGAATAAATGAGGGAATATTGATTCCCTTTCCATTTTATTAAAGAGTTTGAGAAGTAGTGGCATTGGATGTCCTCTAAATTCCTTTTAGAGTGCAGCAATGATCCACTAGTACCTGGGCTTTCCTTCTTGGTAGTTTTTTAATGACTTCTTTAATTTTATGACTGATATTGCATTATTTAAAATTTTTATATCTTCTTGATTCAGCTTTGATAATTCATATGGAATAAAGACATTTGTTCATTTCTTCTGCATTTCCTATTTTATTAGAGTATAGTTTCTTTAACTAAGTATTGATAATCTTCTGAATTTCTACAGCATCCATTGTAATTTCACTCTTTTCATTTCCAGTTGCATGGATTTGAGTCTTTTCCTTTTTGATAAGGCTGGCGAAGGGTTTTTATATTCTACTTAATCTTTCAAAGAACACATGTTTGATTCATTGATTCTTTGTATTTTTTGTTTCAATTGCGTTAATTTCTACACTGATCTCTATAATTTATTTCCCTCACATGCACTTTGGATTTAACTTTCTCTTTTTTTTCTAGAAGCTTTAGGTTCAATGTTACATTATGTATTTGAGCTCTCTCTGTTTTACTGATATGAGAATTTGCAGTTTTAATCTTTCCTTGTATGACTGTTTTTATTATATCCATAAGCTCTGGTATGTTATATTGGTATTATCATGTAATTGTAGAATCTGTCTAATTTCTTTTTTAATTTCACCTGTGACCCACTGCCTATTTGGGAGGGTGTTATTTTAATTTCTATGTGCTTATATAGTTTTTGTAATTTACCATTGACTTCCAGTTTCATTGCCCAATGATCTGATAATATACTTAGGATAATTTTCAATTCCTTTACATTTTCTTAAGCAAGTTCTATGAACTACTATGTGGTCTATTTTGGATAAAGCTTGTGTGCAGCTGAGAAGAGTGTGCATTCTGTTGTGGTTTGTAGGTATCTACTAAGTCCATTTGCTCAAAGCTTAGGTTCAACTCTGATATTTCTTTGTTTATTTTTTTGTCTAGTAGATTTATCTATTTGTGATAGTGGAGTGTTAAGGTCCCCCATTACAATTCTGTTAGCATCTGTTTGACTTTTTCATGTGTATTAATGTTTATTTTATATAGTTAGGTTGCTGGTATATGATGTATATATATTTATGACTGTTATTCTTCCTCTTGGATTGTTCCCTTAACAAGTAGTAGTCACTTTTTATAGTTTAAAATCCACATTTTGGGCAAATAGAATAGCTACTTCTGCTTTTTTCTGAGTTTCTGTCATATGGGTTATTGTTTTCCATACTTGGACTTTCAGCATATGAATTTCTTTTTGAGTTAAATGTGTTTCTTGAATATTTTTGGATCTTGTTTCTTGATTCTTTTCTGCCAATTTGTTTCATTTGAGTGGTGAATTCAGACCATTAACATTGATGATTATAACTGATATGTATTGACTTAACTTTGTCACGTTATTTTCTATTATTGGTTCCTTTTACTTCCCAATTCTTAGTTACTTTTCTGTCTTTGCTGGGACAAATACCCAGCACTCAAAATGAAGGAAGGAAAGGTTTATTTAGCTCACAGTTCCTGGAGGTTTCATAGCTTAAAACAACCTGAACTACCTAGCAAGACAGAAGAGAGGGTCAGTGCCTCTGTCTTCTCTAAACATCTCTTCTTTGCCTGAGGTGGCCTCAATAGCAAACATAGCCCCCAGCCCTATGCTACAGGGTCTGGAGGAGAGACTGGGGCCCCACCATGTACAGGATGATCTGCTCCACACCTCAGAGAAAATAACCCAGGGTGGGGGGAGATGGGCAGAGCAAATGCTGCCAATTTAATGGTTCATCCCTCTCTGGCCCCGCCCCTGGAGCCCCTCCCTGGTCCTCTTGCCCCTCCCCACAAGCCACTTACTGCTCTTTCAGCTGTGTCTGCGCCATGACTTACATGAGGCTTTGGGGGACAACTAGATACAAACCATAACAGTCACGTTATTTTCTATTATTGGTTTCCTTTTTCTTCCCTTTGTTTAATTGCTTTCATTGTCTGCTGGATTCATTCTTTTGGGATTCATGGAGCTGTTGTCTTCATTGCCTTTTTTCTAGCATATCCTTGAGAACATTTTAGAGTATTGACTTGGTGATCATGAATTACTTTAGATTTACTTTATCATGAAAGTATCTTATTTCTATATCAATTTTGAAATATAACTTTGTGGAGTCAGTTGGAGATTGTTTTCTTCCAGGGCTTCAAATAGTGTACTATGAGCTCTCCTTGACTTAACAGTAGTGTTTGAGAAGTCTGTAATGATTCTGACAAGTTTTCTGTAATAGGTTATCTGTTCCTTTTTATGAACAGCTTTTAATATTCTGTTCTTATGCTGAACTTCTGAGATCTTTACTTATATGCTTTGATATAGCTTTTTATCTGGCTGTGGCTAATTAGAGTTCTGTATGCATCACTTGCTCTATGTCAACATGCTTCCAAAGTTTTCCACCACTATTTTTTGTGAAGAGATTTTTTATCCTTTGTTCTATCTTCTGACTTTTCACTTATTCCAAAGAATCTTAAGTTATGCTTCACACTGTCTACCAGCTATCAGATTGATTTTTTTCATATTCCTTTGTTATTTTTACAAAGGTCATTCTTGTGATGGTCACCAATCACAAATCTGTCTTCTATGTCTTACATTCTATCCTCACATTGGATGATTCTGCTTCATATACTTTCTTCATTTTTTTTTTCTTTTCTACTGTATCTGTTACAGGGTCTCACTATACAGCTTGGGCTCATAATGATCCCCTTGCTTTCAGCCTCTCCAGTGCCGGGATTACAGGCATGTGCCACCACACCTGGTCTCAGTGACCCTCTCAGCTTGCCTGGGGGTGGGGTTGGTGCAGCATGTGGTGCCCAGGATTAAGCATTGGTCCCTGTACTTGCCTAAGCTTGCCTAAGCAGGCATTTTAGTCTGCTGAGCTGTCTTGCCAGTCCCTGCTTCATATACTTTCAATAGATATCTTAATTTCCTGGATATCTGTTTGAATTGTTTCATATAATCTAGTTCTTTCCTCTGTTTGGCATTCATGATTTCTATCACTTTCCTAGGCTTCTCAGTACTTACTCTAGATTCATTAAACATATCCTTCACTATGGCTTTTGTTTTTTCAGTTATTTGTGAAATTATTTCTGATTTATTTTCTAGAGCCTCTTCTATATGCTTTGTTAATTCTGCTGTTACCATTTTAGGAAATTCGGTTGGATGGCTTTTGATTTCTTCTACCTCCGTGTCCTCTGGATTTAGTTTGGTGAGCTGGAGGGATGATGTTCCATCTTGCATCTGTGTCTTCTCAAGTTTTATTTAAATTTTTTTTCTGCATTGAAACTTATAAATTACTTGTGGTGGGTAGCTTTATTACTAGTATTGAAACCTCCTTAGGAAATGATTACTTCTCAGAGATGTCTTCTAGGTGTATCTGGCTTTTTGCTTTTGAGTCTAACCCAAGATCTTGCCTCTTTAATTTATTAGAGATGTGAAGTTTCTGCCTATTTGTCCTAGCACTCAGTTCTTTAGTACTGGGCTACGGTACTCTTTATGACACCCAGATAGACAATCTCAGTGTTGGCATACAAGGAGGTATAACTAATCACATCCATGTCACCTCTTGTTGTAGTCAAGGTTTTCAAGAGAAAAGATTTACTACATGACATATAATTTATAGGATTATTTTATAATAGTTACCCAAAAAGTCAAATGCAAATGATTGCAGGACATCTTTCCACACATTAGAGGCCCAAAGAATCCAACTGATGATGTATATTCCACAGCAATGTCCTACAGAGTTTAGCTGAAGACCCAGAGCTCATGGTACTTCATCCATGAATCAAGATGTCCTAGAGCCTATGACAATGTCTCATGCAAGTCTTTATCAAAGATCTGCACTAGACAGGCCCAATGGCTAGTAGTAGAAGCTCAAAAGTCTGAGCCAGAAAGATGAGGGATCTATGTTAACAGGCTGAGGGATCTGCACTACAGCCAGTGAAGATCAAGGTAAGGACCAGAGTTCCTCCAAATGACCCACAGTCATCCTCAGCAATAGCAAGCACCTGAGCTCCTTTTAAAATGAGAACAGGTGAATTCTTATCAGTAAATCCAAGAAAAGTTTCTCCAGGAGAATCAACCATACACCACCTTCCCCAAAATGTCTCTTTTTATGCTGTTGGCAACAATCCTTAGAAGGGCCAACTAAACCCAGCATCATACTGATTCAGTTCAGCTGGGTGGTACAGATTGACCAGTAGTTAATCCACCACACTTTGGCTAAAGCAGTATAATCAGTAATAATAATAGTATCAAGCACAATGTAGAAAATGACAAACTGTGGTAACTGTTCATTTGCCACCTTTAACCGTAGGTATGAGATTTATAGTTATATAACAAACTAAAATCAGAAAATTATGTACAGTAATAATACACTCAATACAGTGATTTCATTCTCAGGGGAGAACATTTAAAATGGATGGGAGGGAAAATAGAGAAACAAAAGAGAAAATGATTAGAAGCAAAACTGAAGGATAAAGGAAGATTGTTCAAACTTTGGGAAACTAGTGGAGACAGAAAGGAAAGAAAGGAAAAATATACAAACAAGAACTAAACAAAACAAAATCTAAAATCTAAAAACAGTGTTCACACTCATAAAAAATACCAAATAATCATGAAAAAAGAAAAAATGCAAAGAGAACAAAAGAAATTTATCTGTGTTTTCAAACCTATAGCTATTTTCTGAGGTCTACAATTTTGTGGCAGTGTCAGGACTTGTCTCTTTTGTCACCAGTAGAAAAGGGAGGCATATAAAACCTGGATTAAGTCTGCATTAGGATTAGGTTGTGGCACTGCACAATCCCAGCAGGGCTTCAGTAGGAATAGAACCAAGATGTTGATTCTGGCACTTTCATCTCCACAGAAGTTCAGGATGATCCTGACTTCTGGTTGTACTTTTGGAGCCTGTGTTGTTCAGACCAGTACTATACTCTGGTTGTCATTTGCTGGCCTCTCCTTGGCTCTCTGACTCTGACAGTTGTGCTTAACCCAATCACAGGGACCCCTATGACAAGAGGAAGCTAACTTAGAGCTGCTTCAGGTCCTGCATTCAGTTTACCTCTCCCTAAATTGGCATCTGGCTAAGCACTCTCTCTAGGGGATGCTTGGATTGCAATCATACACCAGATGTTTTATCTCACAGCATCTATTGTTCCATTCCACTGGTGTATTTCTCTCTGGAGGCTTCTGCAGTCACATACCTTCACTGTGTCTCTGTAGATTTGAACCTCTGCCTTCATACCATATGCCAGGAGTCAGGGAGAAAGTGCAGTCTGCCTCCTCCTTTTTCTGCATTGAGATCTGTCTCTTTACTTTCCCTGGAGGCTCCAATTCTCCCTTTATTATCTTTTTGATTTCTTTTATTTTTGTATTTTAGGGAAGGGTCTACCGGGTATTCAAGGTCTCACTACTAGATTGGACTCATAGTGATCCACCTGTTTATAGCCTCCCAAGAGCTGGGATTACAGGCGCACCACCATGCCCAGTCTCAATTGCAGTCTCAGTGCTTCTCAGTGTGCTCCAGGGGCGGGGCCGGTATGGCAGGCCCAGGGATTGAACCTCTGGCCCTTGCGCCTGTTTGCAGGCACTTTAATCTGCTGAGATATTTGGCTGGTTTGGCGGTCGTTTTTTTTTTTTTTTTTCAATTCTCCCCTTCGAACTTTCCTGGATCCAGGGAATCCACCTCCCTCATTTTTTTTTCTCCAAGTCACATAGCCTCTGCTATTTTCTGTCAGTAACTCAACTTGAGGCCTTTACTCAGGCTAGTGCACACAAAGAGCTCTATCAGCTGACTCACCAACTATAGGTAGTTATTATATTCCAATGTCTGGATACAAATCTTATGCTGATTTTCTAATTTCACCATCTTCTTAGAAGATTGTAGACTGACTGCTGTGGCAAAATCTGGGGTGGGTAAACAAAGGAATAAGATGGTAAAACAATAATGAAGAATAAAAGTTTCTCACCTGAGGGGTTTGTTCATTCTCAGATCCTCAGCTTGAACACAATGCTGCAGTCTCATATAATCTAACTTCTCTGAGAAACTCAGCTTTATGCATTTACTGAGGCTCGTGGGCATGGAGGATTCTGCTTACCCTCAGAGTAAGCCAGTAATATCTGGTCATGGGATTCCAACTGACTGACCAACCAAAGGTAGTCATTCAAAGTCCAAGGTTGCAGCAAAGAAAGTTCATTTCTTCCTAGAGACTGGCATCCTTTGTATTGGCACCACCAAGTCCCACTTAGTTTTTCAAGTGAGAGTTGGCAGTGGCCCACTAGCAAAAGTCCAAGCCCATTGCTATAGTCCTACTATCTTCCCAGGGTTTGTGAGTGAGGACATTTGTATCCTTTGGTCACAATAATAGAACATCCACATTTAGTCAACCATGAAAGGTGTACTAACTTCCCCAGTAAGACAACAGAGATGAAAAATTGTTGGTTGAATAAAACCGAACCTAGCCAAAAGTGCTGGAGCCTGGCAGAAGATCTGGATGATACAAAAAGTGATAATGAGACCATATAGAAAAACCTGCAAGTCTAAGAATCATACCTGGCACAACATAGGCAGTCAGCAAATATTTGTTGAATGAGACCCAGCCACAGAAACTTCACTCCTTGTCTTCTCAGGTCTCAATGCAAATGTAATTCCCCCTTCTTGATGAAACCTGGCTTTCTTGCAAGGCTGACTCTAACCCTTACAAAGAGAAACACTGCAGACCATTTGCTAACTATAAATACTTTCTGACTACCTTAAAACCTGAGAGGTGGGCCACCACTTCTTAAAGGGACTTTGGCCTACATGAAATCAAATAAATTAGTGTCTTGAATGTTAACTAAATGTCTTGACACAACTTTAATTAGGAAGAGTTAACCTATACAATTCCTTGCTTCGAAATAAAGGTTTACTGTGTGTTGATTTATTTATGTCTCATGGCCCTACACAAAAAGTTTAATATAGCAATGATGAAATATCAAATGCAGAATTCTGTTTTTAAGCTAACAGGCATGGAGAGGGAAGCTTTTTTTTAAAGAAAAATTTTTCCTGGAAGCCTCTCTTCACCCACACTTGACATACTGTGTAACGTACACGTGCAAGAGATTGTAATGGTGTGAAGGTCATGTGGTGTCAGTCTAGCCCAAAGAAGGGGATATGGACCTGCAGGAAAATGTGTCTGAGCCTCTAGTCAAATAGATTGTAAGATGGGAATTTCAATTCTGAAAAATGTATGTTTTCTGGTTTCACAGTATAATTTAGGGAGTTGAGAGATTGTGTCATTAGAAATTAAATAAAGTTCTGGAGAGGGAGTAGGGAAAGAGGGACATGGGAGTAACATTTGCCAATTTATCAAGCTCCCTAAAGCTCCCTTACTATGCAATCAAGAGCAATCATTGGAGCTTCCAAGAAAATACTTGTAATCATAGGTATCTTTCTAATCATTTATATTTCATAATTGTACATTTGTACCCTATCTAAAGCTCCACTAGAAGAAGAGTATCCAGACAAATAATGCCCCAGGAAGGCCTGATGGTAAAAGTAGACTTAAAGAGGTTGGCCAGGTGGTTGAGAAGAATAACCTAAACTCTAAAAATGGCAGCAAAGAAGAGAAGGCAGCAAACAATGGGACTGGCAAATGTGGCAACTCAACCAGGGTTAGGTTAAGAATTTCAGACAAAAATAGCGTGCCACGAATGAGGTTCATTTAGAATTAGTTTAATTTTTTCCCTTTAATAAGAAAAAATTCAAACACATGGAGAAGTTGAAGATATTTTATAGCAAACACTTGTTTTAGTTACTTTTCTCTTGTTGCTGATACAAAATTACACAATGCCCGATGTTAAAGGAGGAAAGGATTGTTTAGCTCACAGTTTGGAGAGGTTTTAGTCCACAGTTGGCTGGCTCCAAAGTAAGATGGAACATGGAAATGGGACAACAGTTACCAAAAGCAACAAGAGACAAGGGAAGAGCAGACCTCTTTCAATCCCTTACATTGTATGAAGAGTGCCATAGGGCAGGTGTAGCACTCACATCCTTAACCCCAGCATTAGACCATGAATCACTCACAAATTCTAGATTGAGCTACTTCTGAAAAGTCCACCCCCATGACTGCATGAGGCTATGGGGGAACAGCTAGGCAAAACATAACAACACTTATTTCCTAATGCTTAGATTCTACAATGGAAGTTTTACTACAGCTATTTATTTTATATCCATTTTTCTATCAATCAGTCCATTTTATTTTTGGATGCATTCCAAGGGAGCTGCAGAGGTCATTTCACTCCCCACCAAAAATATCTGCATGCATATCATTAAGTAAACCTCAATATTTGTTTTTGGTTTTTTAAAAAAATAATTTTATTGAGAAACAAATACCAATGAGACAGTTTCATAACCGATTACTGGCACAATATTTGTTTATGGCTTTTTTCTCTTAAAGTTAAATTTACATAAGACAAAACACATACACATGGATATATCTTTAGTATACCATTTAATGAATTCTAAGAAAAGCATAAAACCAATTAAGCCAAATCTCTATCAAGAAAGGAATATCACCTAAAAGTTCTACCATGTTCCTTCCCAGCAAAACTTTGGCCCTTAGAGTAAACCAATGTTTTGACTTTTTTCCACACAGATTAGTTTTATGAATTCTAGAATGTCATATAAATAGAACCATACTGAATTCATTCCTGTGCAAAATTTCTATCATCTGCCATAACATGTTTAACAATTCATCCTTGCTCATGTGTAGATTTGTAATTCATTCCTTATTGTTGCTGAATAATATTCCATTCTATGAAATATTGCAACTTACTTATCATTCACCTGTTGGTAGATATTTTAGCTGTTTATGATTGTTTTTTGTTTTCTCATTGTTATTACTTTCCTTTAAACCATAAAAATAAATTTGTATTGATGGAAATATATGGGCTGAGAAGTATAAGTGAAATAAGACCTGTCAACTCATGTATTGTACTTTCCATTAGTATACGATGAGCGTTCTCAAGTAGCTTATTTTAAGTAGCAGAGTTCAGAGTTGAAATACAAAGAAATCTGTAATCTTATGTAACTCACACATATATCAATTTTGTTGTTTCACAAAATAAGATAAAAATAGAATTAATTTGCATAGGTGGAAATAATCAGTATTTAATGTCACCTAATGCTTATGAATAGCAAGAAAATACTTTTATGTTCTCTGCGTCTCCTTGCACTGTTCCATAGATGAAGAATTATGCTCTGCTATATATCAAATTTTTCACCAGGACAGATTTTAGGAAAAGAAGTAGCCACCTCTAAAGCCAAGCTTAACTTAAGAATGTGGCATCTACGAGGTATCACTTCTACAATTTCTAGAGAAAGAAAATTTGTCTTTCAAAAACACATAAAATACTTTTACCATCTCTGTATTCTCATTACCCATTCTCTCTTCAACTCACATCAAACCAACTTCCAATTTCAACAAAATTTTATTTTATTTCTTTTCTCTATTTTAGGGAAGGGTCTACAGGGTGTTCAGGGTTTCACTACTAGATCCGACTCATAGTGATCTGCCTGTTTAAAACCTTCCAAGAGTTGGGATTAAAGATGTTTACCACCATCCCCAGTCTCAATCGCAGGCTCAACATGCCCTGGCAGTTGGGCCAGCACAGCAGGCATGGGGATTGAACCCCCAGCCCCTGAGCCTGCTTGCAGGTGCTTTAATCCACTGAGCTATTTGACTGGACCTCAACACAGTTTTAAATAAGATGTTCACTGGAAAGTTTCCCATGGAGTTGACACGCATTGCTGATATTAGTGAGGATAGTCTCAGTGACACAGTAAGAGTGGAGATGAGTAAATGTATCCAAAGAAAAACTGAGGGGATTAAGCCAAATATTTGAAAAGAGGGTATAAAGAGATTGAAGGAAGTAACAGAACAAGAAGTTGCTGGAAGCAATCTTTGCATGCTTCAAAATTTCACCAAGAAAAAGTCCAACCCCTGGTCACCAACTCAGGTTGAGGGATGTTTTCTCTTCCCTTCTCTTTGCATGAGGGGCTTGGAAGCCTCCAAAAAGTCCTCTCAGTCTCAGAATGGCATCAGCAATATCTAAGCAGCAGCCTAAAACTGGAGTATACATTTCTGGTCCCTGCCCCAACCAAAGAAGGCACTGCCCGAGCTGGCTGCCAATTCCTGGGCAAGTATCTCCTCCAAAGTCAGTGATCCTCTGGCCTCTAGAGATCTTGTCTGTCCTATTGTTCCTTTCTGTCTTGTTCCAGTTGTCTGAAGAACATTTGCTTGAAAGTGTCCCATACTGCTTCTGTCCTCAAGTAAAACTGGACTGCTTACCCTATTATCTTGAACTACTAGTCCAGGCTTGCTGGCAGCCTGAGACTTGAATGGTAATTTTGCCCTATTGCCTAGAGCTCATGCTAATCAGCTCCTTTTAAAACACTAGTTCTTCCCACATCCCATTGTATCTTTTCCCATTGTGCTCCTATTGGGCCTTCCACTGAATTCAAGTTTCTAGATGATAGAAAATATCAGTTAATTTGCAGCATACATCTGGATAACACAACCCAAGCCCAGTGAATGGTAAACATATCATCTTCCACTCATGTTTTCCCTGGTGATTCATGCATATTTCCTCATCATGCTACACACAGTCACTATCCTCAAACCCCTAGATGTATGAGGTCTCATGGTTTTTAAGTGGTTGATATATAATCCTGAAATGCTTTAAACAGGTGATGATGATGATGATGATGATGATGATGATGATGATGATGATGATGATAGAAGCTACATTCTCCATTAAAGGAAGAATATGGTATGACATGGGCATGTCTGTATGCTCAAAGTATTTGGCCCCAGAACATCAGGCTTTTTTGAGCAGCTGTGTTTATCTTTGATAGCTTTGTTTTCACCAATTTACTGTTACCAGTGCTCAACTCTAGTTGCTGGGAACATCACACTTGTCTCCAGCAGTACTAGCCACACTACCTTCTAAATTGCTGTTTCTGATGAAGCACACTGAAAATGTATGCAGGTTCCAAGTGATAAAAAATATCCAAGTGGGCACAATGCCTGAACTAATATAGGTACAAAAAACATATTTGAAAATATTAACAATTTAATAAAACAGAACATTCCTGCTACAATCCATGGAAAGTCAGATAAAGAAAAATATTCTCCTTTATGAAATAAAAAAAAACCTGGGCTTAAAAGAAAGAGTAAATGCCCATGTCTCAGTTACCTTTCTCGTATTGCTGTGACAAAATACCTGACATCCAGAGTTAAGGAAGGAAAGATTTATTTAGCTCACAGTTAGTGGAGGTTTCAGTCCATATTCAGCTGGCTCCAAGGCAGAGTAATACATGGCAGAGGCCAGACATTCATAGAGGCAGAAGACAACAAAGAGCAAAAGGAAGAGCTCCAGCTGCTGCAGCTATCAAAACTTTCTCCATTCCTTACATTGTATGCAGATTACCCACTCCAGGGTAGGTGTAGCACTCACATCCATAATCCCAATTTTGGATCATGAATTAATCACAAACTCTAGAAGTCTGCCCCATGACTGCATGATGCTTTGTGGGGACATCTAGACACAAACCATAACATTTCATCCCTGGCTCCCCAAAGATTCATGCACATCCCTTTATGCAGAAAGTATTGTAGTCCATCTTTAAGAATTGCCAAGGTCCAGGGCCGAGGAGTTGGCTCAGTAGAATAAGCATTTGCCTGGAAAGTGCAAGGGTCTAAGTTCAATCCCAAGTTCTTCCCAAAAAAAGAAGAATTTCTAAAGTCCTAACAGTTTCAGTATTGCTGAAAAGTCCAGAACTGAAGTCTCCTTCAAGATCTAAGACAAGGTTTCAGCTGTGAGCCCTGTACAAATGAGAAGTCAAACACTTCCAACATTCAATGGCACAAGGTAAACATTGCCATTCTAAAAGGTACACACAGCAGGATACCAAGCATTGGGACCAACGCAAGTTCAAAATCCAGATGGGCAAACAAAAAGTCCTGTATTCTATATGGAATATTTGAAGCAATCTGTGGCAAACTGTGAGCTCTATGAGCCTCCACCTTTATTGTATTTCTGCTGGCTGTAGCTCCCATGGCTTCTCTCTGGGGATGGCTTTGCTTCCTCCTTGCATCTTTCCTCAGACAATCCATGTTCCTGGCTTTTCCAAACTTCTGGGATCTCCAGTGCATGTTAGGCTTCTCACTCACAGCTTCACACAGTGCCATCGAAGAGGCACACTACCAGGCCTTCCAGGCCTTCCGAAATCTTGGTGGAAGTCTTATTAACCTCAGAACTCTTACATTCTGTGTGCACCTAAAACTAATGTCACGTGGATGATGCCAAGGTCTGCTGCCATATGGAGCAGTAGCCAGGCTCCCTTCTTTCTTGGCTGGACGGGTCAAGTGCCTGGATTGCTGTGCACTCTGAATCTGATTCTGAGGAACTAACTTTCTACGCCTTTGCCACTCTGGAACCTGGATCTCTGTGGACTTTTCCTCAAAGCAAGGTCTTCTACCTTTGTAGTTTTGAGACTGCTTCTAGTGATGGCCTCATGTCACCCTTTCCATTCTCTTGTTCCTTCTCTACAGTGGAGATCCTCTCAGGTATACCTTTACAGTCCTCAGCTTTATTGGTGCTACCTTTTTTTCTTTCTTTCTTTCTTTTTTTTAAGCAAAATCACATTTTAAATTATACTTCTGGGTTCCTTGCTCTTGATCCTCAACATAAATCTGACTAAAAGCCCCCAACAATACCCATGCCACTGTCTCAACATCTGATTACCTTGAAATTTCTTTTGCAAGATTAATCAGTCTTCCACACTTAGTCTCAGGCAAAGTCTCTGGATATGAGCAAAATGCAGACAAACTTTCTGCCAATCCACAACACACATCATCTGGAGTTCAACAACCAATGCAGTCCTTCCCAGATGAAACCTTCCTAGCCTGATTTTAACAGGCATGATTTCTATCAGCCTTCTAGTCTTCTGAACTATGACCAGAATCTTCCCTACAGAATAGTGGAAGGCCTTCCAGAGCTTTCCTTATAGATAAAATCTCTGAACCTTTCTTATTACTTCTATAAGCTGTTCCCAAAGACTCTTGAACAGCTTGGTTGTGTATATAATCACAGCAATGACCCCACTTCTATAATACCAAATTCTGTCTCAGTTATTTTTCTCTCATTGCTATGACAAAATACATGACATTCAGAATTAAGAAAGGAAAGATTTATTTAGCTCGCAGTCACTGGAGGTTTCAGTCCATACTCACCTGGCTCCAAGGCATAGTGGCATGTGGCAGAGGGTAACTATTCATGGAGGCAGAAGACAGCAAAGAGCAAAGGGAAGAACCCCAGCTGTGGCAGCTGTCAACCTCTCTCCCCTCCTTGTATGGTATGCAGATTATGCATCCCACACCCATAATCCCAGCACTGGATAATGAATTAATCACAAACTCTAGAAGGTGCACTATGACTGCATGAGGCATTGGGGTACATCCAGACACAAACTATAACAGCTTAAATTCCAGATGAGAAGAAAATGAAACCCAGAGCAGTAAAAATGTTCTAGCATCATGGTTTTCTTCAGTGGCCTCAGTCCTGTTATGAGCTCTGAGACTAAGACAGGAGCTTTGGGGCTGGGAAGATGGCTCAGTGGAATAAGCACTTCACTGGAAAGGTCAAGGGCCTGAGTTCAATCCCTGGTTCTGAAAAAAAAAAGACAGAGTCTTTGACACCTTTCCACATGAGAAGTAAACATGTAAATACAAGCTCCACTGGACTCAACTGCATATAGTTTTGAGCCTCAGAGACATTCTTTTGGTTAAATTAGTAAAGAATTACTCTGTCAGTGACTCAGTGAGGCAGCGTGTTCGAGATTTAAGCAAATAAGTAGAAAGACACTTATAAAAATAAAAAAAAATGCTAGCCCTCTATTTCTTGTAGATGTCAAATTAACAATATGTGTGGGTATAGAGAACTCAGGGAAAGAAATTAACATAAAAAGTGGTTCAGAGTTTGGGAAACACTAGGGTCTTGGCAAAATGAATGTGAAATTTGAAGATCATAGTGACTCCTACAGAGAGAAACAAAAGCCATAGGTAAGATCATAATAAAAGAAATTATTAACTGCACAAGGAAATTAAATGGCTCAAGTGATAGCTAGCAAACAAAACAAAGAGAAAAGCTACAACAAGACCACAGAAAATAATAGAAAAATTTGAAGGCAAATATGAAATTAAGATCTTGAAAATGATTAGCAATGAAAGAATATACATCATAATGGAATTAAAGAATAAGACAAATAGTATAAGCTGATTTGAAGTAATTACTTGTAGAAATATTAATTTGTAAGAACAATAATTAAAATTTAGAATGGATACAATAATTTCACAGCAAAGCTGTAGTGAAGGAACTTCCGTAAAACTGGGCAGCAGGAAGAGATGGAGAAGAAAAGGTAAAGGAGCAATGAAATACCTAAAAGCTAAACTTCCAGGGAATGGATTTGGGGCTATTTTTTATTTGACCTTGCATATCCTTGCATGTTGAGCTAGTTCCTGGAATAGAAGACCTTAAAAATGCTTGTTGAATGAATATAGTAACAGAAGAACAAACTATAGGTTAAAGAATTAATGATTACTGGGGGAACCTTCCAAGACAGAATTGTGAACTAAAAGTTTTATTTTCTTTCTTAAATCTAGCAAAAGTCATCCCATCTTAGCAATGACAGACATTCACAGGTCAAGGCCATTTATAGATATCCAGAGGCAGAAGACATTTTTCTAGAAAAGTATTTTACACAAGGCTCCAGCTGAGTTCATTACCTTTGTAGATTGTGGCTGCACTGAGGCCTACACTCCAGCCCTGCATGGATTTAAGCAAGGGTCCAGGGGAATAGAAAGAGCTAGGACAATAGATACACAGATGGGGAAATCCATGCACAACAAAGCAGAAGATCTCTGCTCTGAACACTGTACAGTTGCGAATAAAGGGCCAGAAAGTGCCTAATCTCAACAGCTCTACTTGGCAGTAAAGACATGACCAGTCTGACTTCTATCTGGATGGAACTGTTGGCATTTGGATGCTGAATCAAATCAAAGTCAAATACAGAAACAGATGACAAAAGAAAAAGAGGATTTATTTCAGAAGCCATCCAATGATGCATCTGAAGCTTCTTTCTGTCTGTAATGAGAAGGTCAGAGCAATTAAATATAAAAATCTGCCATGTTTTTATGGCTTGAAATCATGTTTCAAGTTTAGAATCTCATTGTTCTGTTTATCTTTCAGTTAGCTAGAGAATCCCGTGGATTTTTTTTTCCAGACATCTCCACTCAATAATGTTCTTACTGCTTTTGTATTACTGAAGATGTTAAGCCTGTGGAAGTACTTCCCACAAGTGGAAGCAACAATAAACTTTGTTGCCATAGGCAACACAAAACACAGTTCATGGGAGGTTAACACTCCAGGATATGGGAATAGGATGGTCATGATTCTGTACCAATATAAAATACCCTGGGAAATGAAACATGTCAGTTACTTTCTGAGCTTTAATTTCTTCCATCTATAAAATTATGATATCAAGCTGCTAGGATTTGAAGCCATGCATTTCATTCCCTAGCTAGGTGACCTCAGTGAGCTTTCTAAACTCTCTGAATTCATTTTAAAAATTAGAACACAAATATCATCTGTTGAATTTGCCTAAGTACAATCCAATTCTGCGTTGATAGCATGGGGCAGCTGGATATATAAAAATGGGATAATGTACGTGATTATAGCTTTCTGAGTTACTCAGAGTGCTATGAAGACCACTGTGAACACTCATTATGGGCATTTTCATGAATAACCATTGGCAAAAGTCCCCAAAGAACAACACCACTGAAACAGCTTTTCGATTGGAGAATCAAGAGACTGCAGCAGATGTAAGAATTCAGAGTATGTGCTAACTCTTATGGCAGTGCTCTACAAGAGAACAGAACAGAACAGAATGGAACAGAACAAAGTATGTGACCCAGATCCCAAAGGGTAGATTCTTCCAGGTAGGATAATGGTATTTGTACTTTTAGATAAGATGTGTTCTCCAATGGACAATAGAAGTCACCTCTAAGATATGTGGTCAAGGACTTGAGTGTGACCTTATGTTAGACTAAAGATGATTAAGATTTATTCCCTATTTCTCCATAGGTGGAGTCTAATGCTTGTTGCACATAGGCACATCTTAGTGACTTGCTTGACCAGATAGTTACACACAGTGGACGAGTTGTTCTGGAACATTCACGAAACTTTTCAGCTTTAGCCATGGTCTGTTAGGATACTTGCTTCAGGGGAAGTCAGTGACCATAAATGGAATCTGACCATTAAACAGCTACCATACCCCTGGTGAGGAAACTGGAAGTGATCTCATGGATAGACCCCAAGACCATGTGAAGTAGGAGAAAAGAAAATTGGTAGGTCTTCTTCTCCTTGTCATTCCCTGCTGAGGTCCCAGGCATTTCAAGGGTAATCGTGTTATCCCCACTGAGCTCTTTCTAAACTGCAGGATCCAAAGCAAAAGATGTTTTTTTTTTTTTCTTAAATTGCTAAGTTTCAGGGGGGCTTGTTACATAGCACTACATAGCTAGTTGAGAACACTTTCTTTATTGTCTGAATTTTCTATAACCAACATGTTTCTTTTAGTTTGAAAATAAAGGGAAAAATGAAAGAGAAACATGAAGGAGGAAAAAGTCTTTTTAGAAAGAGAGAGGCCATCTCGTGCACTGCTCATATCACTAGCCTCCCCAACCACCTTCTCTCACTCTTTACTTAACTGGGATTTTAAGAGGCTATTCAGCTTCCTCTTCTGAAGAAAACCACTATTTGATGCCTCCTCTCCTATCATAAAAAATAGATCCTGTTCCAAACAGCTGCAAGTACAGGGTGAAACCCTTCAGAGACTCCGAAACAAGAGCTCACAGTCCTGTGAGACTGATAGATCATCCTGCACATGTCCCTATACACAATTTGCCCTGATTCTTAATAAACTGATTTGACTCAAACCTTGCTAAAAACAAAGGGAGGTATAATTTGGAGTAGGTCTACCTTCCCCACTAGTTATGTGGTCTTTAGGATCTTGGATAGGAAGTGAGCTCAGAGAATTTCCTCTTGTCTAACTGGGAGAATTCTCTGATCACCACTTGGGTTTTGGCTCCATAAAACAGAAGAGTTAGAAACGATGGCCTTAAAGACCTCTTGTAGTTCCACTAAATTTAATGTTCGGAGCTAGAGAAGAGGCCTGGTCTTGTTTTCCATTGTATCAGGCAAATCAGTGGTGTTCTGCAATGTGATCACAGACAGAATGTTAAAGCTTCAATGTGACCTAAAGGAACATTCTCTCTTTCCCTTACTCCCTTTAGTGAAGGGCCAAAATTCCTGTGGGTAAGGAGCTTTCAGGAGTAAAGGAATGCTATCTTGAAACAATACTTTGTGTCCTAAAGGGAACAAAGTGTGTTCATTCTTTTTCAAAAGGAAGATTTGATGTGTGTGTGTGTGTGTGTGTGTGTGTGTGTGTGAAAGAGAGAGAGAAAGAGAGAGAAAAAGAGAGAGACATGCTGAAATAAGCAGATATTAGAAATGATTTTTACTGTTTCTTGTTAGGGTATAGTTTGGGGTTTCCTGGTGCCTCCTGTACAGGCCAGCTTAGAATGTACACTAACCATTCCCTCCTCCCAACAACAGAACAGGAATAAAGTAGCTTTCTGACACAGTAAACCTTTCACCACCCCCTTGTTGCAAGAATTCCCTCATCAGTTAAATGGAGAATCAGCTCACCCAGTGAATTCTAATGAGGCAACCTGCTCAGCTGTCAGCAGTCCTTCCTGCTGAAGAAGACAACAACCAAGGAAAAGATTATATGTGACATACCGAATAGTTTCCCTTCCCTACACCAAGGAACAGGCACACAAGAACAGCTTCCATTATGGGCAGCCCCATGGACCAATACAGAAGCAAAGAATGCTGAGCAGGTTCCTAGTGTCTCAGGACTGCAAAATACAGCTACATAGAGGTTAACAGTTTTGGAAAATTGACTGTGATTAATCCTGATTACTCTCACAAAAAGTCTGGATTTAAAATATAAATATGTACAAGCACCCTTGGAGTAACACCCTGGAATTGAAACGGGGAACATCTCAAGCTTGGTCCCCAGGGCAGCTAGTTAAAGGTCTGTTTGGCTATTAATAGGGAAAGCAAGAAAACCACTTACAAAGATGTCACTAAGAAATCCAGGACATAGACGGGAAGCAAAGTGGCACAGGGTCCAGACTGAACTTGGCCACTCGCTTTGCTGCTTGGGAACAGACATGTAAACACTGTGTCAGTGCTTCCAGAACAAGGAGAAATGTGGAGAGTCAGCACAGGGCTAAGCCCTGCATGCACTTCCTGCCGAAGCACTTGGTGTAATAACAAGTACTTCAGGTTATTTCCTTTTACTTTGGACACTTTTCCATTTAAAAAAATCAGCTTTGCAAGATATAAAACCAAGCTTTTATTCTTACAATTATCAATATATTAATTGTACACCTTAATGGGTTTCACTGTGACACTTATCATGCCTTGCCTTTTTTGTTTGTTTGAGACAGTCTTGCTTCATAGCTCAGGCTAGCCATGAACTACTATGTACCCTAGGCTGGTCCTGAATTCTCAGTGATCCTCCTGCCTCTGCCTCCCCAGGTGGTGGGATTACATATGTTCACCACCAAGTTCAGTTTATCATACCTTAATTATGTTTACCTTCCCTTCTGCTCTCTCTTTGTGTTTTCCACTTTCCCTCCACCTCTCAGCTCCTCTTTTCTTTTATCTTTTCTTTTTTTTGTTTTTTTTTTTTTGGTACCAGGGATCAAGAACTTGAGACCTTGTGCCTTCCAGGCAGGCATTTATGCAGCTGAACTATTTCCCTGACTCCCTCTTTCCTTTCTTAATAGTCTCTACTACTTCAGGTCTTTTCTTTGTACTTTTAAATTCCCTACACAGGAGAGAAAACATGTGATAGTTGCCTGCCTGTGTCTGGCTCATTTTACTTAATCTGATGTCATATGGTTCCACTCATTTATGCAAATGACATAATTTCATTTTTTTATGGCTGAATAGTACTTTATTGCATATATTTTTCTCCCATTCATCTATCAATGATTCCATATCAGCTATTGTGGGTAGTGCCTAAATAATTGTGAACGTGCAATATCTCTCTGGTATGCTGACTTCATTTCCTTCTGACATATACACAGGAATGGGATAGCTGGATCAGCAGTGGTTCCAGTCGTTTTTATAGGAACAGCCATACTATTTTCCACAGAGTATGTACTAATTTACATTCCCATCAACAGTGTTTAAGAGTCCCTATTTCTGAACATTCTTGCCAGCACTCACTTTCTGTTTTGTTGACTTTTTTATTATAGCTATTTTGTGATCAGATAGAATCTCAGTGAAGTTTTCATTTGCATTTCCTTGATGAATACATGCACTTAGAATTTTTCATATATTTATTGACCATTTACAATTCTTCGTGTGATAAGTATCTGTTCAGATCATTTGCCAGATCATTTTAAATGAATTAACTGTTCTTTTGTTATTTTTATCTTTTTCATATTCTGGATGTTAATATTTTCTCACACAAATATCTAGCAAATATTATCTCCCATTCTGAAGGCTTTCTTTACTGTTTTGGATATTTTCCTTGCTGCTCCAGTGTTTTTTAACTTGATGCAATCTTATTTATCAACTCATGCTTTTGATTCCTTAGTGACTACAGTTCTATTTAGGAAATCATTGCCTATGCCAATATGTTACAATGTTGCTCATATATTTCCTCCTAGTAGTTTTAATATTTTAGGTCTTATATTAAGGTCTTTGATATTCTTTAAGTTGATTTTTGTACAGGGTCAGAAATAGGGGTCAAGTTTCAATATCCTACATGTGGATATTAGTTTTTCTAGAAGCACTTGTTAAAGAAGTTTCATTTTCTCCTATGTATGTTTTTTGTCAACATGGATGAAAATCACTTGGCTAGAGATGCATAGATCTATTTTAGCATCCTATGTTTTGTTCTGTTGATCTATATCTATTTTATATCGATGTCATACTGTTTTTATTACTATGGCTTTGTAGTATACTTTGAAATGAGGTATTGTGATGCTTCCAGGATTTGTTCTTGCTGCTTATAATTCCTTTGACTAAAACAACAGTGTAAGTGTACATGAATTTTATTGAATGCATATACTGTACAAAGACTATCATAACCAAGATTTAGAATATTTTCATCATCTTCCAAATTTAGAACACTTCATCATCCTCTGCTCCTTTATAATTAAATATCTCCTCTAATTCCAATCAGGCAGTAAGTTGTTTTCCTCCCTAAAAATTATATTTGTCTTTTTAGCTGTTCACTTTCATAGAATTATATAGTATGTGCTACTTCATGTCAGGCTTCTTTTTTCATAATTGCTTTGAGAGTCATCCATGTTATTTCTATTTTGTGTGTCAGTATTTTCCTTTGAACTTCTATGTATCATTTCATTGTATAAATACTATATAATTTGTTTAACATTTCTCCACTGATGAAGATTTAGGTGATTTTGAAATTGGGCTATTATTAAAGCCTCTAAAATTTTTTTGGGGGGCAAGTCTCTATGTGGACACATTTCTCTTGGGTACATATTCAAGAGAAAGACTGTTAGTCTTGTATTAGAGCAAAGTTTTATTTTATACCAAATGACCAAACTGTTTTTCATTGTGTTTCTTCCATTTACCTTCCACTCACAATGATTTATTTTAAATGTAAATGGAGTCGAGTCACATCATGCATGAGGACTCCAAATGCAGTATGCACTTCACATTCAAATTCCTATGAAAATTCTATTAAGGCAGCCTGCACAGTTTGGGGTTTAATACTTGGTTATGCATATATATTGTACATTAAATAATCTGCATGTGTTTTTGTGCATTATTTATAGCCATAGATAAGTAACTACTATATATACTATAGCTGTATATACTAAAAGTAGAGATATAATAAAAATAATAAAATAAAAGAGTGACAAATGTTATTTAAGTCTTTTCTACAGGTAGGAGCAGCAGCGAGGGGAAAATGGATGCATCAAAGAGTTGGCAACATTGATAAATAATAAGTACTTTAGCCTGCCTCACTTCTTTTGGAACCTTATGCATACATCCCTCCAAATGCCTGTCCACAGCCCTGCCTTCCTCAGAGCTGCCAAGCCAGGTGACAAAGTCCAAGCCGAATGCAAAGACTGAAGTTCTTCAGACTAAGTGGAATATCCACTACTTCCTCAGCCTCTTTATATGGTCTCTTTGTGTTGAGTCACTCTGGGGGCAGAACCAATTGTGCACCAGGTAGGACCCCCCCCCATGGGCCAGAACTGGGCCTTGGAGTCATCCAGCCAAGTTGACACAACATATCAACCACTATAGATGGGAACATTTAGCTGATGGGCCCACCCTCTGCAGCCAAAGATAATTCAAGGGCATTTGCTCTACTGGGCTTCCCACAGTGCATTCATGAACATAGAGAGTCCCAGCCCACAGTATCAGAGAAGGCTTGGGAAAGGTAAACTTCAGGAGCAGAAAAAGAGCGGCACCATCTCATTGCAAAGCCACCAACTGGTTGTTCCAGCAGGGTATGGAGCAGGATATAGGGCCAGAGAAGAATTTGAAGCCATGCACAGGAGGTGCCTTGGATCAAATGGCAAGATCAAGTGATTTCTCATTCTCTCTGTCTCTCTGTCTCTCTGTCTCAGCCTCTCTCTCTCTCTCTCTCTCTCTCTCTCTCTCTCTCTCTCTCTCTCTCTCTCTCTGTTTTCCAGGTAAAGATGATATAATTTCCATCAGCATACGATGTGATTATATTGCATGAGCAGTACAACTTTCAAAACAATGACTTCTGAGATGCTGCCAGAGATTCAAAGATCCGTCCCGTTTGCATTCAGACCATTTCCCAGACACACCAAGGTGTATGAAGAGGGATATACCTTCACTGTTATCTGCTGTTGGTGGTGGCTCAAAGAAACAGCTGAACCTTTTGTGTTTTTCAAATTTGAGTGATGTGCAGACCTTTGTAAAGAAAAAAATTTTCCCTTGGGATGTTCACTCGAATAAAATCATTTAATGAAAATATTGCTTATTCCATGTAAACCTAAGGGTATAGATTCTTTATATTATAGCTTGTCTTTCTTTATCTTTAAGCCCTTAAATATTTACAAATTGATGTAGCTAGAACTGCAAAAATTCTAATTAACAACATTGGTTCAAAACAATAGGTCATATTGCTTTCCTGGAACTAAAGCACACCCTACATTGGGGGCAAGAGAAGGGACATTATGCCTATACAAGCCTAGGTCAAATGGTACTTGGTGAATTACTTTCAAACTACTGGGAAATCTTGGCTTAAGTGATGTGCATTCAGCCCAAATGCTTCATTTACAGATCATGTCTGGCTTTGTGATTTTCTTATTAGGCCAATACAAGTTAAGTGGAATATTTAACACCAGTTCAATCATAAACACACACATGCACACAAAACACACACACACACATACACACACGCATGCACGCACTCAGGCATACACACCACACATGCACATATGCACACAGGAGACTGTAAA
This sequence comes from Octodon degus, assembly GCF_000260255.1. Taxonomy (NCBI): domain Eukaryota; kingdom Metazoa; phylum Chordata; class Mammalia; order Rodentia; family Octodontidae; genus Octodon; species Octodon degus. The sequence goes on along the minus strand of NW_004524819.1, from coordinate 3,280,921 downwards.
ATAGAAGCCAGAGACAATGGGCTCATCATTGTATTTTCACGAAAAAAGAGATGGACCTAGGGATGAAGGGCCCTAACAGAAATTATAGGGTTGAATTCTCAGGTCAATTTTTAAAAGTGAGACTCTTATTTTTTTCAGAATAATCAAATAGTTTAAGTCAATTAGACAATACCAACCTCCTAAAATCTCAAGGGTTTCAAATTTCCATTTGGTCTTTGCCAAGTGTAGACACAACCAGACACCGTCTGCGGCCCTTCCAAGAGGAGAGCGGGACAGTAGTGAAGCCGCAAGGACAAAGGGAAGTCCATCAAGAAGTAGCTAGCGAACCCAGAAATATGACATTGCTAGTGATGTATGATTTGTTCAACAAATAGTGAGAAGATTCAAGGAAAATGAAATTTCCCAAGACAGAAGGTGAAATGTGCCTTGCTGGCAAAGTGGCTGGGAAACAAAGGAGCAAAATCGCTACTGATGAAATGCTGTAGAGGAGTTTAGGGGACACTGGATACTTGAGAATGAAGCATCTTACTCAAATTCAAAGGGATCTTTTTGAGATTCTCCTCCAGTGTCCCTACTCACAAAGGAAGAAACTGAAGCTCATGAAGGTCAAATGCTTTCCTCGTGGTCACAAAGAATGTTAGAGGGCCAGCCAAATAGCTCAGCAGATTAAAGTGTCTGCATGCAGGCCCAGAGGCCAGGAGTTCAATCCCTGGGCCTGCCCTGCCAGCCTCGCCCCCCAGGATGCACTGAGACAGCAATTGAGACTGGGTATGGTGGCACACCTGTAATCCCAGCTCTTGGGAGGTTGTAATCAGGCAGCTCACTATGACTCCAATCTAGTAGTGAGGCCCTGAGCACCCTGTAGACCTTTCCCTAAAAAGTACAAAAAACAAAAGCAAAAAATGTCAGAAAAAACTTGAGCTGGTCACCTGTCTCATGGCCCCTGCTCTTGTCGACACTCTGGAGATCAAAGAGACACAGGCAACATAGTCTACTGGCCAAGTAAGTGGGAATGGAATAAGATGGCCAAGGATAGCAAAACATCTCTCACCAGCCAGAGGAGGTTTCTGGCAACCAGCTCTCCACCTAGCTCATCACACAATGACATAATGCATATGATGGAGCTCAGGGCCTGGTACATAATTTTCACTAAATGTAGTCATTACAATGTTAAGAGTACATAGATTATGCAAGCCAATAGAGGCTGAAATTAATGAATTATACATAATCATTGAACTAGGCACCAAAGCATTCTGAGAAACATAATGGTGTATGCTTTAGAAACAAATTTGACATGATAAAAGAATTGTTAAAGGAAAAAAGATAATCCATAGAATTTTGACTATTAAAGAGTGAAGAATGATGGTTCTTACCAAAGGGGAATAAAAAGAGAATTGGGGGCCAAATTGAACAATGAGATTAGACTGGGAAAGTCAACATTAACAATTGCTCCTTTATATTGCCATTCAAATATCTCATGTTTAAAAGAAAGATTAGTTGATAGGTGATTTAAAATTGTATCGTACTGTGAATGTAAAAAGATTCAAATGAAACTTGTAGGTATGTCATGCATAGTGTATTAAGGTAAAATATCTAATGGGTAAATGAAAGATACATTTTGTAAGGCTTTCTTCAGGTGATCTCAATGCAATTTTGTTCTCCTCTAAGCATCTAATTTATCTAGCATCCTTGTGTTCACATTGGACTGCTTTGGTCCTATGTACTATGTTCTTATGTCCTGGGTATCAAAGATCAAGAAATTTCAGCCCTAGCCTCTCAGTTTAGTAGCTGATTCAAAGATGTGCTCACATTATTCTAAGACACTGTAATAGAAGGCTTGTCAAAAATACTGGGTTCTCAGATGAGGAGATTCAGTAGACCAAATTGTGAATCATTAATTTTCACTTTGTCTTCACACAACTACATTTACAACTTTGCCAGGACCTTATTGAGAGCAGAGAACTTTCCTTCTCCTCAACATTGCGCTTAGCTCTGTTACTTGCACCAATGACATTAACAATATGACATAGGCAGAATCTTAATAACCTTGCCTTCTTATGATTTTATTGGCACATAAAGAACATACCTTGTATATTCTATGGATTGAAGCAGGATAAATGGAAAAAACAGTCATATCTAACCCAGCAGCTTGGAACCAAACCCAGTGGAACTCAACCTAGATCAACTAATCTCTATCTAACTCACATGGCATGTAAGCAAGAAATAATTAGTCAGATTGGGTTGGAGTAATGCAGAGCTCATGGATTCACCTTTCGTGGATCTCTTTCACATAAAAAGAATGAGGAACAGAATCCCAAACCTCACCCAATCCATCGCTCCCTTTCCTGCTCTTCTGTATTAAACTGATGACGCCTTCAGGAAAATACCTTCATAGGGCCAACTGTATTGCAGTCATAGCAGCCCCATCAGCCATAAAAAATAAGAGATGGATTTCTCAGGAGAAGTGAGCTGTTTTTTGAGGACTACAATCAAATTTTTCAAAATATCTTGCAACCATGGGTAGATGAAATCTATGAAGTAATGTTTCTCTTCTGGCCAGTAGGTAGATGTTAAGGGAGGACTGGGGAGCATTCCCAAAGGTTAGGCAGTGTGCTGAGGAAGGTGGTGAGGTAAATCCATCTCATGCTATAGGGCATGTGGGATGATACCTCCCTCACATGTTGCTTTCACAACATAGGACAGTATAGGGTGATATACATTTCAGAGGCAGAGGTTTTTGTTAGAAGTTTTGTTAGTTAATTTAAAAAAGAATTTAAGGAGAGGGTTTCCAGTGAAGGCAGATGAGTCCTGCAGTATTAACACAGTTAAGCAAATATTGGAGGATCATAGGAAATGAGGTTGAATAAATTACATGTTTTATCAGACATCTTTGGGCTTTGAAATTGCTGGCAGCCCACTGTGGAATATTAACTCTCACATTTCTCAATTTGTCTTTTTATTGATGTTGGGAAGAAGGTTGTATATGAAAAAATTTCTTCTCTCAACATTTATAAAATGTTATGTATGCATGTGTAAATATTTATTTTTAAATGTATATTAGGATGGCTTCTCCCCGAAATCAACCTTGAGACAAGGATGTGTGTGCAAGTAGTTTATTTGGGAAGTGATCCTAAGAAGCACGAGTCCACTGGTGGAGACAAAAAGGAGTAAGACAGGAGGAGAAAAAAAGACAATACAGGGCCCATTTATTACCACAGTGGGAAACTGAGGCTCAGCTCCTGTTAGGCTCTTCTGAGAGGTGTCCTACCAGAGAGGAAGGAAGCTAGAGTACCTACAATGAATTCCAATCTAATATTAGCTTCCAGAGGTATTAACTTCCCAGCACTTCTAATCTGCCCCATGAGCAGTGACTAAGAAAAATTCTTCAGGTAAACAAGCTATGGAACATATAATAGGATGTTATTGGTTGTATAAGATTATGAATGCTAAAGAGACACAGGCCAGCCACCAATAGTGTGCACTATAAGGTATATAATTAGATCTACACATCAATGAAAAAATAACTATATTAGATCTTATGAAAATAGCTACATGCTTAGCCCACTGGTGGTGTTCTTTTGTACTAAGAGTATGACTTGTAGTACAAGAATCTCTAGTTAGTGGGTTAAGAGAAAGCCCTGGGAGGACTCAAGGTAGCCCAAGAGAATGAGGAGGCAATAGTATACAGAGCCCCCAAATTTTAGTATTTTAATAGCCAAGGAGACTGTCCATACATTTACCTGCTGACAGTGAGCCCTGAGCAAAGCCATCTGATTACAGATATACAGAAAAGTGGTGCTATAGGGAGTGGAGTGCACATTTGTCTGACTTTGAGAAGGACTACAGCTGATGTGAGTCCAGGTTTCCTTTCCCAGAGGATAAAGAACCAACATACTCTACAAGAGGTGTGGCCCTTCAAGCTAAGTGACACCAGCTGGGAGAGGATTTTGCCTTTCTTGGTTGAGGGATACCTTTAAGAATCTGATGAAAACCATGAGTTCTCTTCCACCAAAACAACAAGCAAACAAATATATAGGTACAAAATATTCCAAGAGCCTTTCAACTCCTCAAAGTTCTCAGCAGATCATAGGTTAAGCCATAAGATGACAAATATTACTCAAATTATGTGGACTATGATTTTGGGGGGACACTTTCAGGAAAAATTTTCAATTTTATACAATGGTCCAGAAAGGTTATATATTATTTATTTCCCACTAGGAAGTCTCATATTGGGTTTGCAGTTGCAATCAGCCCAATAACCCCAAGCGGCAAGGATTCCAGACATTAATTCATGATTAGATCTGGTAGTTTTCTTCTGACTCTTATTTAAACCAAATGTTGTACTTAGCCAAAGTAGGTCAATTAATGCCACACAGAGGTTATCTCAAATTAGAAAGTATTTGGGACCAACAAACATACTGAATTGATTAAGGATCTTGTCAGAAGAACTGAAGCATTAGCAACCATGACAGTGGCAAGGATCCATGCCCCAAAACAGAGGTCTTTACAGTCAAGGATCCATTAAGAAGCTGATGTTTGGAAAGGCCAATAGAACAGAGAAGAGAGCTCAAGAAGAGCAGAGAGGTCTCACACCACATCCGTGTGGCAACATAATTCACTGTGACTCTGGGCAAGATAGCTTGTCTTTCAATTCTTGCTTTTCACAGATGTAGTCATGTGTCAATGTTCCTTTCCATATAAGGTTGTTGGAGCTTAAATGAGAAATGAAGGTGCAGAGCGCATATCTCTTGCCTTCCTTTCAATATTTATTGCCTCTAATCCCCTTATTATCACAGTGGCCATGTCCTGAAATCTCATAATAATACTCATATTAGGGAAAATACTTCTTCAAATATTTCTGTGTTCATATGCTGCTGAAGAATTGTTCATATTGGCCCTAACCATTTACCATAATTATCTCTGGAAGAAATTGTCTACATTGAAAGGAGCCCTAGGTCTTAGCTGATAGTCTCTTTACTTCAACCTAAAGTTATCAAATTATGAAACCATAGAAATAGGTGAGAGAAAGTAAAAAGTATTGCAATTCAAGTTCAATTTCACAATGGGGAAGTAAGGCCCAAGTCACACAGCTATGTGGCGTCAAAGTGGAAACCAGCTTTCGGATTTCAAGGTTCTCAATCCTGTCTTCCTTTTCCTCCATCACACATTCTGTATTAATAAAACTTAAGGCAAGGGAGAGATAGCTCAGTAGAATAAGCACTTGCCTGGCAAGCTCAAGGGCCTGAGTTCAATCCCCAGTTCTGCCAATGAATAAATAAATAAATAAATAAATAAATAAATAAAACTAAAGTTCGAAGCAATGAAAATATAGGTACTTCTTGGAATTCAATGTAATGGGGGTACTATCTGTGTCTTAAATATTATTAGAAAAGAATGCATAAAAAGTACCTGATATGTAGGGGGCCAGGTTTGGGTTCCTCCCTCCAGCCTGAAAGTGTGGAGGATAGGAAAGGAGAAGACAGATGAATGGGATGAATTATCTTGAACAAGTAGATGAAGGCCAGGATTTTAACTTTAGTTCTGGCATCAATTCAATGTGTAAAGTTAAAAAAAATCCTTGATCCTTCTGATTCCTCATTTATTTATCTGTAAAACCAAGTGTTCCCATGAAAGGATGTCTCCAAATTCCCTTCCGACGCTCATGTTCTGGTTTCTCAAAGGCATCTCCCTCCCCTTGGCGATCTCATGCAAACACTTCTGAGGGACTGATTATATAAGAAGGAAGAAAAGTAAATTTAAGAAGGAGAAAAGAAGAGAGACTAAAAGGGAATGAAGTGCCAGGGAAGCAAACAGGAAAGCAAGGCTTTGACAAGGGGAAGCAGCGATAGCAAGGCCAAGGAGAGTCATGCTGGCCCTTCCTTGGGGAGGCAGTAGCTTCAGATTTGGTTCTTGGTCATGTTTATACTCAACACAAACACAGAAAGACTTTTGCTGTTTGCACATTTACTTCAGCATTACCTTTTTATTTGGAGGGGTAAAGTTATTAAGATATAATTCCCATAGTATATAACTTACTCATTTAAAGTATGCAACTCAATTGTTTTCCATGGTTGAAGGTTTTTTCAATCGGTACCCATCAAATTCTTTTTTATTTTTTTAAATCTGTTTATTTATTTTTTTCCATAATTTTATTGAGAAACAAATAACAATGAGACAGTTTCAAACCAAATTGGTAGGACAGT
>NW_004524819.1:3260047-3274008 GCF_000260255.1 Octodon degus | reverse complement strand
GGTCTCACTATGCAGCTCGGACTCATAATGATCCTCCTGTCTCAACCTCCCCACTGCTGGGATTACAGGTGTGAGCCACCAGGCCTGGTCTCCGTGGCCAGCTTGGCATGGGGGCCCACATGGTATTCATGGTACATGGTACCAGGGATTGAACCCTAGTCCTTACATTTACTATGCAGGTACTTAAACCATTGAACTATCTCCCCAGTCTCCACAGTCAATTTTAAAATAACTTTACCACTTCAAAAAGAAACCTTGTATGATTTACCTGTACTTCTCTAATCACTGCATTTTTTTTTCTTCAGCTCAGAGCAACCATAAATTCACTTTCTATCTCTCTAGCTTTGTTTATTCTGCCCCTTCCATAGAATAAGACGTTATAATACGTGGCCTTGTGGTACTTACCTCTTTCAGTTAACATAAAACCTGCAAGGATCATCCATAGTAGAGCAGGTATGAGTACTTTATTTGACTGTGGCTAAGTAATCCTTCTTTGTATGGATATACCTACTTTTTATCCATTTCACTGTTGCTGGACACTTGGGTTGTTTGTACTTTTTGGCTCTTGCCAATAATCCTCCAATGAACATTTGCATATAGGAGTTTTACAGATCAATCATTCTTTGAGGACCATTTTCCATCCAAACTTCTAGAACCTAGAGATTAAAAAGTAAAGATAATTGTTGCTTTCAAGAAAGTCACATTCTCATGGAGCAACAAAAATGTGCTTCTGAAAAGCTAAGAATCTGCTGTGATTGAATGGCATATAACAGGATATGTGAAGAGAGGCAAAGGGGTGGACCCTTGAAAAATATATTGGATGTCAGTTAGCCTTTAGGCACAGAAGAGAGAAAGAGTGAGTTATATCTTCTGGAAATTAGATATGTAAAGGCATAGTGGTATCAAAGGTCCTATTTAGGGAAATGTAAATAATATCAGTGCTACTGCATCGTTTGTAATTCTCGCCATGTATTGGATGGGACTCCGAGTGTATTATTTGTACTAGCTCATTTACTTCCCACACTAGCCCGATGATGGTATTATTTCCTCTATTTCATATATGGAATATCTGAAGGATATAGAACCAGTAACTGTTTGAAGCTACACAACTAATGAAATCTGTTATGGCTTGTAACTAGATGTCTCGCCAAAGCTTCATATACTCATAGGTGGGACTTTGGGGAGGTAGCTGGACCATGGGTATGTAAATATGGATTAAGAATGTGTAATAACTAAATCAGTCCTCTGATTAGATTAGCACAGTGTTGAGTGTAAATAATGGAAAAGTCCACCTGGGTATGGGCGGTAGCAACCAATAGCCTGCATGGAATAAAGGGATGTGTGCTACTGCTTTGCTGCTTCCTTCCTGCCCTGCCATGAACTGTTTCTCCTCTGCCATGCCACCCTGCCTTGGAACCAGCTGACTATAGACTGAAATCTTTACAAATCATGGCCCCAAATAAACCATTCTTCTGTTAGCTTGTTGGTATCAGGTATTTTCTTCTAGTAATGAGAAAGTAACTAAGACAAGACCTACATTCAAAATAAGAAAGTCTAGTCTATAGGTTCAAAAACATATAATCATAAAGATTTTCTTGATTTATTCACAATTCATTCAGGTTGGGAAGATAATAGAGTTTGAGTAGGGATATGGCAAGAAATGGCACTGGAAGGGGACCCCATGCAAAGCCATATGAAGTGATTCTAATTTCAAAAGCAAAAGGATACCATTGATAGTTTGTATGTGAGACAATGAGACAGATAAAATTCTCATTTTAGGAGCATAAGTGCCAACAGTAGGAGGATTGATTGAAATCATGGAGAGGCCAAAGGTTTGTTTCACTTCCAGTATCAAAAGCAAAAAATAAACAGCTCCTGCCACCCTTTCCCATACGACATTCCTATTAGAGGTGTGAAATTGCAAAGGCAGTATTGCTTGCACTCTCCTGCATGCAACCTTTTCAGAAGGATGCCACAGTCAAAAGTTTATTAAGATAGTTCTCATTTATACCCATGTACCTGTCCTATCACAGAAATGAGGCTGATGCTGAGTGAATCAGAACCAGGAGTTCCCCTAGATCTAACCATGCAGAAGTAAGACTTCTGAGTGTACAAGACACTCACACATATTTTCAGGAACACACTAGGAGACAGAATGGTAATACACAGAAGAAGCCTGTGTGCCAGAGAACTATCTGACTGGGCTTCCTCCATGTATATGTTATTAAAGTGGTGGGCCTGAAGCACTTTAAGAGTTTTCAGAACACTCACCTCTGTTTTCCTGTCCTCACCCTTTAGCTTGCATTGTAGCTTTCCACCCACTGGAATAGCCCATGTCAACTACAGAAGAAGCAGGGGAGTTCCAAGAGCACTCAGGAAGGAGTGCTAATAGAAAACAAGGCGTGATGACTATAAAACCTATTCAAGGCATATAGAAAATGTGTCCTGGCACTATCCTTGTGCCTTTAAATCAAGGTCGTTTTAGGCAATGTGGAGGATGATCCTCAAGCCAGCACGTGTTCGCATTTAGTACACAAATCCTCACAATCCCTTTATGAAACTGCTGTGATCATTTCCATTGCACAGGTGGAAAAGCAGAGAGAATAAAGGGCTAGTGGATTGATCTGCTGAATTCAAAATTGTGCTGGTAAAACATATGGGTCTGGGAAAATCTTACCCAATCCTGTCCTTAAATCTTCCTTTGTGTTTCTGCTAGCATCACAAGTGTTTTCTAGGCTCCAAGATGGTGCTGACTTCAGCAACTACACTTGCTAAGCAAGTACTTAGAGTCTTGCGATTGTAGAGATCATGGTTGGGGTGCTATAAATACTTACTGAATGAATTAACAAATACATGTTGGAAATAATAACTGAATGGAGTAATTATTAAAATATGACATATACATATATATATATATATATATATGAAACACACATATATATCCAAGTGTGTATACACATACATTGTATATATACACATACGGAAGTGCATAGCTGTGTGTTTGTATGTGTGTAGTGATTTTCAATGTCATATGCATGCTTAGAACTATTACCTGTTTTGGAAGATAATTATAGCATAATAGAATAGCTCACCTTCATAGTGTCTTTACTGTGGGTCAAGAAGTGTTTTGTGCTCTGTGTATGTCAGCTCAGTTTATTTCTACAGCAACCCTTTGGGAAATACACTCTTTTTCCATTTCACTGGTGGAAAAATTGAGGCCTTGAGAATTTAAACATGTTGCTCAACCTTTTAGTGTTACTAAGTGATAGAGGCAAGATCAAAATACAGTTATCCTGGCTCTAGTCCACATTATTTTGCTGCCTGAATTCTTAAATTAAAAGATAAAGATAATTGCTAAAAGTGTGCAGTAAGAAAATTGTATAAATTATATTCATCTGAAACACAATTTGGCCTCCCTGGAGAGAAACTGGACATTTGCCCTGTTGACCTGTGTAGCCTGATTGTTTTAACTGTAACCCAAATAAAATTGGGTTGCCTTAAGGTCAGTCTCTGTCTCAGCACTGTGATACATCTGAAAGAAACACAAATCTAATTACCAAGAGCCTTTGAAAACACTGACAATCTCATGAGATGATGGTGATGGGGGAATTGTATCATGAAACATACAGGAAGGCTAATTAAGATCCAATTCACACACTGCTCTTTTGAAAATCTACGTGTCTTTTTATTTTCCTCTCTCTTCTTTCGAGTCCTCCCCCCATGCTGCTTTATTGCATTCTCCCCACCTTATCTGTACTCACAAGAATGCTCCTAGTCCCATATCTACCCCTTCTTACCCTATGGACTTGGCAGAGATCCCCAGAGCCAAATGATCAATGAAGCCATCCCCTCAGGAAGCCATATGGGAGACACATTAAAAATACTTATAATTCAATTAACATTTATTTCTTTCATGAAATATGAGAATGGGAGAGAATAGTTCATATCATCCTTAGACCCTTAGAAAATGCACATAGTAGGTGGCATCATGAGGATTATTTGTGGGCCCACTTTGAGTAGGGCATTTGAGCAGATGTTGGAGGAATGTGCAAGGCACCAGAATATTCTTCTACCATGGGATGCAAGATGGTTCTAATGACAAGAGTGCAGAGTATGAGCAGAGTGCTAAGAAATTATGTACATGAGAAACTCAGACTTTGGGTAACTTTTTCCTTAAAGAAGCAAATTTCCTACCTCTCTAGCCATAGAAGACATTGGGCAGAAGAGACAAAAAAGTTAGAAGTATAGACAGGGAAAGAAACAGGCAATATTTACACTGAGGAGAAAGATAAGCATGATACTTTGGTTTTTCATACTGTAGCACTGTAAATGCAAGATCTTTGAAAAACATATTGTTTTCTCTGCTTTTCCCCATGTCAGGGAGTTTGGTGGGTAGAAAGAAAATGGAAGCGGAAACCACTATTGTTATTAAACATCTTCTCATCTTTATTCCAGTGAGAAGCAAGGGGGTTTAATAACTGTATCCAAAATCCACCTTAAAGCATTATTTGAAACCCTCCTGCTTACAAACAACAACATAGCTCTGTTAAACAGTAAGATGCAACGCCTATTACATTAGGTCATACCTTCTTTAATTTCTAGTAACTAAATTCTAGCTCAAAGTGTTTCTAATAAAAATGAAAATTAATTATCTTGACTAAAACATCTACGGGTAGGATACAAGTATGAGCTGCTCAGCTCAGCCCTGTCTCTCTTCACATTGGTTTTGCTTACATACTTGTATCAATAAGGAAATGGAGACAGGCACTTGTAGTGTAGGTTTCCATTGTTCCTATGGTTTGAAATCCCAATTAATGGGACAGAGATGTTCTGATTGGTCTGCTTTGAGTCACATGTTCATCCCTAAACAGTTGGTTAATTTACTATGACAACTGACCATGGCCAGTGGTATAGAGAACTCAAGTACAGTAGTTGAAGTCTTTTGTTTCCCCTGTGGAAAAAGGGAAGTAGAACATTTTCATTGGTGACCCCTCAGGTAGGGGAGTGATAGTTCTCAGAAGGAAATCATATGCTGAACTGAAAAAAGCCAGACATGTAGCAACTCTGTTCTTAGAGAGTTTAAACTTTAGTGAAGGCAGCAGTCATGTGAGGTAAGTAATTACTGGGCAATCTCTGTGAGAGGGATGCCTACAAAGTTCCTTAAGGCCACAAAATAAGAAGTCACTGGAAAGGATCTAAAAATTGAAATAGTTCAGTCTTTAATATTGAGAAGAAAAATAGAAAGGAAAAGAAAAGAAAAACTTTCAATGCATGGCAGTGGGATGGTTTAGAGAGTAAAGGAAAAAAAGGTGTCATGGTCATAACCAAAGCTGAGAAGTCAGGAAGACCAGCATGTTATTCAGCTTTCTTTTTTTTTCAATTTAATTTAATTTAGTTTTGAAGAGTAAAAAATAAAAGCAAGAACAAAAATTAGAAACAAAGACAGAAACCGGGTAACATACAACAATACATATGTTACAGATTTTTAAAACAACAGTAACTGATTAACAATGGTTGATGTATTATCTATTTTTATTGTCAAATCTTTTTCTTTTCATGAGCAGAATATATTTATTGAGGGAAAGAAAGCTCCTGTTCAAGAGAAAGACAGGAGAGGGGTCTGAGTGGGTTGTCCCCAGGTTTATAGTCAAATCTGTTGCTCAGAGTAACAAAAGTTTTTTATTGTTTTGACAAAATACCTAAGATAAATGACTTACATAGAGAAAAGATTTTTTTGGTTCATGGTTTCAGAAGATTTAGTCCATGTTTTCTTGGATGTGTTACTTACTTTGAGACAGTAGCAAGTTAGAATATCAGACTATCATAGCAAAGAGTATACAGAACAGCAAGGTGTTTACTTCATGGTGCCCAAAAAGCAAAACAAACAAACAAACAAACAAACAAAAACCTGTGTGCACTCTCTTGTGAGTGCTCACAACAGAGAGAGAGAGAGAGGGAGAGAAAGAGACAAACAGACAGACAGACAGACAGACAGACAGACAGAGACAGACAGAGAGAAGGAGAGAGACAGAGACAGAGGCAGAGAGACAGAGAGATCTTAATATTCTCCTCAAGAGCAAGCCCTCAATGATCTCATTTCCTTTCACTAGGCCCCAAATCCTAAAGATTCTACCACCTCCCAAAAGCACCATCAGCTTGTGACTAAACCTTTAACACAGTCTTTGGAAGCCATTTGAGATACAAATTCTAACAAAGAGCTTGAACGGAAATATAATAAATTTTGCTTTGTGGCTCAACAAGTTTGAGGGAACAAGAAATGATTAAATTAGATACACTTTAACATATGTAACCGAAGAAGTACATCTAGATGATCACTGTCAATGAAACTATAGGATAAAAAAGTCATGGAAAGTATTCTTATATAAAGAGAAGAGAAAAAAAATTTTAGGTTAGATAGCAGATTTAATACAATGAAAGAAATAATCCATAAGCTGATAGTGCTTATCAGAGGCAATCATAGGATGTGGCTCAAGGAGAGAAAGAGTGATAGACAGTTGGCAAGTGAGCAGAAGAAGCAGTTTTCCCAGCACCATGCATTGAAGAGGCTGTCTTTCTTTCAGTGATGATGTTTGGCCTCTGTCAAAGATAAGACAGCTGAGTGTGTTGTAAGCAGTGGAATAGAATGGAAGACAGAAAAAATATTGAGTCGTTGAACATCAGTAGTTTAATACTTGCTGACCAACTGAATACAAACACATGTGTAACATATATGTATGTCAACATGCATGAATTTCAGGTGAATATGAGCTGTTTGGTGAGGTAAAAATCAAATTTGAGGGAAAATAAAATAATTTGAGCATGAGGGTTTTTTTTTTTTTTTCTTTTAAAAGTGTATGTGCAGGGCCGGTAAGATAGCTCAGCAGACTAAAGCTTCTGCTTAAGGGCTGACCAACTAGCTCAGTGGATTAAAGCTCCTGCAAGCAGGCGCAGGGGCCAGGGGTTCAAAGCCTGGGCCTGCTGTGCCCCCCCCCCCCCGAGCCAGCTGAGACAGTGATTGAGACTGGGTGTGGTGGCGCACCTGTAATCCCAGCTATTGGCAGGCTGTAAACAGGCAGATCACTATGAGTCCAATCTAGTAGTGAGACCCTAAATGCCCTGTAGACCACCATGGTTCGATCCCCAGCACCACACGCCATGCCAGCCCCGACCCCCAGGCATGCTGAGCTGGCCAGAGTCCAGGCATGGTAGTGCACACCTGTAATCACAGTGCTGGGGAGGCTGAAAACATGAGGATCATGAGTTTGAGCTGTGCTTTGAGACCCTGTAACAATGAAATACATTTAAAAATAAGTAAAGAGTATTGTAATATTACAATATAAATAGGTCCAGTAGACACATTAATAAAATCTCTTTGAAGGATAGCTCATTCTGAAATCTGCCTGGATGATTGTCCATTAAGAAAATACTTTTCATATTTCAAAGCCTGGCACACTGAATGTTCTCAGCAGCCTTGGCGCCTTCCAAGTGACTCAGCACTTGAGAAATGCCCAGTCACAGTGAAGAGGCTGAATTCTGTTATTTTTTTTTCTTAGGGATTGGTTCAGTTGTCAGAGCAGGGAAAATTCCTTTCAGCTTAGCCAAACAAGAATGATATCAGGGTTATATTAAAAGCACGGTTAAGGTAAATCTTCATCATCTAGTATAATTTTAACTTGCCCTACAGTTTCATCAGTCAAGTTAATTATAATTTTTTTCTCCCAATCAGCTCTCAGCCTCCTCTTAAAGAAATCTTCTAAATGAGTTTTCCATCTGGTCTAAAATTTCCACCATTAGAGTCACAAAATTTCAGAGCTGCATAGACCTTAGAATTCAACTAGATTAATCTCTATATTTAGATGAAGATATTTACGTGCTGAGAGGTTAAATCAGGGCTTCCCAGTCAAATACCTTCCAAGACCAGGTAGGTAACATCACTGAGCACAGCAGGCCACGAGTTTTTTAAATACCTAGTTTTTCACTTCTGTCTTGAGATACACCCCTTTCATTTTTCTTTAAATTGTATGACCTCTGTGTTCTGCACACACACACACACACACACACACACACACACACACACAGCAACTTCAATTAAAAACATGGAAACAACACAAATGCTAACCACAGGAAGAAGAAATATTCATTCTGAGAAGAATAAGAAACAGTGACTGAGACTTGGCGTCAGTAAGATTTACTGAAAAACCAAGCCAGGCAAGCTCTGTGAGAGTTCAGCATCTCCCCAGCTTCAGTCAATGGTTGCCTCAAGCCTGTGAGCCCATTGCTGCCACCTTTCCAAATGTTTCACTTCTCTTCTGCTTCGTGCTTTTTGTATACACCATAATTTTGCCCCTGAAATCGAACTATTAGTCATTATAAAAGCACAGATAACTTTTCAAGGGCTTCCTTGTTATACTTTGGGTATCCATTTATTTTTCTGTTTTACTGATGGATGTAGAAAGCTCCAAGTTTTTCCAGTCTGTGTCGTTTGGAGTGCAACACTCCTACCTTGATTCTATCTGCTTCTCCTTGTTTCTTTTCATGCAGCAACTTCAAACCTCAAAGCAGACAGATTTGAAACAATTATATAGTAGTTTAATCACAAAAAACAATGGGCTAAGTAACCAGAAGGTTGTAACGGGGAAGATTTTTCCAGTTCATGGTTTAACAATACATGTGGGTGCCAGAAGCAGTTTATTGCTTGTATTTATCTCTGAAATCTTCTACTTAGAACTAGGAGGTTACTGGTATCAATACAGTGTTCATAAGCACCAGATTAAAAACTGGATTTGTGGGTCTATTGATGTATTATCAGTTACTCTAAATTTTAGAAGGTTAAAATAACTCACTTATTACCTCACAGTTTTCATGGGTCAGGAATCTGAGCACAGTTTAGTTGGGTCTTCTGTTTTAGGGCCTCTCCCAACTGCAATTAAGGTATTGGCTAAGGCTTTAGTCTCATCACAAGGCTCAGCTGGAGAAATATTTGTTTCCAAATTCACTTCTGTAGTTGTTAACAAGGCCATGTCCCTGGAGGGCTGTTGAACCTAGGCCTCAGCTCCTTACAGGATATTTGGCAAAGACTGTGTTTGAGTCTTTGTTACATGGATCTCTCCAACATGACAGTTCACTTCACCAAAGCAAAGAACAAAGAGAAGGCAACAAGGGAAAAACACTCTTCTGTAGGCTATGTCCTATCTTACCTTTGCCATATTCTATTGGCTAGAAATCAGTCATTAAGTACAGGAAGAGCATACAAAGATGTAAATTGCAAGAGGTAAGAATCATTGAGCAACATTTAGAAGCCTACCTACCACACTATGTTTGCAAATATACTTCCTACTATTCCAACTAACACTTAACATAAGTTCTAGGATATTTGAACTTTCTCTTAACTCTTTCAAACTTTAGGAAAGTTGACAAATGCAGTTGCAGTAATTTAGCTACCATTGACTGTTATAACAAATAAGCCCTAATGTTTCATGGGTTCCATACAAGCAATGTCATTTATTGCTAGCAGAAGCATGAAATGAGTGCTCCCAATCAGTTAAGACTTCTGAAAACTGGAATCTAAGGATCAAAGCTCCTTCCATTTTGTTGTTCAAGTGTCCCCAAAGGGGCCTCCAAAATCACTCAAGAGATCATCTTTATTGTGGGAAATCACACTGGAAAAAGAAAAAGAACAGTAATACATGAGAGGTTTCTGTGGTTCCCACACCGACATGGTACGCCCACTCCCTTCCCATCAGGTACAACTCACATGCTATTTGTAACTACAAGGAAGGATTCAAACTATGGTCTGTTTATGTGCCCAGGAAGAAGAGCAATCAGTTGAGCTAATAAATAGCCAGTGTCTACTACAAAAATATGATCAAATTAATTCATTAAACAAATATTAATTAAGAACCTTCAATATGCCAAATAGTGCCCTAAATGTTGGGGGCATCCACATAAATGAATAGATATTTGAAACAATTTTTACTGCTACATTTTTTTCTTTTTCTATATTTAAAAGTTTTTTTCTTTGCCTTTTCTTTTTCCTGCTGTTGGTAAATTGTCACTAAAGAGGGCCATGAACTATTCTCTCCCATCCTGCATACATGTGCTTTGCTTTCACATAGAAATGAAATATTTTCTCTGTTATTGGATCTTGTGGTATGCTTTGGTCATGCTGTGGAGTTGATACAATGCAATTCCACAGAACTGGACCTAGAATTTGAGAGATCTAGTATTTTCTACTTTTATGTTCTTGAAACTTTGCAACCACTATGCTGTAAAGAAGTCCAAGCTAATAACACAAAGAGACTATAAATAAAAGAATCAAAGCAGCTAACTACAACTCTACCAGCATCTGATTTCATGGGTGCATAAAGCTGAATAACTGTCTGGCTAAGTCCAGATAAACCAAAGAATCATTAAATAGAAGAGGCAGACACAACTGCAAACATACTCAACCACCTTGTGTTTGATACAAGGGCCACGCATGTTCACTGGAAGAAAGATAGCCTCTTTAATAAAGGGTGCTGGGAAAACTGGCTTATCACATGCTGAAGGCTTAAACAAGACCTGTGCCTATCACCATACACAAAGTTACAGTCAAAGTGGATCAAATGTTTAAATAGTTAAACAGAAACACTGAGTCTTCTGGAGGAGGGCCCAGGGAGATAGTAGGCCCAGGGAGATAGCTCAGTAGATAAGCGCTTTCCTGGCAAATGCAGGGTCTTGAGTTCAATACCCAATGCTGAAAAAAAAACCCACCAAAAAAACTTCTGGAGGAAAATGTAGCCTACCTACCACACTATGTTTGCAAATATACTTCCTACTATTCCAACTAACACTTAACATAAGTTCTAGGATATTTGAACTTTCTCTTAACTCTTTCAAACTTTAGGAAAGTTGACAAATGCAGTTGCATTAATTTAGCTACCATTGACTGTTATAACAAATAAGCCCTAATGTTTCATGGGTTCCATACAAGCAATGTCATTTATGACATTGTAGAAATCTTAAAGGTAGAAATCTTAAAGACATAGGTGTAGGTAGAGAGTTCACCAACAAAAATCAAACTGCACAGGAAATACTTCTAAGTATCAACAACTGAAATCTCATCTTTTAAAAAAGTTTCTGTACTTCACAAATTAGCAAAGTCTTTTTTTTTCTGACATTGCCAGTTAAACAGAAGACCCAATGCTATTATGGGCTACTGGACTCTTTTAGAATATTTTGCTGAGTTTACACACCTATAATATTCAATAACGGAACTTAGAAAAAATGGGGTATACAGATGAATGTCCATTTTGTATTTGTGTATTCCAAGTGGTTAGGATAGATATATAGTTGCATTCTCTTAATGAATAGAATGATTTGTTCTAATTGTGTTTGTAAATAAGATCACAAGTCCGCATCTTGTACAGCAATTAACCACTAAGAAGAATATATGCAGTGTATTATTTGTTGAAAAAAAAAGTTTCTGTACTTCAAAGCAAATCTCCAACAGAGTAAAAAGAAAACCCACAAACTGGGAAAAAGTTATAGCCGAATGACCCTCAGACAAAGGCCTTCTATCTAGAACATATAAAGAATTTTTAAAAAATCAGGCCCCTAAAATTCAAAGACTAAATCCAAAAAAGAGCATCTGAGATGAATATACACTTTTCAGAGGAAGAAATATAAATGGTGGACCCAGGGAGATAGCTCAGCAGAATAAGCACTTGCCTCCTGAGTTCAATTCCTAGTACTGAAAAAAAAAAAGAAAAAGAAAAAAGAAAAAAAATACAAATGGCAAGTAAATATGTGCAAAAAATGGTCAACGTCATCGGTCATTTGAGAAATGCAAATTAAAACAATACTGAGATTCCACCTCACCCCAGAAAGGATGGGTAACACCAAGAAGTCAGCCAATAACAAATGCTGGAGGGCTGTGGAGAAAAAGGAGCCTTTTTGCACTGTTGGTGGGAGTGCAGACTGGTACAACCACTACAGAAATCAGTGTAGAGATTTCTTCCAAAGCTGGGATGAGAGATCCCAGTAAAACCAGTTCTTCTCCTCCTAGGTATTTTTGCAGAAGAACTGAAAACCTCATATTACAGAGAGATATATGTGCTCCCATGTTTATAACAGCACATTTTGCCATAGTTAAATCTGGAAACAACATAGTTGCCCATCAAATGAAGAATGGAGAAAGAAGATGTAGTATTTTTACACAATGTAGTATTATTCAGCTATAAAACAGGATAAATTTGAGTCTTTTGTTGACAAATAGGTGCAAAATTAAGAGTTGAACATACTCTTAAGTAAAATAAATCAGACCCACATGTGCAAACATCATATTGTCTCCTTAGTGTGAGAATGTGAAAGAGAAAAATGGAATCTGAAGGGTACAAAGATACTGGGAAAAGAGGAATGAACTTATTCAAAACAAAAGAGTTGCTGAGTTGAGAAGAAGGGCAGGAGAAGGAATAGGGGAAAGAGATTTATCTATGTATGTAAGTAAGCAGGATGGTTTGGACAACTGTGCTATGCATTTCTGCTGCTCTATGGAAAGGAGAAGATAATGCTTAATTTGTTTTTCAATTATTTGTACTTTTTCTATTATTAATTTCATATAAATTGCTTTCTTTTTTCTTCTTCCTATTTTATATGCATATATCTGGTACTATGGATAAGTGGTTGGCAGACAATGCTATGTATTACAACAAATACTGTGACGTTCATCTTACTTTAAGTGAAATTCTGTATCACTTGTAATTTTTAGTTTTAATCCTAACTTGTACTCTCTTTAAAAAATAAAAACAATAGAATAAAAAACAAAAAAGAGAAAACATTTATTTTACTTTATTTATTTATCTTTTATATTTTAAGGAAGGGTCTACAGGGTGCTCAGGGTCTCACTAGTAGATTGGACTCATAGTGATCCACCTGTTTACAGCTTCCCAAGAGCTAGTATTAGAGGTGTGTGCCACCACGCCCAGTCTCAATCACTGTCTCAGTGTGCCCTGTGGGCAGGGCCAGCATGGCCAGCCTGGGAATCAACCCCCTGATCCCTGCACCTACTTTCAGATGTTTTAATTCACTGAGCTAGAAAATGTTCATTTTGGCTCATAATTTTCAAGGTTATAGTTTATTATCAAGTGGACCTATTCATTTCAGGCCTTTGATATAACTCTTAGATGACAATGTTTGAGCCAATACTCAAGATATTTCAAGGAATTACTGAACTACATATAGGCAAAAGATTCTCCTTCAAGATGTGTAACCACTTATAAAAATGCCAAATGAACTTTGGGTGTGAATTAATGACTTCTTAAGGTATGGCCTGTTACAGACACATACTGAAGGTATATAAATGAAATTAGTTATAATTTCTTTAGTTCAAATAAATGTTCCAAATGGTATAGTCATGAATTCAGAATGTCAATAGTGAAAATGCGAGACATGGCAACTGACATATCTCACAGACATAGAGAAATCATTCCTAAAATTTATCTGGAAACGGAAAAGACCTAGAATACCAAAGGCAATTCTGGGCAATAAAGACAAGGCAGGAGGCATTACAATTCCTGACTTGAAAGTATACTACAAGGTGACTGTGATAAAATCAGCATGGTACTGGTATCAAAATAGACCTGAGGATCAATGGAATAGATTAGAAGACCCTGAAACCCCTGCGAACACACTCAGCAACCTTATCTTTGACAAAGGAGCCAAACATACTCACTGGAAGAAAGATAGCCTCTTTAACATATGGTGTTGGAAAAACTGGCTCTCTACATGCTGAAAACTCAAACTTGACCCAGGTCTATCACCATGTACTAAACTAAAGTCAAAATGGATTAAAGATCTAAATATTAAAGCAGAGACAATAAATCTCCTGGAAGATAAAGTAGGAGGAACTCTTGAAGACATAGGGGTAGGCAAAGAGTTAATGGACAGAAATCAAATCACATGGGAAACAGTTGAAAGAATTA
>NW_004524819.1:3225229-3259147 GCF_000260255.1 Octodon degus | reverse complement strand
TCAAGAGAGGGAAAGGAGAAGAGCTAGGAAACATGAATAAGTCAAGCCATACAGTTATATGTAGAAGATGAGCAAGGCAATGATCCTCAGAATCTGCATAAGATTTTTTATCTAGCAGTTAATTGCAAAGATTCTCACCCTGACTAACTATATATACTGATACCTGTGAACTAAGTTACTGCACTCCAGATGGTAATTTGTAATAGTAGTTTCACGTTTGGAGTGCCTGTCATTCTGGTATTCTGCATATGGGCTGCTTGTCATGCCATGCCAGTTGCTGCTATGATATCTCTTGGGTAGGTGAATGTTCAAAAAGAAAGGAGTGGTGAATGAAAGCAAGAGACAAGAAAGGGAACATTGTGGGACTGTCCTGCTTCAAGGTTGTATATGGTGAGATTTTTTGGACTTATGTGCAAACATGAGAAGTATACAATTCTTTATCCTCTTTTTAAAATATAATTTAATTTTTAAATGATTTTATCATATTATGTAGGCACTTAAATTTCAACATATCAATACTTGATGAAAAATATCTGTTCCTTATTATGCCTAAGATGTTTGATATGCAGACAGATAGTGAGGTTAAGCTTAATGGCCTAAGTTGTTTGATAATAACAATAAGCTTTTCTTCTGGATGGTTAACAACCTAAGTTTGCAGACCAAAATTAGAGAAAAAGGAGGGCTACAAGGAAAGCCAACATTTTGGCCCTAACCTTCTAAGGTCAATTAAGACTCAGGACATATGAGAACTTGCACTGTAACATCATGTACCTCGGTAGTGTCCCAAATTTTCTGATCAAGGAGATTATGGGGCCAAAGACGAAAGTGATTGATGACATAGAGTGTGCCTAAAGAGAGTCACATGGAGAGAAAACACTCTCTCAGGCTTTCACAGAGAGCACATTGGCCAAGCAATGGCCGTGATTTATCTACATTCCTGACACTGACAAAGGTTCTACAATCTGAGGTACAGGATCTCAGGATAAATCCTGAGGGGATTTCACTGACCTTCTCAGACCCAAAAGCTACAACTCTTGTTGCATAGGTCTTGCTCTACGTTGTTCTTAACCATCCAGTAGAAAAGTATAAAAACGAAATATAGGAAGTAAAGCCATGCTGTTATGTTCAGCCTTGGGGGACTCAGGTCAACAATTTCTGACATTGCCAGTGAAACAGAAGACCCAATGCTATTATGGGCTACTGAACTCTTTTACAATATTTTGCTGAGTTTACACACCTATAATGTTCAAATAATGGAACTTAACCAAAAAAGGGTATACAGATGAATGTCCATTTTGTATCTGCGTATTCAAATTGGTTAGGATAGATATAGTTACATTCTCTTAATGAATAGAATGATTTGTTCTAATGGTGTTTGTAAATAGGATCTCAAGTCCGCATCTTGTACAGCAATTAACCACTAAGAAGAATGTATGCAATGTGTTAATTATTGAAACTGTCCTAACGATTTGATTTGAAACTGTCTCATTGCTATTTGTTTATCATAAAATTGTGAAAATGCATAGGAATTGACATGACATCTCATGCCTGACAGTATGAATTGATAAATCCCAATAACTGCTGACATCCTATCTCTGATTTCCTTATTTCTCCTACAATTATCCTACATTTCTTCCACTATTTTGAAAAAGAAAATAGCTATACAAGATAAATGCTCAGTTCCAAAATGAAAATTGGCCATCAACCCCAAGATGTTACCACATTATGTCTAGTCCTATAAGCAAATGAAATCTTCCCACTTTACAAACCAAAACATGGCTCATCTCCAAGAGATGAGCAGAAATGATTTTTCCATTGGTTCCTGTCCAGTTTTGGAGAAACCTTCCCTAGTTTTCTCTGTCTTTGAGTACTTTGGATGGACAATTTCCTGGCAGTGTATCAGCTATGTGCATTAAGATGGTGAAGGGGATGTAGAAAGGAGCCAGGGCAGAGTCAGAAAGCATTCTTTATTTGTTTTTCTCCTAAGACATTAGACCTAACCTTCTTCCTTTCCCAGATCCTCTATGCAAAGCCTATCATCATGGAGCTTCACTCTACATCCTGTCATTTGTATGACTTTGTCTGCTTATGAGCGGAAAATATCTTCTGTTCTATGTCCACCTAGTGACATAAATATCCTCATTTCAGGTCATTACCATTAGTCAACAAGACATGCCTTTTTGCTTCACAGAAGAAATGTAAGATTGTTGGCAGATCAAAGGAGTGTCAAGGCTTATTGGAGACAGAAGAATGCACTTGAGACAAAAGAGGGAGAGTTAATGAGTATTTTTGTTCTAGGTGATAATACTACACACACTTAGAAGTGTCGTAGGGGCTGAGGACCAAAGAGACTTTCTGTTTTAAAACCCCAGGGTGAGAATATCCACATTTTCAGTCAGACGGTATCTGGGGTGGGGATCATCTGAGCTGAACATTCAAGATTGACTTCACCACTCACACATCTTGTAGCCAAGAATTCCTCTCACATAGCTACTTTCTCCCACAGTGTCATTTCTACCTTATACAGGGAACTTCAGCATTAAGGCAGATCCACACCTAGGGCAGGATCATACCTTCAATGTACTGCAGGTCAAAGGAGCCAAATACCAGCCCAGATTTAGTGAAGTATAAAAATAGTTAACCAGCTCTACATATGGAGCCATAGCATGTGTTTAGAGGAAGAAAAGAAATTGATGGTGACCATTTTGGGGGACAAGTACCACATGGTCTGTTTCACTCTCAGACTTGTAAAAAGTCTGTAGACTTTGGTTTTCAAAGTACGTCTCTAATCTTTGAAGTCAGGGTAGCAGCTCTACTTGAGGTAAAGGAAGGGTGCAGCAGGACTTTACAGGGGCATGTGGGGTGTTAGGACTGTTCTGTTTGGGGATCTAAGTTTTGGTTGCATAGGCACTTACTCACTTTATGGAAATGCATCAAGTTGTACACTTATAATTTATCCACTTCACTATGTGAATGATGCACTATGATTAAAAAGTTTTATATAAAGAGAAAAAATGGAGATAACTCATAAGGTACCTATACTTTTTACCCAACTCCAGACCAAGTAATTGACTCACACTTGAAGGCAGAGAGGGTAATGAAAGTTCTGGAGCCCACACCATCATGACCAAAAGACAGGCGGGCACTTCTCTTAAATTTGACTTAACATCGTTTAGAGACCAGTGAAGGCCTAACATATACTGCTCAGAGCTGGAGGGATG
The DNA here is from genome assembly GCF_000260255.1 of Octodon degus. Lineage (NCBI taxonomy): Eukaryota > Metazoa > Chordata > Mammalia > Rodentia > Octodontidae > Octodon > Octodon degus. The sequence continues at coordinate 3,255,926 of NW_004524819.1, read as the reverse complement.
TGACAGCCATCAGACTGCCTCTGAGGGAAGTATGAAGGTACTGTAGAACTTTAGCTGAGCAGCTCCCCTGGCAACAGATACTGGAGACAGATGGGAACGTGCAGTCAACCTGACCTGGGCCACTTGTGTCAATTGGCTCCTTCAAAGACTGATTTTCGCCAAAGCCAGAGTCTGAAGGATGAGCACCTTTTTTACTTTTATCAGAGGAGTGTTAGTGCTAGTGAGAGATTCCCAGAAAAGCCAATCCTGGTGGGGCCAAAAGTACCAAATCAAGACCTAGCTTTGAACTTTCTCTGGATTGGCAAGTTTCCTATTCTGTAACAACTACCCTAGTTTGGTGAGAGGTCTCTGGCCTGCCCTCTCCCCAGTCCTAGGCACCAACAATGAGTGAACTAAAACTGGCAACTAGAGCCTGGGAGATAAAATGAAAGAGGAAAACAGAGAGACAGAAAATGTCAATTGTGCCTCTGTCTTCCCCTGTACACATCACAGTAGGATGCAGGCTGGAGTGGGAGATGGGAAGGAGACTGAAATTGAATATAAGATTGAAGTTTTCAGGTTAGAGTAGATGGGACATTTTATTTACTAAAATTAGATTGCACTTGAGACTAAAGGGGATTGAAAACCTAGGGGACCTGCCTGAGATTTCATCCAGGAGCAAGAATGAGCTATCTGAAAAATCATGTTTGATAAGGTGATATGAGAAAGAACATATTACTTTTTTCTTACATTGCCACACAAGTTGAGATATATGTAAAAAACAAGTTATAGTGCATGTCACAGGCCTTTGTTAGGTGGTAATTTCAAATAAGCTGGCAGCCCCATCTTATATTCAGTATTAAGGCACAAGCCTGTTCAAGGCAATTGTTACAATTAGTGCCACTGAAGCATTGCCCCTTCCACCAAGCTATTTTAGGGTTTCCCATGGTGCTGACTTGTTTATGTTCTTGAAAAAGTCTCTATTTCTCCTGTCCACACTTCCTCATTTGCATCATTCATTTGATGACAATGATTGAGCTGCCAATGTTTCTGAGCAGCTGGGCACTGTTCCGGAGCAGAAGGGACAATACTCCCCACAATGTAGCCCATTCTCCAACTGCTTTGACAGCCTGGTGGCTTGCACACTATTTTCAAGGAGGACAAGAGTAGGTTTAGGAGCCTAGATCCAGGGAGTAGATTAGAGAGGTAGGGCACACACAGCAGAGGCACAGTGAGAACACACAGTGCTAAGAATGCTGGAGAGGTTGTTTTGCCTCTATGAAAGTACCAGAAATGAACATTTCCCTGATTAGCTCTACTCAAAACTTCCTCAGGTCTGAAGAAATTTCCTGAGGGGAAGGGTAGAAGCCACAAAATGTCATTGAAGTGTGGAGAATTTCAGTAAATTAAATAAAGGTTAGAAGAAATCCTGGTTGTTGTTAATTACAAATCCAGTACTTAAGGACTTCCAAAATAGGCACTCAGTTGATCAAAGGAAAACTGTTAAGTGCAGATAAGGCCTTCACAAACACTTATTCAGCCACCCAATGCATGTGCAAGTATATTCACTGAGGGAAAAGGGCAATTCCAAATGGAAGGAAACATAATAGTGATAACAATAATAATAAGAAGAAGAAGAATCAGCAGTTACAATATTAATTGCTATATACTTGCTAATCTTTAAAACACATTTGTAACAACTACTATATCCCTCACAGTAAGCACATGACCTATTACTACTCCCATTTTATGGATGAAAAAATACTAAGTCATAAAGGGTGACATAACCTGAAGGATGGCTTTGTTTACAGCCATTGCCTACACAGGAGAGTTCAATCAGACAGCCAGTCAGAATTCCTTGTATTAAAACACCATTATCCAGAAGCATTTTTGGAAAAGGAATGTTTTCAGCTGCTCAGGTAAAGTTTAAGAGGAAAGTAACCCCAAAGCATAAAACCACAAGTCATAAAATATGACCATATGTAATACTGCTCCATTTCCTCTTCTGAATTTTCCACAGAGTCACAGTCTCTGACTCTGCAAAAGGTTGCAGAGGAGATGACGTGACCACATCAACTGTCATAGCAGAGTATGACTTTCCCATCATGCCCCATTGGTCCTGCTCCTGAGAATAAGCAAAAAGTTTCCACATGGATTCATTTTTAAAACACTTGCAAAAGACATGCCAAAGATGTCCTGACTCACCCCTGACTGGAAGCCACCCCCATGCCATGTCCAGCCGCTGTATCAGCATAGCCCTAAACGTCCCTTCATACCACAGCAGTGCCCTGCCAAATATAGCAGGAGCCCTATTTTTAAAAAGGTTCAGATGAGCTTGCAGAAAGCCAGCAGCTCATGCCGTCCACACTGTTTTGTAATAACACAGAGCAGTCAATCAGCATGTCATTCGAACATTGCTGAGACCACATAGCAAGGATGATGGTGGCCAATAGAGACTCTTGCACAGCAAGGGACTCCTCCGGCTGAGATTCTGCCATATGTTTTCTTATATCCACTTTTCCATTTTTTCATCCTGGCAACAATCCTTCAAGGGAGCTTTTATCATTCCCATTTTATAGATGCAAGAACAGTCTCAGAAATGTCAACAGGCTGCCCTGTATTCACGTAACCAGTGATCCTCACAGCTTCTGAGAACATGTCATTAAATGTCACTGCAGTTGTACATTTCAGGGAATAAAATTTGGACCACTAGAGGTTGACCCTAGGAGCACAGAAGGCCTAATAGTAAATCAGCTATATTTGTTGCTACCACACCCCTTAGTCTGGAATCAGTCTACTGCAGTGGTTAGCACGGAATTCCTCTCTGAGTTTAAGGAGAAGGCTCAAAGGCTTCAAGAGTAGAGCACAGGTTTAAATATAAGTGCTAAAATAATAGCATTTATAGAAAAATGAGAATATCTTTGTGACATTTAGATAGGCAAAGATTCTTGTACTGCAACAACAAAATAAAGAATGGACCCATAAAAGAAAAAGTAGACATTGTGTTCTACATCCAAACATAAAACTTTGGCACTTTAGAAAGCAGCTTTAAGAAAATGTCAAAAGCAAGCCATAAGGCAAGAGAAAATGTTTGCTTGTGCAGATTTTACAAAGAACTTATATCCAGAATCTAGAACTCTCAGCTGGATGTGGTGCTGCACACCTGAAATCACAGCACTCAGGAGGCTGGAGCAGAAGGATCACTGTGAATTTGAGGCCAGTCAGGGCTACACAGTGAGCTCAAAATCAGCTTGAACTACATAGTGAGACCCTGTCTCAGAAAACAAAATAAAATACCCAGAATATAGAATTCTTATAACTCAATCATGACGCAAGCATTCATTTTCAGGGTGGGAAACATTTTAACAGACAGTTCTCCAAGGAAAAATATCAGTGGCTACAAGCATGTAAACGAGTTCTCAACGTCATTAGTTGAAATGCAAATTAAAGCTCTGAGAAATAGCCATATTACTTCTAGAAAGGCCAAAATTTAAAACTCAGACCATATCAGGTGTTGGCGAAGATATGGAACAAGTAAAACTTCTCTACATTGTTGATGAGACTGAAATGACACAGCCACTTTGGAAACTAGTTTTGCAGTTGCCTAGAGAGCTATATATACACTCATTTTGTTACTCAGCATTCCACTTACTCAAAAGAGATAGAAATACACATCTATAAAAGAACTAAAAAAACCCATAGAAGCTGTTTTCATAATGATCGATGACTATCAAGAAACCACATTTCCATCAACAGAACAATAGATGAACAAATTTTCATACAGCCTTACAATGCAATACTATTCAGAAGTAAAACAGAACAAAATACTGAAGCATGTAACACCACATATGAGTCTCAAAACAATGACGCTGAGGTAGACATGGTGGTGCATGCCTGTATTTGCAGTACTGTGGAGGCTGAGTCAGAAACATTTCCATGACTTCAAGGCCAGCATGACCTATGTAGGGAATACAAGACCAGCCTGAACTACATAGCAAGACCTTGTCTCAAAAACCAAATAATAATAATGATGATGATAATAATAATTATAATAAAAATCATGAATAAAAAAGGCAAAAGAAAATGTGTATATTATTATGGAGTTCCATTTATATAACATTTGAGTACAAGAAAACTAATCTATAGTGGCAGAAAGCAGACAATGGGTACCTGGGGCTCAAGGTTAGGGTGGGGTTGGCTTCAAGTGGACACGATGGAAATTAGGGTGGTAATAGAAACATTATAAAAGTTAATTGCAGTGTTGATGTACACCATGTTTAAATGTGTACATTTGACATAACACTTTAAACTGGACATTTAAAATGGATGTTATTCTTTATTCCTATTTGACCACAATAAAGTTGACTATGAGAAAGCTATTTTGAGACAAGGCAGGTGCTCAGAGTACATGGAGAGAGACTTGGCAGATGAGCTGCAGTAAGTGATGAGAGTGGACTAAATGAAGGAGGTAAAAGTAAGAGTCTCCAGCTCTCGGTGATAACCTGGCTCTGCCACTTGCCACTCAGAGATTGTCAGCAAGTCCCTGAGGATTTAGACCAGGAAATTACTCCTTTCAACCTCTATCTTGGTCACTTTCCCATCACTGGGACAAAATACCCACCACTCACAACTTCAGCAGGAGAGTTTCATTTTGGCTCAACTGCAGAAGTCTCAGTCCACGCTTGACAGGCCTCAAGGTAGAAAGGACATGATTGGAGGAAGAGCCAAGTGGAGAAAAGCTGCTCATGTCATGGTATTGGGGTAACAGAGAGACAAAGGAAGAACCTGGGAGTCGAGGTATTCTTCCAGGTCATGTCCTCAGTAACCTGCCTCTTCTGACAAGGCTCCACCTCCTAACATCAAATGTAATTATTCTGAACACTAGAGGTTTTTGATGGACACTCTAGATGTAAACCATAACACCCTCAATGTTAAATGCAATGGTCAGGGTGGTGGTTGTATTTTCAGCAATTTCTTCCAGGGAGAGCAGACAGTGAATTCTGGCTGTCTTCAGACCTAAAGACATCCAGAGTTATCCATTGATCTTCTACCATGAAGCCTGCTGTGTCTGATGCCTACAACCATCAGACCTCTTGGAAAGGGGAGGGAGGACTTTTGTGAGGTATTAGCTTGGTATGAAGCAGGAGTTGTACTTCTGACTTCTTGCCAAAAAATCATCTTTTCCAAGTGTGTGTGTAGTCTCTCACAAGGACAACCTATGTTCAAACATGGAAAACTTGCACCTGTCTGCCTGTGTGCTGGTGCTGACTGTGGAAGGTCCCTATTTCAAAGGCTCCTAGTAGCAGTTGCATACCATTCAGCCATTCAGTCATTCATCCATTCATTCACTGACACATACACACATCCCTGAGCACGCGTTTTGTGCTTTGATTCCTGCACTGAACATGCATACCCCGGTGGCTGGGAGCCCACTGCCTTTCAGGGTAAGGTCCACAGGAAGTTACTAGGCTATAACAGCCTGGTATGGTAGGCACCAGTCTCCACCCACAGTCCCTGGACCTCTTTGCTAGGTCCCTGGAAGTCTGCACACAAGACACTGTCATCCTGACAGAGGTCAGTCCAGTCTCTTTATCATGCTACTAAGACTAGCTGTGCCTGCACCAGAGAAAGGCTGAAATGTCTGGAAAAAAATTTATTTCCTTTAATCAGTGACTTAGAGGTACATAATAGTCCATAAGTGTAATGTCTAAATATGCATACATAGGCCAGTTCTCTGTGTGGCAGAATAGTGAGGTATAAGTACCACCTTCTCGAGCACTCCCTTCTGGGACTGAAGCAAAGTCACCACCCCTCTGGGGGACTTCACTTAATGCACCATGGATTTGCTTACTCCCCTTTTGTCCTCACTCCTCTACTAGTTATTCCTGGAAATACTTCTTAGTACATAACTTTCCCAGGAATCTTCTGGAAAATCCAATGTAAGACTTTTTCCATTTGTGGAACACTGAAGTGGGGTTATGGAGGTCACTGGGAGGGGCATTAGAGTCAGAGAACCTTCTAAGGAAGAATAGTCTTTTTGTACACCTGTGTGACTGTGTGTCTATGTGTACATGTACCATGTGTGATGGGTGGAGGTGAAATAGTAAAACTGAAAGCAGACTAAGCATCAGGGACCAAACCTCAAGGTCCCAAGTTGTGGTCCATTTCACACATGGCAAAACATGAGGAAGCATTGTAGAGGGTCCTAGGGTATGGAGGGCCTGAAGGTCAAAGTCACATTAAGATCTTTAAGGAAATGGGAAGCTATTTGCAGAGATGAGACCACATCTACTCTTAAGGAAGATCTCTGTTTACAGTAGGAAGAACATGCCTGAGGAAAACAGAACAAGAGTCTAAAAGAGTCTAAAAACAGAAGACGCTGGCATAGATATCTAGACCATTTCTGAAAAGAGATAAATACTAAGAGTGAAGTGGAAACCATGCATAGATTCAAGAAATGATCCAAAATTAACATCAACACTCAAGTTTTGATTGACTGAATGCTTTATGACACAGGGCCAAGTAAGACACGAAAGGGAGTGGATTAAAGCACTGCAAGCAGGTGCAGAGACCAGGGTTTCAATCCCTGGGCCTGCCATGCCAGCCCCATCCCTAAGACATGCTGAGATGGCAATTCAGTCTGGGCATGATGGCACATGCCTCTATTCCCAGTTCTTGGGAGGCTGTAAACAGGTGGATCACTACAAATCCAATCTATTAGTAAGACCCTGAACACTCTGTAGACCCTTCCCTAAAATACAAAAAAAAAAAAAAGACATGAAAGGGAGCAACAAAGATTCCTAGACAATGTCACAGGTCCAATTTCCCAGGAATCAGACACTGATTTGCAGTTTTGTATGCAGGAAGTTTACAGGGAAGTACACTCAGGATTGATCCATGCTGGGGGAAAGGGAAGGAAGCAGTATAGGGCAGAGCAAGAAGTTGGACTGTGATGAGAAGAAAAGAAACAAAACAGTGGCAAGCAGTTCCCATACATATACAAAGTGCCCAACTCTGTCTGTCTGGGCCCCCAGTAGAGCCACTGAGGAACTAAATCCTGGTTGTCCCATAGAAATTCTGAGCTCCTTCATTCTTATGCTGCATGCTGTAACAAATCAAATATCAAATGAAAAGAAATCTCATTGTCAACTGTAAAAAAGTAGTCTAGGAAATTAGGGTGCTTTTCTCAGGGACCACAATGAAAGGCAGATATTTAATCATTCATGGGTCTGGAGATAGGTTCAAAGTACATAAAGGAGGCCAGGCCACTTGCCTTTGTGCAACAAGAATGCCTCAATTAAAATGCCATCCAGCTAGAAGAGGCAAAAAGAAAAACATCCCCTTCAGCTGTAATTTTGCACTGGGCTTTTACATGTAAATCAAGGGGTGAAAATGTCATCTTTCATCAGTCATAAGTGTCAAAAGCCCAAAGTTCTACAACTATTAACCACAGTATTTACTCTTTGACCATTTAAACGTCTCATCAAGTTCCTTCCGGAAAATAAGTCTTTGAGTCCAAGTTATAAGTTCAGGCACTTGAAATATTTGGCTTGAGTGGAGCCATGAAGTCTCAAAAGCAACTCTACCGAAGAAGGGTTTCTTCAAGGTTGGGCTGTGTTGTTTTTTGTGGTTCTTACTGTGGTTATTGGGTTTGTGTTTGCTTGCTCTTTAAAATACCTCCTGCTACGAACGAATTGCCCTTGGGCAAGGAGATGGCAACTTCAAGGAAGAAAAGACAGTGCACACACATCTAAGGAAAGGTTAAGAAGAACCTGGTAACCTTGGAATAGTCTGGAAATGAGCAGGGCTAACAGCAGTTCCTGTATACAGTGGATACTTGGTAAGCTGTGTGTTGCTGGTGGCTGCAGCTGACATTCTGTAGGTAAAACTCACTGTGGCCATTTCCTCACACATGGGAAAACTGGATGAGCTCATAAGGCTACATATTTATTTATATCTTTACTGGATTGTGAAGTCCTTGAGAGTAAACATTATAATCCTTATGTCTTCCTCACCCATGGCCTTATACCTGCCCAATCACATGCATGTGTACCCCAGATTGTACCCCAGATTGTTTTGTTAACCAGTTTTAGAAAATCGGATTAAAAGAGGGAGGATATCTCAGGTTAAAATAAGAGGGCAGAGCTCTGCATTGTTCTATTGCTTTTCCACTATTGAAGCTCTCAAATGAATTACCAAGTTACTTGGAGTTACAGTTTTCCCAGCCAGAAAATGGATAAATCGCCCCTGTTTACAAAGTGCCCTGGTAAGACAACTGAAAATACAATCAAGTTTATCAAGTGATATCTCTCAACTAGAAAAAAAATTAAACCATGACATTTTGGATAAAACTCAATATTTTGTTAGTCAAATTCCATTGAAATTGCACTTAGGTACATTAACTTAATTTAAGAACTAGTGGCAAATTATATTACTATTTGACACATAACTGTTCTGCATAATTATTCAATGAGAGCTCTCCTGAAACAAATTAATGCTGATGCAACCTGATTTTTAATTTGAAATAGTTGAAGAATATAGAAAAGTATCAAGAATAGTATAATGAACACCCTACACCTGCCATCTAGCTTTGCTGAGCATTTACATTTTACTATATTTTCATGTTTTCCTGAGAAATGAAATATTAGAGAGATTCAAATGAAGTTCCTGCAGTATCCTTCTTTATCCTACTTCTTTCCCTCTTTTTCTAGGTGTAAAGACTTAGCAAAGATGTGACAGGTGTCCCATGCCACATATCCTCAGCCCCCCCCACTTTGGTTTCAGCCACCTTGGCATAATCTACCACTAGGGCTTAAGTCAAGTCTCTGAAGAAGCTGTCCACAAAACTCTCAATAGTACATTCAAGGCAGAGGCAGGAGGATAACTACAAATTTTAAACCAGCCTGAACTCACTTGGGCTACCGAGTGAGTTCAAGTCCAGCCTGAACTGCATTGCAAGAACCTGTCACAAAACAAACAAAAAGAAAAAGAAAAGAAAAATACATTCAATGCTTCCCTGAAGGAAATGTGGAGAAATGAAAGTCTCTGAGGGAAACATCTACCTATAAGGACAGATACAGAGTATAGTCATCCCATATTGGTTCTGAGATGCTCCCTCCCACAGACACCAAAATCTACAGATGTTCAGATCATCTTAGTTACTTTCTCATAGCTGAGACACACTACCTGACACCTGCAGCTTAAACAAATGTTCATTTTGGCTCACAGCTTATAGAGGTTTCAGTCCACAGTTAGCTGGCTCCAAGGCTGGGCAGCATGGCAGAGGGGCATGGCAAAAGGCATGCTCATGGCATGACATGCAGGAAACATAGATACGTGCAAGGGAAGAAGGGAGAAAGACTCTTATCCCATAAGAGTCATATCCCCAGTGAGCCACCTTCTACTACCAGGCATCATCACCAAGTCACACTGAATTATGGACTCCTCAGTGGCCATATGCTTTCGTGATCCAGTCACTCCCCCGAGATCCACCTATGGAAAGACATGTAGATATAAACCAGAAAGCATATAAAATTGCATATTATTAGTATTTAACCTATACACACCTTCCTGTACACTTCAGATCGTCTCTGAATGATTTGCACTATCTGATACAAGTGCTATATAAAGTGTTAGCCTTGGGGCTGGGGAGATGGCTCAGTGGAATAAGCACTTCCCTGGCAAGCTCAAGGACCTGAGTTCAATCCCCGGTTCCACCAAAAAATAAATAAATAAAATAAAATAAAGTGTTAGCCTTTATTGCTTAAGGAATAATAACAAGATAAAGATGTCTGTGCATGCTCTACATGGATGCACAAGTCCTAAGCCTAAATGTGAGTGCGACTAGAGGCGAACAGTGCTCAATGAGATCTGGAGAGACCAAGGCCCTGTGCAGGGGTGGCAGGCTGTGCCAGGTGCACCTGCACATTGCTTCATTCACATGCATTCAGCATAGTGCTAAGCACACAGAAAATTCAAGTTTTACTTTTTGGAACATTCTGGAACTGAGTATTTTTTCTATCTAGTGTTGGTTGACTCCATGAGTTCAGAATCTGCAGAGATGGGACCAATGGTATATATAAAGTCTTTTTCTTAAAAAGAATTCCCTGTGGAATTGAGTCCTTTTGTCTACAGCAAAGACCTCAATAAAACACCCTTTGTTGGTTTCTTCAATTTCTTTTTCCTCTCTAACTACTCTTCATAAACACTGTGAGCCAAAGGGTCTTGAGCTCAGCTGTGGGGACATTCAATCTAAGACACATGCTCCTACAATTTTATATTGATTACAGGCAGTCATGGTTGGATATTTTAATCACATGTCCTTGTGTGTATTCAAAAACATAGTATTCCTTTGCATGTTTTAAATTTCTATAAATTTCTATCATACTACACTTTCTTTTTCCATTTGTGACTTATTTACCCATTTTGTGGTTTTCCAGTATGTGAACAACTATATTGTATCCAGCTCACTAAACTATATGTTGTCTTTTTCAATTCATAACACATTAATATTTAAAGGAACTTTTCAAATTGAAAAATTCAGTACAGACTCAATTTTTTCAATTAGGTGCAAATGTTTATATACACAGAAGACTGAGAATAATATTTTAGCAAAAGTACTAATCTCGTGGGGTTAAAGAATCACCTTGTGCTGAGTGCAGCACTGGCTGTAACTGTCATGTCCACATAACATGTTCTTTCATCAGTAGTACAGCTCTCAACCATTATGTGATTTTACATGTATGGCTTTAATCAAAACTCTCAAGTCTGTCAGACTCTGATTTATCTATTTCTCAAACATGCCTAACTCAGTGCATAGTATGTAGTAGGCACTCAATAAATATTTGTCAAATGAATGAAAGGCAGTCTATCTTAGTCATCAGAAAATTGAGGCCCCCAAACACAATAGCATCAAGTACACACAACTAATAAACAGTGGAGCTGGAAGTAGAACTTAGATCTGGAAGCCAAAATTTGATTTAGAGTATTTTGAAATCCATATAATAATATGTTTTGTTGAGTAGTTCCCATAATTGATGGTTACACCAGTACCAGTACAATAATTTCTGTTAATTAAGAACCAGTTTATCAAAGCAAGAGAATAGAATATTCTCTTTTAACAGAAAATACTGGTGAAATTCAGAGTATTAGCAAGTCATCATGGAAAAGAAACTGCTCTCTTTGCTTTTTTATTTTTTAAACTGAAATATAACTTAGATATAGTAAAATGAAAAAATCATGATACCATGAAATTTTATATTTGCTCACCACCACCACAAGGCACAAAATGTTTTCAGCAATCTCAAAATTGTCTTCATGCCCAATTTTAGTAAATATTCTCCCCCTGAAAGTTAATCAAAGAGATGTTAAGCTTAACTGCCTCTGTTATAGGATAATAATATCACTAAGCTTCTCTTCTGGATGTTTAACAGCTAAAGTTTGCAGACCAAAAATTAGACAGACAGATGGGCTAAAATGATAACCAATATTTTGGCCCTAGGCCTTCAAGGTCAGTGAGGACTCAGGATATAAGAGAACCTCTGCTGTGACATCCTGTAACTAAGTGCTGTCCCAAATTTTCTGATCAAGGAGATCTGAGGCCACAGAGGAAAGTGATCAACGATGCATAAAGTACCTAAAGAGAGTCACCTAGAGAGAAAAAAAAATTCTCTCAGGCTTTTACAGAGAGCAAGCTGGTCAAGCAATGGCCATGACTCATCTGCATGGCTGACACTGACAGAATACCCACAAGGTGCTGTATATGGTTCCAGGGTAAATCCTGAGGGGATTTGACTGACCTTATCAGATAGCAAAAGTTACATTTTTAGTTATATAGGTCTTGCTTTAACCTGGTCTTAACCATCCAGCAGAAAAGTGTAATCATAAGGTGTAAAAAGTAAAGCTATATTAATATGCTGAGCTGTAAAAGGCTCAAGTCAACAACCTCAGACAATTGCCAGTTGTGCTGGTAGCTCACTTCTGTTATGGACTAGTGGACTATATTGGGTTATTTTGCTGAATGCAAGTACTTACAATATTTGGACTGGCATCAAGTATGAAGGTCCTTTAAAGACTTCTCCAAATACAGCTTCTCTAACAGCAATGGAACACCAATCTCTGACAAAAGAAAAGGGGGGATATAAATAAAGGACCGTTTTGTTGTGAAAAAAAATCTGTATATACAAGATAGTTAGGATAGATTTACAGCTCCTTTCTCTTAATTCAAGGAGAAGACAGGTTTGTACTAATATTGTTTAGACAAGATATTATGTCTGCATCTTGTCTTCTGAATAACTACTACGAAGACAACAATATGCAATGTATCAATTATTATAACTGTCCTACTAACCTGTTTTGAAACTGTTTCATTGCTATTTTACCTTTTTTCTCATTAAAATGAATAAAAAAAATTTTAAAAAAGATTATCATTGTTCATATTTCTCTCACTGCAGATTATTTTTGCTATTTAGGGCTTTCATATAAGTGGAACTATGCAGCATCTATCTTCTGGTGCCTATTCTTTCACTTCATGTTATGTCTATGAGACATATTAATGTTGTGTAATAAATTAGTAATCACTACTTTCATTACTATATGGTATTCCATCACGTGAATGCATCACATTTTACTTACCATTCTGCTATTGATGGACATTATAAAACATTTCCAGTTTGGGGCTATTATGGGTAAAATTTGCTTGAGGATTCTTAAACATATCTTCTGAAGAATACAAGAGCTCCTATGAATGTTGGGTCCATACACAGGGGTGGATTACTGATTCATAGGATTAATGCAGGTTCCATCAGCATAAATACATTACTTGGGCAAAACTGCTAAGGGTTTTCCTCACTTTAAAAGTTTGGCAGAGCAGAGCTCATGTTGCTAAATGGTTTCATATTAAAGATCAAGGTCTGTCATTGGAAAGGACCTTAAAGAGGAAATGATTTAACCTCCCACATGACAACTGTACCCTTCATTACCCCATTTATGCCTGACCTGAGCTGGGACACCTTTAGCGAGGAGCACTCACTGTTTTCAGTGCATATGGAAATCTTGTCTCCTCACAGTTCCCATCCACTCTTCCCTTTGAATCTCCCATGCCTCCAGTAGGACCATACATATATATTCATTTGACTGTGTTTCACCCTCAAAGTTCTTTTGACACTGAGTCATAGACTAGAGTTGGCTCAGATCAGAGCTAAGAGTGTCTTCATGTGAATGACGTGGGATTAAGGGGCACTACAGCTTCCATCAGTAATGATGGAGATGATGAGCAAAAGAAGCAAAGATGTTGCTTGACAACAAGTTAGGAAAGTCAAAGCATCCAGGCCACTATTGGTTATCTTGTTGGTTCCACACGTCAAGAACTCTCAACTCTTTTGAGGCCCTTGGCAATGGTCCAGTTCAAAATGAATCAACACACCAAAGTATTTCCAAACTTCTGTTTCAACACATGCAAGGAAAACAATTTAACTTAACCCAAAAGAGTCTACCCTACAGGCATGCAGATCCATTTGTTATAAAGTTCTTCCTTCCTTTTAGCTTGAACTCGCCTTCTTTAAATTTCCATCTATTTGTCCTTATTTCACACACAAGGACAACTGAAAAGAAGTTTGGGGCTTTTTTTTTCATTTCATCATTCTGCAAATGTTAAAGGAGCCCTTTCAGCACCAGAGAAAGCTTTTATTCAAAAAGTGAATTTAAGAAGTTTGGAAGGAGGGCTGGCCTGATAACTCGGAGGACTAAAGCGCCTGCATAGGCAGAGCACAGCAGCTGGGTTCTATCTACCGAGTGCCGTGCCAGCCCCACCCCCGGAGTGCACTGAGATGGCAATTGAGACTGGGAGTGGTGGCACATGCTTGTAATCCCAGCGCTTGGGAGGCTGAAAACAGTAGGACCACTACCAGTCCAAACTGTGTAGTGACACCCTGTACATCATGTATCCCCTGTACTAAATGCAAAAAAAAAAGTTGGAAGCAGCAGTTAGGATTTAGGAAGAGGCAAACATTACTTCTTGGCTTAGTTTTTATGATTTGCAGTTTCTTAGTAGAATCCTGATGTTGTTCACTTCGTTATGGCTTCTCTGATCATTGAAGGAGAAATGTTCAGCTTTGTGTTGTGTATCAAGGCTACTGTGTCATCTCTCCTCTGGTTACTCAGCTCCTGAACTCTCTGGTTACCTAGCTCCTGAACTCTGGGATAATAGGGCTGGTACTATGGCATGTGGTAATATAAACCAAGCACAACTTTTATAGTCAAAATAACATGCCTAAAGTTGGTTTTCTGGTGCAAGATTGCTTTGAACCTTAGTTTCCTTAAATGAAAAATATAGAGCTTTAATACTCAATTAAAAAGAATATTTTCATTAGTTACGTTCATGTATATAAAGTACCTAACACCGTGTTAAACACATTAAAAATGTTCAGTGCTTTTCTCTTATCTCTCATTCCTAATGACTGTTACTCCTGAAATCATGGATATTCAGTCATGGAAAGGAACTTCAATATAGTATCATGGGGAGAGCCCAGATTGCTAAATTTAACACTGAGTCCACACAAAGCTTCTCCAAGGACACTAGAAGGTCCCCAGAGCCAGTCTTCCATTACCAGATCAACTCCATCAGAGTTGATCCAGCTTCTCTGTCTACCCAATACCTGCATACGCCCTCAAAGTTTTAAGTGCATTTTATATGAAAGAACATTTTATATCTTTCATGGTATGGAGTCTTCTGAGATTGTCAGAGGACCATGGCTATTCAGCAACCCTTATTTATCAACTAAATATATCTATGAGAGGAGGCATTTTCAAATATATACAGGCCTGATAACAGTGTTCACAGGCTAAGTAAGACAGGGCCAGACCGTGAAGGCAGCTAAAGGTTGGATGCTTGGATGTGTGATGCTACTGACATGGTGGCTCTGCCAACTGTCTCTCTGGCTGGAGCTGGCCCTGACTCCTGGCATGCAGTTGGTAACTTGACAGTTAGGAACGTGTGACAAAGCACAGTTGAGGTTATGATAATCAGTCAGTTATCAGAATACCCTAAAATGGTTCCTTGCACCCCCACTGAAAAGCCTTCAGCCAAATGCAAGAGCCTTGATGTGAGTACTATAATTTGGCATGATGTCAAACTAGTCCATAATCCATTTATTCAATCAGCAAACGTTTACTGAGTTGCTGCTCCCTGTATCAACTGTGATGGAGTAACTGGAAAACAAATCAGATGGCTGCAGAACCTGCGGTTTGCATTTCTGCCCTCAGTCCCATAGTGAACTGTCCTTCTGAGAACAGCCCCATTGCAAGGGCCTCCCAGTAGGGCACTCCCTGAAGCACAGAATCCTGCAGTCCATTAGAGGACAGAAACCTAGTTTCCTCCACTGTGCAGTCCTGGTCTTTTTTCAGGTGTTGTCTCCTCCTCAGCCAGAACAGCAGAACAAAGTAAATCTTCTAGAGTCTGCGGACATGACCTTGCCGCAGGATCTTGCCAGTGCTGGGCCAAATTTATTAACCTGTGAGGCCCTTTATCTAGGCAGTTCATTCACAGGGAGGGCATTTGTTTATTCCACTAATCCAGGCTTTTCGTGAAAAGGGGAGCCAGAATGAAACCAAACCAAACCATGTATCTGTCAGTGCTTAAGATGAATGAAGGGACTGCAGGCAGAGTGAGAGAGGAAAGTGGGGAGAAGGCAGTGCAAGAGACCTGCAGCTGCACGCCTGCATCCTACGAAGAAGGGGAGCAGAATCAGTGTCCTGTTGCAGACTACACAATCTTGCTGATTTGAGACTGAGCTTAAGCAAGCCTGACAAAGTGGTTCATCAAATCAGAGGCAAACCCCACATCTATTGGATCTCATTAATTCCCAGACGGGTTTATTGTCGATCCCAATCAATGCAGCCTACCACGTGCACTTCTGTCTCTCCACACTTGCCATCTCTCTATTGGTGGCCTGACTCTGTTCCTGGAAATAATGTCACTGTTTCTGTCACACTGGCTACTGACTGCTGAGAATCCTAAAAACCCTATGGGTGGTGAGTGGAAAAGCAACTGGTGAATCTTATTTACCAAAAGCCTTTCTATTTTTAATTTCTTGAAAATATTCCATGCTAAAGTTTCCTTTCTCTAGCTCTCGCCCTTTGTGGTATTTTTAGGCTGTGCAAGCTCTTCAGAATGAGCATCTAGCTTGCTGGGCACTGCAAATAGATTTTCTCTTTACCTGTCAGTCATGCTGTACTACAGGCATGTGTCATGTGGAGAGCTGTTCCTTTCACTCCAGCCTTTTACATGGGCTTTGCTTCTGTGTGCTGCTAATCTGTCTAGAAATCAAAGGCACATCAGATTCAAAGGGGAGGCCCTGGTCCACAGTGGCCTGCCAGGGTTATTATGAAGGCCCATCCATCCTGCACCGAACGCTTGCTGGGAGCAACTGGCAGCAGACAAGGGACAGCCAGAGATCAGGGATCTGAACAGGGAAAGGCGATTTGGGTGAGAGGAGGGTGGGAAGGGGCATGAGGGATCAAGACTTGAAACAGGAAAGCACCCTGGGGATGCTGCAGTCATGACTGTTTTTGGACAAGGGCAGACACAAGTCTTATCAGAGATGCTGTGCAGGGGAGACCAAAGGTCCACCCAGCCCAGGGTCTCCTCTGTCAGGGGTAGCTCAGGAGCTTCTGTGGGCAAGAGAGAGGGGTGGAGACAGCTGGTGAGCCATTCTCCTTCGTGTTATTCTCCCTATCACTCCTGCAGGTCCAGAGAGAGGTCTTGCAGCTGCCTGGCCATCCCTAAAAAGCTGCCAGAAACAAGTAGACTATAGAATCTATTAGGGCAGTGGTTCTGGAAGTGTGATCCTCACACCAGGAGCACCAGCATCCCTTTGTAGAAGAACAGCCTCGTACTCTCCACCCCAGGCCTGTGCACACAGATGCTCTGGGAGTGTGCCTGGTGCTCTGAGTCCTAACAATTCCCCAGAGTACTCTGATGCATGTACTAGTTTGACAATCACTATATTAGGAAAAATAAGGCAATGATATCTACTGAAGGGTCAATAGGAGAAAAGAAAATTTGAACATGTAAGGAAATGAGACAGATTTCATGGTCACTTCTCATATTAATGTTTCTGAAGTGAAAATGAATGAGATGAATACCATCCAATCTTAAAATGTAAAATAACCATAGACCAGAGGGAAAATATTTTTAATTACTATATTCACAAGGCACTATTTGATGTTTCTGTTGGGGTGTGAGGGGTGAATCTTCAGACTGTAGTCAATTGAGTCCAGTGCATGGTGCTTTATGAAAAAAACACCCTGAAAGATCATGCAAGCCTGAAATTGCTGAATCCTTTTCCCCCAAAACAGGCTATATTTGAAAAGTCATACACATATGTTGCAGTGATTACTGATGTCTCTAAAAGAAAACCCTGCCAAGATAATTTTTAAATTAAACTTCTTGGCCATTCAATGAAGTAAAATAAAGGGGAAAACTCCTCTTCCCTCACTTCATGGCCTTCCTTCTTGTTTACTGAGGAAATGGAAGTCATTCGAAGTGAGCTACCAGAGTAGCCCACTACCAACTCTCTTCACCTCCCTGTATCTCCTCCCTTTGCCTCATTCCCTTGTGAAAGACCTTCCTGTGAGGACTCCTAGGCTAGTCCTTCTCCTTATAGCCTAAAATCCCATCAGCCCTCACCTGGTCCATGCTGTCTCTCCCACAGTCACCAATTTCCCCGCAGAAAGGGTAGAGCCATCTGCATAGAAACATCCTGTGCTATTGCCCACAGTCTCTTCTGATTCCACTGCTGCTCCCATCTACCATTCCACTTCCATGCTCCACTTTATAGTCAAACTAAAATAAGCTTTCTATCTCTGCTTTCTCTTCTCCTAGTCTTCTGAATTCTTTTGCAGTTGGGCTTCCAGCCTCAGCCACTCCTCTGAAGTGTCCTCTTTCTGGTCATTGGCAGCAACATCCTAGTTGACCCTCCATCTCACCTAACTCAGTCTCATCAGCATTTGACATAGTTCTCAACTTACTGGTAGCTTCTTCCCTGTCTCCTCCTTGAATTTACCTCATTTCTTTCTATTCTAAACTTTGGAATGGCCCAGAGCACTCCTTGTGCCTTTTGTCTGCTCTGATTCCACATCTTGCCTAGGTGAGCTCATCTAGTCCCATAACTTTAAATACGATCCTCCAGGAAAGCAAAACCATCCAAAGTACAGCTACTTCTTACTACCTCTGTACAACTGCCCTGACCCAAAGCCCATCATTCTTTACTTGGATTATTGCAGTAGTGTCCAACATTTTCCTACTGGGCTTTTCTTTTTGAAATTTCTCCTTTTGAAAGGCAAGTCAGATCATTGTCCTTCTCTGTTTACTATCATCTCAAGCTATCCTAACTTATATACAATAAAATGAAGATCTATACCTGGACCTGGAAAGCCCTATATGACCCTTCTCTGGCTTTTCCTGGGACCTCTGTTTCTCCTAACTTCTCCATCACTCTTGGGCTCCAAACACTCTGATTTTCTCAAGGGGCCTTCAACCTGCCAAGCTCCTCCCACCCAAGGCCTTTGCACATGCTATTATTTCTTTGCCTAGAACACCATTTCCCTGTTATCTAAATTTGTACTACCTTTCATTCATTCACATCTTTGTTCACTTTACCATGGAGATCTGCTAAGACCTGCCTAAAGTCACTGATTTATTCTGGGTCCATTCAGCTTCCACCATCTGTCCTTCTACCCTACAATATTTTTTCATAGCACTTATTCCTGCTTGACATGTTATACATTTGCTTGCTCATTGCAAGCCTCCTTCATATAGAATATGATCTCCATGTTCCCCTAGTGCCTCAGTTACTTTCCTCTCACTGGCTCACAGTACCTGACACCCACAACTTAAAGAGCAGAGGTTTATTTGTCCCTGGAGGCTCAGCCCAAAGCTAGCTGGCTCCAAGGCAGAAGCATATGTTGGTAGGGCATTGAGGAGGAAAGCTATTCATCCTGTGGCAGCTAGGAATAAGAGTATAAAGGGAGTAGCTGGGGACAAGAGCACATCCTTCCAGGCCACACTCCCAGTGACGTACCTCCAGCCAGGTCTTGTCTCCTAACTGCATAGTCAGCTACTGAGCTCCAGGGATGCCTCAGTTTACAGATTTTATTCTTTCCATGATGCTGCTTGCAGACCAATTGGACAAGAACCAAATCAACTTCAGTGATTAGGTTCAATAGTGACTATATGGGGAAATTTGATTCTGTTCTCATCCCACTCAGTTTGCAACCAGAATCATGGAAAGATTTAAGGATGAATCTACTGATCACTATAACACCCCCATGAACCAATCACCTTCTAAACACATGAGGTTTTGGGTGAATGTTAGACCTAAAACTAACACATAAGTCTAGAACAATGCTTGGTCTACTGTGAGCTTCCATTAACATTTTGTTCAATGAATTGATAAATAAATGAGCCAAAGTTTCCTATAGAATGAGTCCCACAAAAGGAAAAGGTGAGTGTGTAAAACTTTACACTCACAGAGAGCATTTACCAGTTCACTGGAGAATTCCACACACTTCCTGGCTGGGTATGGATTTGATTTCAGTGATTTATGATGATCTTCATCCTTCAGTTGACAGCAGAACCTTCAATGGAGCTTAAAGTATAAAGTTCCAGGATCTACCCTAAGGAAACGCTGGTTTGGGAAGCCAAGGCTGAGGCTCTAAAGAGCAGACTCTTAAGAGTGTGACATTCAGCATGGAACCTAGAGCCATGTTATCAGTCCAAATCTTAATTTAAAGTGAGCGTAATAATCATAGCCCTATCTCACAAAATTTTACAATGGTACCTCAGTGTACAAACTGAATTTGTTTTAAGAGTTTGAGGAAGATGATTGCATTTGTGTTTGTGTGGGCTGGATGGCCATGGTCATGTTTATTAACTTTTGTGGAGTTTGTAAATAGTAGCCAAATTTTATTGAATGCTTTTGTTTACCAATCAAATTGTTTACAAATAGAAGTGTTCTTCCACCTGAGAACCCTCAATCCATGCACACAGATGTGTGGCTATGTGCTTGCTTGCATACATAGATATGCACACATACATATACACACAGCACCCTCTTGTTTCACTGTAATCTATCAGTATAACTTGCAATGCTTTAACCCAAAGGATCCATGAGATTCTACCACATAGATTGTATAAACAGGAAGATAAAAACCAGAGCAGACTTCAGAGGGGATAATTAGAACTCCTCAGTCCATCCTTAAAAGGAGTTCTGGTGTAGAAGTATTGAATCATGAATCCAAAGTCTTAGTTTGGCATTCTTGCATGGCTACATATGAACTCTGTCATTTTTAAAGCATTTCTCAATCTCTCCAAGCTTCAGCTTTCTCATCTATAAAATGGGAACTGTGTTGCCCACTTCCCTCCCTCATGAGGAGAAGCAAATAAGATAATGAAAAGGAACGAGCTTCGAAGACTTCAAAGTGCACTCTCAATGTGCCTTTGTACATTCAAACTAGTGTGGTTCCGACCATGGAGATTCAATAGCCACAAACTCTAGTATACAAAATTGTAATTTGAAGGGGCCGTCCACATAGCTCAGCAGATTAAAGTGCCTGGTTAGGCAGACATAGGGACCAGGGTTTGATCCCCAGCAGGCCATGCTGGCCCTGCCCCTGATGCATGCTGAAACTGCAACTGAGACTAGGCATGGTGGCATGCGCCTGTAATGCCAGCGCTAGAGAGGCTGAAAACAGGAGGATCACTATGAGTCCAATCTGTGTAGTGAGATCCTGTACAACCTGTACTAAATATATTTTAAAAAATTGTAATTTGAAAGAATTCCTAGAAACTGGACTGAAATTCTGTCTGGAGTTCCCATCTATCTGATGCAGAAAACACAGACTGATCTCTAATAGGCTGTCAGACACTTCACTGATTTTCTTAGTCATCCAGATTAAAGCTCAAACAAACTGAATTCCCTGTACTGCCCCTTCTCCCAGGCTGGAGCTCAGCTTGCATCTTACCAGAGGCTGGCTCACCATCAGTAAGAAGAGGGGCCTCTCTCTTGGTCTCCATATGTCTTAAGTCTTTTGAGGTGTTCCTGTGTCCTCATTTTCTGCCTGGCTGGGCTGTCCAATCTACGCTGAGATTTCCCCCTGTCTGTCTCTGTCTGTCTCTGTCTCTGTCTCTGTCTCTGTCTCTGTCTCTCTGTCTCTCTCTGTCTCTCTGTCTCTCTCTGTCTCTGTCTCTCTCTCTCTCCCTCCCTCCCTCCATCCCTCCCTCTCTCCTTGTAGCTCATTTGCTCAGCTTACTTCTTTCTTCCTCCCCTATACGTGGGCTCATTTCAAGATGCAAAACTTGGTCCTCTGCCACTTTTCTCTACATCACCTCCCTCAGGCAACTTATCTACCTTTTGGGTTCCCAAACTTAAATTCAATGAAAATGCCTAAATCAAATTCTGGCCCCCAATTATTTCCTAATCATCATACAATCACCATAGTACCAGAATGATCCATTTTCTTTCAGAATTTTGCATTTGCAACTGCCTGGTGGGCATTCCTTCACCCTAATTTCTTCCCTTTCACCCAAAATGCACTGTGACTAAAATCAAATGTAAATTTGTTCCCTTAGGATCCAGCTCTTCTCTCTGCTGCCTAGGGATCCCAAGGGAAGTATCATGACCTTGGATGTTCAGGTTCAAACTTAAAATCTCTAAACTGTTCTTTCTTTCCCCCTTTCCCTCTCCCACAGCAGGTTAGACCTCATCGTGCTGACTTTTTACCATTTAAAGCCTCTGGAACTACTTTTTCACTTTTTTTTCCTATTCATACTCGTACCACTAGAGTCCATACAATAGTTACTTCATGTTTTGATTACTAAAATGGTACCTGACTTGTTTCCAATTAAAATGCATCCAGGTCAACACTTCTATCTACTCTCTCTGTGACCTCCCAATCAATATTTATGGAGTCATAAGGTGTCCTTAATGAGTGGCATAGGGTTCACAAATGGTCTTCAGGGGAAAGTGTAGACACTCTGGAATTACACAAAGTAGCACTTAAACTGTACAATTAGAAATTTGACGTTGAATGCAAATATTTCTCAGAGAGGGAGCATGTCAAACATATCAACTTAAACTCATACCCCAAAATCAATAGCCTCATTAAGACATCTCCCAAACTCAAATTTGAAGTGAGAGAGTACAGGTCCAGGGCTGGAAGGTGAAGAAAGTTTCCTCCTCATTTGCCACTTGAATGCCTATAGAAGCCCTTGACTTGCTTCCTTGGATTCCAATCAGGCCTTCTTTCTTTCTTCATTTATTTATTTCACATATTAGGAACATAGGTTATGATTTTCCATATTTCACAAGCCTCTGTTGATGGTTGTATTATGCTCATTTTATAGATAAGGACACTGACATTTAGAGAGGTTAAGCCTCGACCCAAGTCACATGGCTGGACAGAAAGGCTGAGATCTAAGCCCAATCCAATTACAGGGTCCACATTCCTTCTAAAATATCTTCTTACCCAGTCTTCTGCATTCCAGTCACTGACCTGAATCTGGGAATATAAAAATCAACAAAATTCAATGAAGTGAAGTATGTTAAAAAGCCTGGAATTAGCCCTGACCCAAAGTAGGGATTTGAAACCATGTGTTTAAAACAAAATAACCACTGGAAAAAGAGTACGAGTGCTCAATTCACAGAACTCATAGTGTGATGAGAGCATCATATAAAAGATCAAGCAGGCCCCAAGGAGAAAGGTCCAACTGCTGGAACAAGTAAATTGTTCACTGTCCAAATAGGGAGGACAAGCATGTCACCAACTGACAATATGGCGTGCTACATGGAACAATGAACAAACTGAGACCCACAGACTGGCCTCCATTAGCTTCTTTCCCTTCTAAGAAAAATAGCTATTAAACCATTGTAGTCCAGTCTATGATTTTACACATGAAATTGAAAGTAAGAAAAGAGAATAAAGAAGCCATTCACCACCAGCAGCTCCAGGTAGTAACATTACAGGCAATTCTGTTTTTCTCCTTCTCTCTTCTTTTTGTTAAATACTTCAGATTCCACCCTGAGGAGGGAGGCTTTTATCTACAGCAAAGGGCAATATTATTGAAAGAAACAGAAGTAGAGGCAAGATCCCAGTGCCAGGAGTACTGAATCTCCCTTCCATTCTTTTATCACACAAGGTGCCCACTTCTGCTGTACAATCTGTCCTTGACCCAAGTAGAGCTAGAACTGATTGCTAAGGAAGCATCATCTCACAGATGAACACATTGCCATTCCCAGAGGCTTGATGCTTTCCTGTCTTGAACAGCAAAAACTAGATATAAGATTTTAGCCAAAGTTAAGTATGATTACAAGGCTTTATGAAGAAAAATAGTCTGATAGAGGCCTTAATGCTGGTTCTAAGTATTTAGTATAGTTCCCCTTCTGCCAAGGTGGCTGGTGGGTTTCACTGTTATGCATCTGATTTTTTGGGACCAACCTTCATCTTTAATTAATTAATCATTCTGCCAACCTGCTGCCTTCTTCTAACAAGTGGCCTTAGAACACTGCTGGTTCCTAATGCCTTAGAGGGGGAAATTCTGCTTGAATAGCTGTGATCGCTTTCTAGCACACTGCATTTCTCCTCCCCTTCTGCTCTCTCAGTGGACAATTTCCACTGTTAATGTGATACATCAAGGAGTCGACCTCAGGGAGTCCTTGCTTGGCCATCTCATTGGTGATTTCCAGCCTGCCTCAAAAGCCAGCACACAACTACTTCTATTCTTCCTTCCTTCCTTTGTTTTTGCTTCCAAGTGACCTAGTTTCCTCCGCACTTCACCCCAAAAGAGGCATCAGGGAGTTTGTAAAGAGCCCGGCAAGTGGATCGACGTGGCCAAAGCAACAACAGTAGCCGCCAACTTCCAAGATTCATGTTGTTTCTTAATGATTCTTTGCGAGTCAACTTCCAAGCAGAAAAAAAATACATGTTATTTATCCCTTTCAATGATAAAAGCAAGAAGACATTTTATTCCAGCCTTTGCAATTTATTTTTCCCCCACATCAAGCCAGCTTTTCTTTTCTTCCTTGATTCTTAATTTCTCTACCTCATTTGTTCTGTAGCCTGACCAGAGGCATAATCATGCCAGCTCTCATTTCCAAGTTGCCAAGTCTCTCCTACCCCTGAGCCTCCAGGGGAGGTCAGGAATGAAATGGGGCTCCCCTCTGCATTTCCATCTGCCTTTTCCATGGGGCCTGTGGTGAGCCTTACTTTTACAGTCTAACTCTCTTCCTAACCTACTCCTCTCTCTTGGCTTACCTGCAGGCTGCAACTCTCCTTCCAAGCTATGAAGACGGGTGATGGGGAAATTAACATGAAGAAACAGATGCCTTAGCTGTGGGAGTGTTTATAAATAAAGTTCAGAGGACAAATAGCTTGCTGGAGGCAAGAGAGATCATTTTTGTAAACACGAGTGGCTCTGGCTATGTTATAGTTTCCTCAGAAACAAGGCCACGTGGCCTGGTCAGTGATAGAAATGACAAACTAAGGGATTCTGGGCACATATGTGCATCCTTTCTGTGCATGCAGGGGACATGCATTTGAATATATGAAAGGACTTTTCAGGTCTACACACACACAGGCTCCTCCACTTCATGCAGCAACAAATCAAACATATGATGGAGGGCGATGCTGGTGGCCCTAGACACTGCCTCCAGAATCCCAGGCTAAGGATATGTCCATGCAGCAGCTGGAGGGCACAAGCCATCCTTGGAGACTCTATTTTCTTACTTTTATCAAAAGTAAGGGATAGAAAGATTTGGATAAAGGAATACCCTCTTGGAGTAAGAGTTTTTTACCTTAAGCTCCAAGGATGGATTTCTGGAAAGAATTCAGAGGTCTGTGAATTTAGATGGGTAAAAGGTTGGCATTGTTGTTCTCACTACCTTTTCTTTTTTTCTTTCTTTTCAATGGAACAAAATTTATTTTAATTATACTAGCAGAGTAAAGCCCAAAAGAGATAGAGCATTGCAAGTGGAATGCTCAGCACCAAGAGAATGAAGCAGGCCACAAGATTCTGAGTAGTGTCTGTGTCATTGTTGCCAGTAAATGTCATAGGTTTGTTCATATCATATTACAGTTGTTCATAATAACCAGATTTATAATTTGTAGTCATTTTGATTAATAATTATGGAAGTTATTAAATCATCACTAGATCATCTTGTTGAACATATCAAAACGAACATAAATCACTGTGTCTCAAATGTGTGAACAATATTTTGATGACTGTATTTCAGTATAATTGGGTCTCTTTTTTTTCAAAGTTTTATTGATAAACAGCAATGAGACAGTTTCAAATCAAATCGGAAGTACAGTTTCAACAAATAATACACTGCATATATTCTTCTTAGTGGTTAATTGCTGTACAAGATGCGGACTTGTGATCCTATTTACAAACACCATTAGAACAAATCATTCTATTCATTAAGAGAATGAAACTATATATCTATCCCAACCACTTTGAATATACAGATGCAAAATGGACATTCATCGGTGTACCCCATTTTTCTAAATTCCGTTATTGAATATTATAGGTGTGTAAACTCAGCAAAATATTCTAAAAGAGTCCAGTAGCCCATAATAGCATTGGGTCTTCTGTTTAACTGGCAATGTCAGAAATTATTGACCTGAGTCCCCCACAGCTCAACTTAACAGCATGGCTTTATTTCTTACATTTCGACTTCATACTTTTCGGCTGGATGGTTAAGACCAAGGTAAAGCAAGACCTATGCAACAAGAGTTGTAGCTTTTTAATTGGGTCTCTTTCTAGGCCTATGTATTTGGGTGCATTTTAAAAATACCCTTTTGAGAAGGAATCCACTGCCCTCCACATGCTGCTGTGTCAAAACCACATACACAAAACTGTGAGGCACCTCTGTCTTTGAGCATCTGTGTCACGCATCCATAACGAATGACTCTACACAGTTTATGTCATGGAATCACTACAACTCCACCAGCAAACTTATTAGCCACCCTATTTTATGGTTGATGAAACTGAAGTTTGAAGCAGAATCTATCCAATTTCAAAGGCTGTGCTTTCTACTACCACTACTACTCCTACTACTATCACTACTACTCACACACATATACACACATCTTTTTATAACTCACAAATGTCTTGTCAAAAATTTAACTAGTGCAAACACCACTGCCCATCAAAGTAAATTAAGCAATGATCTATCTGTGCAAAACCACATGACCTGGTGGAAACAGAAAAAAATCAACTATTTCATAGCATCCATAACTTGATGGACTACTCTCCATCCTCAAAACAACAGAGTAGACCAAGAGCTGCCTGCCATGGAACACAAATTAAATGAAGATGTTCTTTAGTTGTAGTGTGGCCCAGATGCCCCCCACACAACCACGATCTCTGACATCCAAACCCCCTTTCCATTATGGACACTGATTTCATTTTGCCTCACCCAATGTCTTTAGGACTAGTTTTTGTTTGGTTTGCTTTGTTTTTTTGTTGTTGTTGTTGTTTTGGTTTTGTTTTCTTTTTTTGTATTTTAGGGAAGGACCTACAGGGTGTTCAGGGTCTCACTACTAGATTGGACTCGTAGTGATCCAGCTGTTTACAGCCTCCCAAGAGCTGGGATTACAGGCTTGTGCCACCACGCCCAGTCTCAATTGCATTCTCAGTGAGCCCTGGGGGCGGGACTGGCACAGCAGGCTTGGAGATTGAACCCCCAGGCCCCTGAGCCTGCTTGTAGGCGCTTTAATTTGCTGAGCTATTTGGTCAGGCCTTAAGACTAAATTATTCATAAAGAAAAAGAAAGAGAGAAGGGAAAGAAAAGGAAAAAGTACTGAAGAGAAGACAAAAGAGTCTGTATACTTATAAAATTAATTTCACATATTTGAACATCAATAAGAAACAAATAATCTTTCAAATAATGGATTGATTCATGACAATGATAGTGTGTACCATAAAAAAGGAATTCAGCGCATTGTATAACAGAGGTCTCTCACCTAGTCTGGGGCATAAGCAATGATTTCTCTGCAGAGACAATGAAACAATGTTTGCCGACTCATCTTTTGTAGTATTTATGGTTTTAATATCCTGCTTGTGTGTCACCATCATTTCATTATAATATGAAATACAAGCCAGGCCTCACCTCTGCTATCTCCTCTCAAGCAGAAGAGCAGTTTGCCCACTGTTTCTTGTTCATATTTGACTGCTAGAAAGCAGGAGGCAGTGGCAAAGGTGTCTGTCACATATGGTTCATGTACAGCCCCAAATAGCTTGAAATGGCCTTGGCTTCTGTCACCACAGCTGAACTGAATGAGATTTGAAAAGTGTATCCTGCCCAGTTCAATGCAACCCATTCCTAGTGCTACAGTTTGCTTTGGGATCTCAGTGACACCAGCCCCATGCCTCGTGCGGCATTCTGACAGCCTCCTGTGAATCCGATCAATCACACTTTACAGGCTGGTGTCCCATGTGAGCATGCTGTACAGCATAAATCCCATGTCTTTTCAACTAGGCACATAACAGTCACAGTTAGGATGAGAAATGGTCGTGATGTGAGGCAGACGGGAGCTCTGACCGACCTGGAAAGGGAATTCTCCTTTTCCCTGGAGACAAAGATTCACTCTTTGAAGGTTTAAAATTCGGACTCGAGAGCAGAATTACAGGCCATTCAAGAAGGAATCCTCCTGATAAATTATTCGTGGTACATTATTAATACTTCTTTTTCTCCATCCTTCCGTCTTTTGGCACCACTGATAATGGGTGCTAAGCAACATGGGAAAGGGAAGGAAGAAGGAGAATAATGATCTTAGTATTAACCAAAATCAAAAATAATGAATTGAGTTTCATATGGTATTTCTAATAAATAATCAAAACAACTGTTTATGCTCAGAATGAAATTTTTTATTCACTTTAAGATATTTCCTAAGGCATCTGTTCTCTTGACAGACAAATATTGTGCATGAATTTGGTGAAAATAATCTACCACCCACTGAAGAAATATTCTTATTCCGGGAACTTGTGTTTCTTGCACCTTTATTTATTGTCTCACTAAATTCACTCCAGGGGTCATCTTTATTCTCTACAAGAAGTCTTATTTAGTGGTCATTTATAAAACAGGGTTTCTTTGTCTATTCCACGTACAACTCCTATTAGTAATAATGAGAACTGTACACCCACAATCCCCTTCATGACACTTAGAAATTTATCTACTATTGTAATCCTAGCACAAAGAAAATAGGACTCCTTGTTTAGATCAATATAGTTTGATTTAATGACGATTAAAGTAGAAAAATAAAGCCATGATCTACCATCCCTTATCTTTTCTATCACCTTCTAAATCACACAACAGGAAAATATTAGTCTAAGAACAAAATTATACCTCTTTTCAAGAAATCAATTTTACTTAACATATCATTGGGTCTTACACTTGCCACTTACAAGAAATCATTGGATTCTACCTAAGTATTGTGGTTCTTAATGACAAACTCTGTCACATACTTAAGTGAATCATATACCTGATGAAATAATTTATCTAAGTCTCCTTGCTCAGCATTTTTCTAGTTTATTCTTTCTTCTAAGTTTGATTTGCTTGAATTTTCAGATGAGATACTGAAATAAACTCTTGTATAGTATATGTCTAAGTCTGTTTGGGATGCTATAACAAATATCTCATATTGTATAATTTACAAGCAGTAGAAATATACTGCTTCCAGTTCTGGATGTTGAGCAGTCCAAAACCAAGTTATGAACAGATTGACTGCCTGGTAATTATCTCTCAAATGTGGCTTCTATGTTTCCTCACATGGTGAAAGGGCAAAAGGGGCCCTCCACGACAGATGTGGAGGCATGCATGCCTCTAATTCCAGCACTCACGAGGCTGAAACAGGATAATCACCATGAGTTTGAGACCAGGCTGGACGACATAGTGAGATCAAGGCCAGACTGAACCACATAAAGAGATCCTGTCTCAAAATACACTATAAAAGAGAGAGAGAGAGAGAGAGAGAGAGAGAGAGAGAGAGAGAGAAGCAGCTCTCTGGAATAAACCTATTTTGCAAGAAAACTAATCTCATTCATGAGTCCTTATAACTTACCCATGCTTCACCTTCTAGTACCATCACCTAGGTGATAAGTTTTAACACACTGCTTTTAGGAAGGACACAAACATTCAGACCCTAGAACCATATTATTTCTCATACAGATTTTATAGAATATTGACCATGCATGACATTTTTTTTTTTTGCAGTACAAGGGTTTGAACTGGTGACTTTGTGCTTGCCAGGCAGGTGCTTATGCCACTGAGCTATCTCACCAGATCAGATAATGCATGACTTGATAAAGAAATAAAGAATTCTGATATGAAATAAGATCAGAAACTACAAACTGTATGTCCCAAGGGAGACAAAAAAGGCCCTCAATATGATAAATGCTCTGAAGATTATTCACTTTTCCTGTACAAGACCCTGTACTCAGATCTAGATGTTTATTTGCTTTTTTCTATTTTCTTCCATTTTTTTCTTTGTTCCCATAATTTTATTGAGAAACAAATAACAATGAGACAGTTTCAAACCAAATTGGTAAGACAGTTTCAATAATTAATACATTGCATACATTCTTCCTAGTGGTTAATTGCTGTACAAGATGCGGACATGTTATTCTGTTTACAAACACCATTAGAACAAATCCCTCTATTCAGTAAGAGAATGTAACTATAAAACTATCCTAAACACATTGAATGCACAGATACAAAATGGACATTCATCTGTATCCCCTTTTTATGTTAAGTTCCGGTAGGTATGTAAACTCAGCAAAATATTCTAAAAGAGTCCTGTAGCCCATAAGAGTATTGGGTCTTCTGCTTGACTGGCAATGTCAGAAATTGTTGACCTGACTCCCCTACAGCTCAACATAACAGCATGGCTTCACTTCTTACATTTCGTTTTAATGCTTTTCTGCTGGATGGTTAAGACCAAGGAAAAGCAGGACCTATGCAACAAGAGTTGTAGCTTTTGGGTCTGATAAGGTCAGTGAAATCCCCTCAGGATGTATCCAGAGATCCTGTACCTCAGAGTGTAGAGCCTTTGTCAGTGTCAGCCATGTGGATGAGTCACGGCCATTGCTTGGCCAGTGCGCTCTCTGTGAAAGCCTGAGAGAATGTTCTCTCTCCATGTGACTCTCCTTAGGCACACTCTGCATCATCGATCACTTTCCCCTTTGACTCCATAATCTCCTTGATCAGAAAACTTTGGACATTACCGAGTTACATGATGTTACAGTACAAGTTCTCCTATGTCCTGAGTCTTAATTGACCTTAGAAGGCTAGGGCCAAAATATTGGCTTTCCTTGTGGTCCTCCATTTTCTCTGATTTTGGTCTGCAAACTTAGGTAGCTAGCCATCCAGAAAACAAGATTATTGTTATTACCATGCATCTTAGGTTGCTAAGCTTAACCTAACTAACTGTCTGAATATCAAACATCTTAAGCATAATATGGAACAGGTATTTTAATGAAGTTTTGATATGCTGAACATTAAGGGCCAACAGAATACGATGAAAAAATATTTAAAAGTTAGAATATATTTTAAAATAGGCATAAAGACTTATATAATTCTTATGTTTACACATAAGTCCAAAAATCTAACCATATACAACCTTGAAGCAGGACAGTCCCACAATATTCCTTTTCCTGTCTCTT
>NW_004524819.1:3208652-3218939 GCF_000260255.1 Octodon degus | reverse complement strand
AGATCTTCGTTTTAGTTATTACCTTAGTACATATTGAAGTTCAGGTGCAGATCTACAAAGTTTGGATTTATCTAGCTGTGCCTGGCTTGGGTCTGGCTGCTGTGCTGAGCTCCTTCCCGCTACTGCCCTTGATGGTGAACTTGTTGTGCCCCTCTGGCAAGATTTTCTGCTCTTGGACTAACTGGTTGGATTTATGCTCTACACTCTCTGAAGGGATTTCAGCTGCAGGGTTTCACCCCAGGCCTGTACACCAGGCCTGAGCTGTGCCTGGGGGGGACAAGGTGGCGTAGGGGGGAGAGGCAGCTCTCCCACACACTCATCAGGCCTTTGCTAGGATTGGGTCTGGGGGTTCCCGGAAGGCGGCAGATATTCTTACTTGGCGGGTCGGGTGGGGGAGGTGCTGTGGAATGGTGGGGGGCATCCCAAGTTGGTGGAGGAGGGTCTCACCCATGCTACACCTGGTTTGGGACCAGTAATAGGTCCTGCTGGTGCAGGGTAGCCAGAAGCTCTCCTACACACCCCTCCCTATGTTTCTATAGTTGATTCTTTACTTCAGATGCTATGAGTTCTGAGAATTCTTTTTTTATTTCAGAAAAGAATTCCGCTGAGTTCCTCTATAGCTTTCTGCTGTTGCTTATTTACTATAGACCCCTATTAATTCATACATTTGAGCTGAGCTAGTGTCCTCTGCACTTTTTGTGGGTTGGCATTTGGTTTCCTCCTTATATTTCTGCATTTGATTCTTTACTTCAGATGTTATTAATTCAGGGATTTCTTTTTTCTTTTCCAATCTGAGTTCCTCTATAGCTTTCTGCAGCTGTTTCTTTATTTGAGAAGCCGTTGGTTCATTGCTTTCAGCTGTGTGATTCTCAATTTGTTCTGTGTTAGTGTCCTCAGCACTT
This sequence comes from Octodon degus, assembly GCF_000260255.1. Lineage (NCBI taxonomy): Eukaryota > Metazoa > Chordata > Mammalia > Rodentia > Octodontidae > Octodon > Octodon degus. The sequence continues at coordinate 3,218,037 of NW_004524819.1, read as the reverse complement.
GTTATGTATGGGCTTGGGGTGTTAGATTGCATTTTGCTCCTTGTCATTGTCATTTTTTGTAGCACTGTCTTCTGACCTTTGTTATAGATCTTTGTTGCAGTTATAGCCTTAGTACCTACTGAAGTTCAGGTGCCGATCTACAATTTTGGATTTATCCATCAGTGTCTGGCTTGGGTCTGGCTGCTGTGTTCAGCTCCTTCCTGCTGCTGCCCTTGTGGGTGAACCTGTTGTGCCCCTCTGGCAAGATTTTCTGCTCCTGAACTAGCTGGGTGGTTCTGTCCCCTACACTCTCTGAAGGGATTGCAGCTGCATGCTTTCACCCCATGCCTGTATGCCAGGCCTGAGCTGAGTCTGGAGGTGACAAGGTGTAGTAGAGGGTAGAGGCAGCTCTCCCACACAGTCACCAGGCCTGGTTAGGACTGGTTCTGGTGGTTCCTGGAATGTGACAGAAATTCCTACTCTATGGGCGGGGTGTAGGGGGTACTACGGAGTGATGGGGGACGTCCCAAGGGTGTGAAAGAGGGTGTCACCCATGCTGTGCCTGGGCTGGGACCAGTAGGTCATGCCAGCACAGGGTAGCTGGAAGCTCTCCCACACACTCACCAGGCCTGGGCTATGACTGGATCTGGGGTTTCCTGGAACGTGGCAGAAATTCCTACTGGGCAGGCGGGTTAGGGGAGGTTTTGCAGAGTGGTGGGGGGCGTCCCAACGATGTTGAAGAGGGTCTCACCCATGCTGCACCTGGGCTGGAACCAGTAGGGCCCACAGGTGCAGGTTAGTGGGAAGCTCTCCCACACACTCACAGGGGCCTGGGTTAGGACAGGGTCTGGGTATTCCAGGAATGCGGCAGAAATTCCTACTGGGCAGGCGGGGTAGGGGAGTTGCTGTGGAGTAGTGGGGGGCATCCCAAGAGGGTGGAAGATGGTCTCACCCACTCTGTGCCTGGGCTGGTACCAGTAGGTCCTACCGGTGCAGGGTAGCCAGAAGCTCTCCCACACACTCACTGTACCTGGGCTAGGACTGGGTCTGAGAGTGAAGATTCTATTGCAAAGAAACCTTATGTAATTCTATTTGATTCAGTATTTCCAAAGTTTAACCATAGACTTCCCCTCTTCCCCCACTGTACCCACACTTATAGTTCAGAAAAGAAAAAAAAAAGCTTCTCTTCCCCAGAACACAGTTTGCAAATCTCTCACAGCAAATGATGGCTGTCTACATGCAAACAAACATATGGTTTTGCAGAATATTTCTTGATTCATTGAAACTAATATTTTAGTCACGAGTTGTTAACTGGTTGTTTTCAAAATAATTGCACATTTGACTTAATAGTTCCTTTGCTTTGCCTTTTGCAAAATCAGTTTCTGTAGATTAATAAATGGACTATTCTCAAACAAAGTTAAGATCTAATCCAAATAATTTCTCTGGGACTATCTTCTCTCTATTTCAAAATGCTAGCCTTTACTGTCAATTCTAGTGGCTCAGAGTTAGCAATTTCTAGGCAGAATGACAGGACTGGAAAAATTAGAATACCAATGTACTTGACAAACTCTTGAGAAACCTCTAGGCTTACCCATTTGATTTACAAGTAACAGAACTGAAGCTCAAGATTCTATACCCAGCTGGCCAGATAGCTCAGAAGATTAAAGCATCTGCTTATGGAGACACAGGAACCAGGGTTCCATTCCTGGCATGCTGTGCCAGCCCCAACCCTGGACAATCTCAGAAAAGGATTGAGACTGGGCATGGTGGCTTGCACCTGTAATCCCAGCTCTTGGGAGGCTGAAAGCAGGAGAATCAGTATGAGTCAGTTCTGTGTAGTGAGACCCTGTAGACTGTGTACTAAACACATAATAAATAAGTAAATAAATAAATTAAATTAATAAAGTTTCTACAGACATTTTATGGTTGGTCAGCCCAAGAAGTCAGACCCTTCCTGTGGGCCTCTCAGAGCCAATACCAAGTTTTCCTTCTTTTTTTTAACCAATAAGCCAATTGTACCTGTGCTGGTTTCCGTATTATTGGAGGATTCATGCTGAAAAAGAACACTGAGATGTTCAGGTATACATACACACACATGCTGTAGGTTGCCAGAGATTCTTCTGATGAAGCAAGCCCTCCAGGTTTATGCATGTGACAGCATAGAGACCAGCTCTCTTAGGGAAATTTAACATCACAGTGTGAAGTCTTAGAATCTCACATATGGACTTATCTCTTCACTAGGATTTTGTAATTAATTCTAATTAAGAAAAGCATTAAGTAATGTTTTCCAATTAGCCCACAAACAGTTTTCGACCCATGGTAAAATGCGTGTTTGTTGTTTGCTAGAGACATTAATATTATTAAACACTGATAAAAGACAGCATTCATTGCCTGCATCCTTTGGCAGCTGCAGAATTGCTTTCTGTAGAAAGGATATACACGCTATTTATTTTTTCTTGGATTAAGCATTTGTTTGGTGTGGTAGCTGTGATGGTCAGAGGAGGGAAATTAGGAGGAAACTCTAAACCTTGGCCTCTCTCCCCTTCCCGCCCCCTGTCTTTCTCCTTTTGCTGCCTTTGAGCTAACTACTAGGCTTCCCTGGGATGGTAGTACTCTCCAAAGTCAAATGCTACACCTGTGGCTAATTCTTAGGCAACACAAGGAAGATTCTGCTGCATTAGAAGCAATTGGATGTTTGCAGGAAGCACAATGATCTGTAGTCACATCTCATTAGGGGAGCCTGGGCCCTGTGGTGCACAAGTGAAGCAAACACTGCCAATGTAATTTGTTTTATATGCCTAATTCTCTTCCTTATAATTAACATGTGAAATTCGAAAACAAAACGAGAGCGTTTTGTACGCATCTAAGATCTGCAGTGCATGTGCAGGGAACCTGAGATTTTTTTCACTAGTGCTCATTCTTTTCTTGTATTTACCCACAAAGAAACAACAGTGTGGTCCCAGACACCTGCCTGATGAGAACCCCAGAGGGTGGATCCTCGGAGTGTTTTACATGTGAGCACAGATTAGAGGACAGAGTAGCTGAAAGTCAGCCGTATGCCTTCCCCACCGTATGAGTTTAGTTCTCTCATCTTTGGGAACTGAAGTAGCCATGAAATAATGACTCAGCAGTGGGACAGAAGCAATCACCAGTCAGGACCTGGCTGTATATTGTTCCAGTCAACTTTTACAGTGCTTCCCTCACTACACTTCTTGTGCATCCATCAAAATGTTTAGAAATGGTGGGCTAGAGAAGAAATATGATGTGAGTTTGATTGTTCCTGTTTGGTTTTTTGCCTCTAACCATTTTGGCAGACTATGATACCAGGAGAGAATGCTATCCACTCAGTCAGTAAAAGAAGTATGAAAGAAGCTATGCAAAAGTGTCTGGTATGGTGAATAAGACCTAGGGTATACATAGTGAAGACAAGCCAGATGATATTGATCTCCACCATGAGTGTGACAGGCAGCTCTCTTGGTTGCAAACATCAGAAATTGAACCTAGGTAATTCAAGCTAAAGACAAATTTGTTGGTAGACTATGGCTTGGCCCACTGACTTGACAAAGAAACAAGAGGATAAGATGAGGGGAAAAAAAACTGGAGGGCACCAGCACAGATAAGGTCATGGGGCAAGAACAGCCTGGTTAGAATAGCCCAGGAGGAGCCACCTCTGAATACTCCTTAACATTGTTACTGGGATGGTCACAGCTAAACAATGGATATCACACACCTCCTTTCTTCCCAGCAAGCTCTAGTCTGGAAGACAGGAAAGAGATGCCAGAATATGCTAAGTTTCTTATAGCACTGACCAGTACACTGGGCAGTCTGCTCATGGTCTATTAAGTTAAGGGCCTTACTGTAAACCTTGTAAAAACCAAAGATATGGTAGGAGAGATGTACTTACAGATATGACTGTTTAATTTCCTTGGGCATCCATAGCCCCTAGGATCCCTAACTCATAGTAATGTTATTTTATTACCCAATTTTCTCTTTCTTTCCATTCTTTCAATTTTTTCATAACAACAACATTAATAATCATTTATTGAGAAACCATGCAATTTGCTAGATGATTTACATTCATTGTTTCACTTAATCACCACAGAAATCCATGAAGCAAGTATAATGACTACCATTTTCAGGGATGGAAAATAAGATTTGAAAAAGTTAAGTAACTTGCCCAAAGTCACCCAGCTAGTCTGTGACAGAAAGGCCAGTTGAACCCAAAGTCTGGCTGATTTTAAAGCCTGAGGTTTGGCTAGTGTAAAGAACCTCCTTCAACTTCTAAAATCTCATAGACCAACAAAATAATAGTCTTTATAGTAGGCACTGATTTAAAAAATATAAAGTTCTGAGCACAGCATGCTTGTAATTTCAGAGGCTCTAGAGGCTGAGGCAGGAGAACTTAAAGTTCAAGGCCAGCCTCTGCAACTTAGTGAGATCCTATGACAAAATAAAATAAAATAATAAAATAAAAGGCTAGAGATGCAGCGCAGTAGTAGAATGCTCCAGGATTCAATCCTCAGTACTAGACCAAAAAATGGTATTTCATTAATATTAATATGAACATTAATATTAATATTGGAATATTAAGGCCTTTGTCAAATCAGTGAGCCAAGCAATAGTCTACCAACAAGTTTGTCTTTAGCTTGAAATACCTAGGTTCATTCTTTGTGAATCCCCATAGTTATCTACACATTTTAATATGATGTGCATGCATTTGAGAAATATGTATGAAAGATATGTTACTTATATGGTCTTCTCACTTGGTCCTCCCACATACTCCTTTATAATAATTACATCCCCACAATCCATCAGCTTGTGACCCTAGTTTGAGGAGCTACTTTGACATGAAGCATAAGTTGTGAGTGCCTATACAAAACCCTGTCATTCTCTAGTTCCCATAGAATCACATAATAAATGTTGGATGGGGGAAGGATTAGAGAAAAGGAGAGAAGAAGGAAGGGAAGAGTAAGGAAGAGGCAGAGCAGGTCGAGTCAGGAGAAATGAGCAGAAGAAGCAATGCCAACTTGAAGCTTAAGGCAAACAGGTTTCTCACATTCAAACCTCAAGGGAGAAACATTCAGCAAGTGCTGGTACATCAAACTGTTCTCAAAGGTCCTGGCAGGAGAACTAAAGTGGAGGGGGGTGGTCTCCAACTTCAGGATGAAATTGGGAATCAAAGTGGCAGGGAGCCATGGAAAGTGCCTAAGGAACTGAGCAGGAGCAGGAGAGCTAACAGATACAAAGATATTAAACAACAAATCTACTGTGCACTATCTGCTGCCCATGGCAGAGCTTCTCTGCCCCTCCAGCTGAAGAGCAGAATAGTCTTAGGGTTCAGGACCATCTGAGCCCTTCCAAGTCTCCTGCAAACAGCTTTTCTCAGACTGAGGCCCCTGGGACTCCTCATAGAGCTTTTTGCTAAGAGCTAATCTGTGGTTAAATTGTGTTCTCCTCTTGGCGTTTTACAGTGTCATTGTGCACATCCAAGGACTTTGCCACTCTGCAGGTAACAAAGCCTGCTTATTTCTATTAGACCTTGGTGCTTCCCAAACTTACTTGACTCTGGGTCCCTGTTTTGCCAACTGCCTATTATGGTGTACAGCAGCATTAAAATTCCAAGAGCACAGCAGTAGAAAGAGCCCCACAGCACCAGCATCCTGAGGTAATGAGCACACTTCTTCCACAGAGCCATGCTCGGGGGGATGTGTCTCCTTACACCAGCTACATGATCTGATGTGCACACCTCCTGACATGGACAAGAGAATTGCTTTCAAGGCTGTTTGGTCATCTTCTCTGGACAGCTTTCTTGGAGGCTTCCACAATCTTAATAACCTAGCTCAACCCCACTGTATCAGTTACTTTTTCTCCCTGCTGAGACAAAATATTCTATACCCAGAGTCAAAGGATTAAAGGTTTGTTTAGCTCCCAGTTGGGAGATACTTCAATTCCAAGTCGGCTAGCTCCAAGGCAGGCATGCATGGCAGGGGTGCATCATGTCTGTGGCAGGCAGAAGTCACAAAACAGCAAGCTATGTGCAGCGGCTGTAGCAGCAAGGCTACCTTCTGTCTATCCCTTTATATTTCATGCATGCTTCAATCTGATTGATTGGTGCCACCCATGCCCAGGGTGGGGCTTACACTATGTATCCCCTAATCCTAGTATCACACCCATATTCATACACTGTAATCCAGCCACCTTTGAAGTTCCCTAGCTTTGAGTCCATGAGGGTCTGGGAAGAGGACATGTAAGCCTAAGACATGATACCCACCCATTCCCAGCTGGCTGCCACATCTCCAGTGCCAAGGTGAACAACATACACTTTGTACCAGATGGCCTGAGTTTGGATTCTGGTTGTTCTGTGTGACCTTTGGCAAGTAATTTCACATACCTGGGCCTCTATCAGTCTCCTGCCTAGGGTTGTCATGAGGATTCTACCACAATACCTATAAACATTCAGCATAGTGCCCAAAAGAAAGTACGCTACAAAGTGTCCACTCTCATTCACTCTGTCCTATGCAGTCTTGAAGATTTTGCCCACTTCTCCATCAGACTTATGCAACTGGAAGGGAAACACTGCCTTTTACCTCTAACACAGTTCTGGGGATCTAGCACAGGGCCTGATATCATATATGTTGGTGAGTAAATAGTGCGCTGTGATTTTTGAAAGGCAGCGATAGTGACCAAAACTTGTTTGTAGAAAGTCCTAGCAAATTAAGAGAAACCAGCTAATGATTAAAAACAAAAACAAAAGAGTTTACATGTGACGTTACAGCTGAAAGATGGCTGGTTCCACATCTCATTGCCTGTTTCATTCTTGCAAGTCCATCACTAGGAAACAAACAATAATGCCTTGTTTAATTTCAGCATCTTCTTTTAATAGAGAATTGATTTTCCCTCCCTTCGCAAAAATTTTCAGTGGGCTTACCAAGGGGAAAATAAACCTTTACATTCACATGTCAAATGTTTTGATTTTCAATTATAAAATCTGTCTCTCTAAGACATTTGAGAAATGGCAGCAGAGGGGATGCCTAGCTACAAGATCTATTTTAAATGCTCCCAGCAGCTCAACTTTCTAATGTTCCATTCTGGGGAAAGCATTTCTCAATTGGGTGGGAGTTCTGGAATGTTTAGACTTTTATCTGTCTTCTTGGTTTGGGGAAGAGGGAACAATTTTGATTCCTGCGCCTGGGTTTTCTTAAGAAAATGAACTGTCAGATATGCCCCTGCTTGATGCCCTTCCACTCTCGTGCTCCAGCCATGAGGAGAGAGGAATCATTTAATGATTCTTACCTGAGAAGAGAATAAAACATAAAAAGTACAGAAAGCAGTAGAAGTGGGAAGATATCCAAAAGTCATAGCCCCATTACTGTGTGTATCTAATTCTAGCCATAAATACAGCTGTAGAACCAAAGGAATTTTTTCTTAACAATTAAAGTAAGATTCTCTGAAGTTAATCATATACCAAAAAATCTTTAAAACAGCCATTCATTCCAATCTGTAAACCATTTTTCCAACTCGCCACTTCTCTGTTTTGCCTTCTGATGATAGACTTATCTTATTCTGTCCTTGTCTTAAACTCAGTGACAGTGGAAATGGACAAAGAGAAAAATTACCAAGTACAAAAGAAGAAAATGCCAAGGTCTGTGTTTTCTCCACTTGGAATTTTCAATTTACCCTGAATATATTTTGCACTTTATAATATGTTTCAAGTTTAAAACTACCACAGTCCCAACGCTGTCTAAGATGTCTCTTTGTGAGTGTACATGTGTGTGAATGTGTTTTGTTTTTGGTTTTGGTGGACAGATTTTGTTTCCTGGTGTTTTTGTGCCATTTTGTTGGTTTGGGTTTTGTGAAATGTAAGGAAGAATGTTTAATGGCCTAGATCCATACCTCCATAATGGCTGGCTTTGTTTTTAGCCTTGAAATGGACTTGGCTGTTATCTCTAAGCAAGTCACCCTGGTAATCTACCCTCCTGTTTTCCCAACTCTTAAGAGCTGAACACACTTGCTTCAGTTCCCCAGATAAGACACAAAGGCTATTTAAAAAGTTGGCCAATCTGTTGCCTCCCAGAGGCTTTGTACAAAATAGAGAATGTTAATATTCTAAATAGTTCTCGCCCTCTGACCTGCACAGGTTTCGAACTGCTTCATCATCCATACAGAGCCTTTTCTTTAATCTTCCCCACAAGTGTGTGCATTGCCTCAAATGGTGATAATTACCATAAAACAATTGTGTTGTCCTTCTCCAAATAAAAATTGCTCTGTTAAGCAGCCAACTTCCAGCCCCCACGTCTGAGAACCCTTATGCCAAACTGGCAGGGTTGAACATGGTTGTGGATAAATTAGCTCACGTGTGATTGCGTGCAAAAACACATTGACTTAGGATATGTTTTTTCCTCTTACTCTACCTGACAACTTGTCTAAATAGGCTTCTGCCTCGACCTGACAGCTCCAAGACAAGCTGTGTACAACAGACCATTAAAGCTCAGTGCTCTGAATATGGAGAGAACAAAACACAGACAAAGGAAGAAGATTAAAAGATAAAAGGACAGACAAAGGAAGTGGGAGGATTACAGGGGTAGGATCTGAAGGGTTACCCTCTAACGTTCCATTCAGATTTTGTCATATTTTGTAGTCTCTGGCTGGAATTCCAGACCTGAGATAGAATTTGGGATAAAGTTTTCAGGAGGGGTCAACAACTGCAGAAGGGCAGAGGAAGAAGTAGGACTGCACAGAAAGAACTGATCTACAGTGCAAGCTACACAGTCTCAGCGAGTCATTCCTTACAGGGGCAGGAAGGGTTCCGGAGTCTCTGTTGGGCTGAAATGATTGTGTTACCCTTTATCTCCCCATTCTTTCATCAGCCATTACCCATGCAAAGGTGTCTTAAGCTGAGCTGGTGGAACTGACAACAAGGGTACAGTCTCCCTATCTTCGAGAGGATGTGGGCCATCCATCTGTGTCTATCACAGAGAAGATTTGCCAACATGATCATTGCTTAGATGTCTGTATCACTGTAGTCATTTTCCAGCCTAGATCACATTACAAGTCTCCACTAACTATAGCACAATAGAAGTCCCATGCTGTGCTAGCCAACTTTTCAAGACTGTGACAAAAGACCTGAGAAAAACAACTCAAAGAATGAAAAGTTTATTTGGCTCTCAGTTTAGAGGCTTCAGTCCATAGTCATGTGGCTCCAATGCTTCTCAGCCTATTCTAGAGCAAAGCAACTCATCTCATAGAAAACAGCTGGGGGAGGGAGAAGGAGAAGAAGAGATGTATAGGGAGAGGGAAAGGAAGAGAGAGAGGGAGAGGGAGAGGGAGAGGGAGAGGGAGAGGGAGAAGGAGAAGGAGAAGGAGAAGGAGAAGGAGAAGGAGAAGGAGAAGGAGAAGGAGAAGGAGA
>NW_004524819.1:3205659-3208552 GCF_000260255.1 Octodon degus | reverse complement strand
GGAGAAGGAGAAGGAGAAGGAGAAGGAGAAGGAGAAGGAGAAGGAGAAGGAGAAGGAGAAGGAGAGGGAGAGGGAGAGAGAGACAGAGAGCATGTGCCAGAGACAAGATACACCTTCAAAACTATGCTTCTAGTGACATACTTTCTCAAATTAGGCCTACTTCCTAATAGATTTTTCAGCTATGAACTCATCAATGGATTAGTCAATTGATGAAGTTATGGAGAGAACATGACCCAGTCACCACTCTAGGCCCCATGTCTGAATCCCTATGCAGATACATTCGGGATCACACACCCTCAATGCATAAGTATTTGGGTGACAGTTCATATTTAAATTGTAGCACATGCTATGCCCTATATCTATTCTATTCCATTTAATTCTTACACTAGTCCTAGGAGGTAGATATGTTTATAAATGTTTATAAACTCTATTTAATTCTCACAATAGTTCTAGGAGGTAGATATGTTTATAAATTCCAGTTTTCAGGTGAAGAAATCCAGGGTACTAATAATAACTTCTCAAAGGTCACATAACTTCTAAAAGAGAGAACTGGCATGTAAACCCAGGGCAACCTAATTCCAAAATCCACTGGTTTAACTGCAGTATTGTACTGATTGAGAGAAATACAGGTCTCTAGGTCCCCTGTCTGTAACTCCTTCCCTGACCTTTACCCACAAGGATTTACTTTAACAGAAAACACTGTGTCAGGATTATTTGAATTTGTGAAGAAGCTCATATCTTGGGATGGAAGAAACAGCTACATATTGCTGTGGACCCTTGCCTCTCTGACTGTAAGCCTCAGTGTTTTATTTAGAATTTACTATATCCAATTGCCTCTGGAGTCCCAGGGAAGCTGATTCTAGAGATTCATTAAGGTGTGCTTTTGGTACCAACCCCTGAAAAAAGGAAAAACTAGAAGCAAGAGCACAAACTCCTGCCATGAAAAAAGTTCAACTTCATGGCATTTGATTGAAAGCTCAGCCAACCACATGGGGAGGCTTAGTGATAAAATGACCCATCAGAGTTGTCATGAGTTGAGTCAACGAGGATAAACATCTGCATATTGTGGTAGTCCTTGGGTATGTGATACCCTGGGAATGGAGCATAACTGTGGGATAGGTGGCTCCCTGCAGCTGAGACAACCAGAATGCATCTCATAAGAAAACTGACACCTACAGAGAAATGAATGAAACAAATCTTTCTTCATATTGAACTAAGAGAAAGTGGCTATATATCTATCCTATTTTGTATATACAGATACAAAATTGTCCTTCATTTATATCTCCTTTTTGTTTAGTTTTGTCAGACATGGGCATTCCATTGCCATCCAAATATTGTAAGTGCATGAATTCAGCAAAATATTCCAATATAGTCCAGTAGTCCACAATAGTCGTGGGATATCCACAGGACTGGGAATGTCCGAATCTGTTAACTTGAGCCTTCCACGGCTCTGCATATTAACATAGATTCACTTTTCCTACCTAGTTTCTACTCTTTTCTGCTGGATAGTTAAGACCAAGATAAAGCAAGACCTATATAATATGAAATATAACTTTTGTATCTGACAAGGTCAGTCAAATCCCCTCAGGATTTTATTCTTGCTCTAGGTGAGTTCGGGACCTGAGATTGCATTTTGTTCCTTCTCTTTGTCATTTTGTGTACCACTGTCCACTGACCTTTGGAGTAGTGAATTGGTGCAGTTATAACCTTAGCACCTACTAAAATTCAGGTGCCATATACCACATTTGAGTTCATCCCGTTGTGCCTGGTTTGGGTCTGGCTACTGTGCTCAGCTGCTTCCTGCCTCTGCCATTGGAAGTGAACCTGTTGTACCCCTCTGGCAAGATATTCTGCTTCTGGATTAGCTGCTGGGTTTTGATCCTAGACTCACAGTAAAGAATTGAACTGCAGCGTTTCACCCCAGGCACTTTTGCCAGGCCCGGTCTGGGTCTGAAGGGGTCTGGGCGGCAGACAGGAGAGCACAGAAGCTCGCCCACACACTCACTGGGCCTGGGCTTAGGTGGGTCTGGAGTGGTACCAAGAGCACAGTGGAAGTTTTCACTGACAGGGCAGGCTTGGGCTGGCTCTGGAGGGGGTGGGCAGAGAGCAAGGAGACTGCTCTCACTCTTGCAGCGGTCCTGGGCTTGGTCCAGTGGGTGTAGGAGAGCTCAGAAGCTCTCCCACACACTCGCAGAACCTGGGGTTTGGCAGATCTCTCTTTTTCCTCTTTATATTTTATATTTCTATTTCTTGCCAGTTTTTTCCTTAAATTTACCTGAGTTTATCAGTATCTTTCTGCTCCTCAATAGGATCCTTTCTATCTTCCCTTCTCATATCATATAACTTAAGATTCCAAATTTTTACCCATCAACAAATGTTGGAGAGGCTGTGGGGAAAAAGGAACACTTTTCCACTGCTGGTGGGAATGTAAACTGGTGCAACCATTATGGAAATCAGTGTGGAGACTCCTTAGAAAAGTTGGACTGGAAATCCCCTTTAAACCAGCTCTTCCTCTACTGGGAATTTTCCCAAAGGATCTGAAAACATCATATCATAGGAATATATGTGTGCCTATGTTTATAGCACTATAATTTGTGATAGCTAAATCTTGGAAACAACCAAGATGCCCATCAACTGAGGAATAGTTGAAAAAAATGTGGCATTTTTACACAATGGAGTATTACTCAGCTATTAAGAATTATAAACTCGAAGCCTTTATATTGAAGTGGATGCCACTTGAACATATACTCATAAGTGAAATAAACCAGAAACACATGTGTAAATATCATATAGTCTCTCTAGTATAAGAACTCAAAAGAAGAAATACAAATAGAAAGATATAATACAAGTAAAAGGAAAGCAGGACCTTGAGGACTAACTAATCAAGAGAGGG
>NW_004524819.1:3195099-3204346 GCF_000260255.1 Octodon degus | reverse complement strand
AGATATATAGTTACATTCTCTTAATGAATAGAGGGATTTTTTCTTATGGTGTTTGTAAATAAGACATCATGTCCACGTCTTGTACAGCAATTAACCACTAGGAAGAATGTATGCAATGTGTTAATTATTGAAACTTTCCTACCAATTTGATTTGAAACTGTCTCATTGCTATTTGTTTCTCAATAAAATTATCAAAAAAAAAAGATTTCAAATTTTTCCTCTTTCATTTTCTTGTTCCTAAACACTATGTATTTAATAATATATCCATAAAGGTCTGTTAATCTTTTGATTGTCAACGTTGTAAAATTATGTTTGATTATTTTCTACCATTAGTAGAGATATAGCAATCACATTTAATATATATTAGCTGTAAGCCAATACTTGGGTGGTCTTAATGTTTACATCATAATTATAGATTTCTTCTCTACACTTAATGATGGCACATAAGTTGTTCTTATGATGACCAATTTTCTTAGACAATACTACTGCAGCTGATTCATTTGATATTACCAGGACTCCGTAATTGTCAATATTTTTCTGTAAATCAACAATCACATTACTTTGTGACATTAACTCTTTTCATTCTTACTTCAGATGCTACAAGTTCATAATTTTCTTTTTTTTTTGTTTCACAAATTAATTCCACTCTGAGTTCCTCTATACCTTTGTGCTGTTGCTTATTTACTTCCAACTCTATTAATTCATACATTTTAACCGAGCTAGTGTCCTCTGCACTTGTTCTGGGTGGGCATTGTGTTTCCTCCATATGTTTCTGCATGTGATTTTTTATTCAAATGCTATTAATTCAGAGATTTCTTCTTTTATTTATGATCTGAGTTCCTCTATACCTTTCTGCAGTTGTTTCTTTATTTCAGATGCTCTTGATTCATTCATTTCAGCTGTGTGATTCCCAATTTGTTCTGTGCTAGTGTCCTCTGCACTTGTTATGGATGGGCTTGGGGTGTGAGATTTCATTTTCCTCCTTCTCATTGTCCTTTTGTATAGCACTGTCTTCTGAACTTTGTTGTAGAGTTGTGGTGCACTTATAACCTTAGCACCTACTAAAATTCAGGTGCTGATCGACAAAGTTTCTATTTATCCAGTTGTTCCTGTCTTGCATCTGGCTGCTGTGCTCAGCTCCTTCCTGCTACCACCCTTGGGAGTGAACCTGTTGTGCCCTTCTGGCAAGACGTTCTGCTCCTGGACTTGCTTCATGGTTCTGTCCCCTACTTTCTCTGCAGGGACTGCAGCTTCAGTTTCACCCCAGGCCTGTATGCCAGGACTGAGCAGAGTTTGAAGGGGACAAGGGGGAGTAGGGGAGAGGGATAGCTCTCCCACACACTCACCAGGCCTGGGCTGGGCCTGGATCGGGGATCCTGAGAATGTGGCAGAAGTTCTCACTCACTGGGAGAGTAGGGAGGGTGGCTTCCGACTGCTGGGAAGGTGTCCCTAGGGCATGGAAGAGGGTTTCACTCACGCATTGCCTGGGTTTAGACCAGACAGGACCTCCAGGTGCAGGGTAGCCACTAACCTGTGTCTTTTGTTTGAGGAACTGAGACAATTCACGTTGAGAATTATCACGGTGAGAGGTTGACTTATTGCTAACATTGCATTAGTTTCCTGACTTGAATGTCCTTTTGGTTTCTTTTGCTTAGCTGCAAGGAAAGCCAACGTTTTGGCCCTAGCCTTCCAAGGTCAATTAAGACTCAGGACATATGAGAACTTCTGTAACATCATGTAACTCAGTTGTGTCCCAAATTTTCTGATGAAGAGATTATGGGGCCAAAGATGAAAGTGATTGATGATGTCAAGTCCGCCTAAAGAAAGATAATGGAGAGAAAATATTCTCTCAGGCTTTTACAGAGGCACATTAGCCATGACTCATCCACATGGCTAACACTGACAAAGGATCTACAATCAGGTACAGGATCTCAGGATAAATCCTGATGGTATTTGACTGAACTTATCAGATCCAAAAGCTACAAGTTTTGTTGCATATGTCTTGCTTTATCTTAGTCTTAACCAACCAGCAGAAAAGTATAAAAATGAAGTATAAGAAGTAAAGCCATAGTGTTATGTTGGGCTGTAGGGGACTCAGGTCAACAATTTCTGACATTGCCAGTGAAGCAGAAGACCCAGTACTATTATGGACTACTGGACGCTTCTGAATATTTTGCTGCGTTAACATACCTATATTATTCAAATGGCGGAACTAAACAAAAAAGGGGATTCAGATGAATGTCCATTTTGTATCTTTGTATTCAAAATGGTATAGTTACATTCTCTTAATGAATAGAGGGATTTGTTCTAATAGTGTTTGTAAATAGGATATCATGTCTGCATCTTATACAGCAAATAACCGCTATGAAGAGAGTGTGCAATGTGTTAATTATTGAAACTGTCCTACCAATTTGATTTGAAACTGTGTTATTGCTATTTGTTTCTCAATAAAATTATGGAAAAAATTAAAAAATGTAATTATAAACAAAAAAATGGAAAGAAGAATGTCATCAAAATTTGAAACCATGCCAATTTTGAATGACAAAGTATATCTAAGACCTCAATTATTGATAATAAAAATATAGATTTTCTTTTTATTGATATTTAAATAGGCTACTATTTTTTATCTATCTAGATACTTGGAAAAGCTCCTTCTAAGTAACCATATCTATTTCCATGTTGGGCCTACTGACTATTTCTCTGTCAAAGTATGGCACTGTGTTTCCTCTACTACAGCCACCTAAACTTGCCTCCAGAGTTGTTTTAGTGGATCCATTGTATCAAATTGAGATGTCTAGAAGCTTATATAAGTAACTCAATAGTTCTACATCCTGGAATTAGAGGACATTCCCTTACCACACTAGGATGTTGTTTATTGTGTCAACTTGAGAAGATTCAAAGTTTAACTAAGTGACTTAGCAAGGGGCCAACGTCCTCACTCTTTAAACATCCTGAGCTTGAGCAGGAGAGTGGTAGAGAGATGGCTTACTACACCTACCTGCGAGCAGGTAACCTGCACACAATATAAACAAGTAGATGAGGCTGGATCTTCCCATTTTTCCTCCTGTTGCTTTTGCTGTCTTCTACCACCTTGAACTGTTTCCACTAAGCCATGCCACCCTGCCTTGGATTATGGACTAAAACCTCCAAAAACTGTAAGCTAAATAAACATTTGCCTCTTTAAAAAATTAGTCATTTCCTAATAATAATAATGTACCTTTTTTTTGTTTTCACATTTATAATTGTTTTACTACTATCCTGGGTCATGGATCTCATGATTCTTGCTATGTAGAATTCCATCTTAAGCCCAAGGTGTCTAATTGAGTACCTTGAGTAAAATACGTGCATAATAAATATGTATGGAGTTAATTTACAATCTCAAAAAAAAGAACTGAAAAAAAGAAATACAAATAAAAACATATAATGCAATTAAAAGGAAAGCAAGAACTTGAGGACTAGACAATGAAGAGAGAGCAAGGAGAAGAGCTAAGAAACATGACAGAGACAAGCCATATAGTTATATGTAGAATATGGGTAAGACAATGATCCTGAGAATCTTCAGAAGATTTTTGAGTCTAGCAGTGAATTGGAAGGATTCTCACCCTAACTATATATGCTGACACCTGTGAACTAAGCAACTGCACTGAAGATGGCAATTTGTAATAGTAGGTTCATGCTTGCAGTGCCTGTCATTTTGGTCTTCTGAATATGTGCTGCTTGTCATGACATGCTGGTTGCTGCCATCCTGTCTCTCAGGTAGATGATTGTTTAAAAAGGAAGAAGGTGGTGAATGAAAGCAGCAGACAGGAAAAGGAGTGTTGCGGGACTGTCCTGCTACAATACAGTATGTGGTTAGATTTCTAGACTTAAGTGTAAACATATATAAATCTTTTTTATATAGGAATAGATAAATATTCCTATTTTTTAAATATATTTTAATTTTTTAATCTTTTTGGTCATATTCTGTA
The DNA here is from genome assembly GCF_000260255.1 of Octodon degus. NCBI lineage: Eukaryota > Metazoa > Chordata > Mammalia > Rodentia > Octodontidae > Octodon > Octodon degus. The sequence continues at coordinate 3,200,378 of NW_004524819.1, read as the reverse complement.
GGGACTTAAAGTTTAACATATCCATACTTTATGAAAAATACCTGTTCCATGTTATGCTTAAGATGTTAGATTTTCAGACAGATAGTGAGGTTAAGCTCAACAGTCTAGGTTATATGGTAATAACAATAAGCTTCTCTTCTGGAGAGTTAACAATCTAAGTTTTCAGACCAAAAACTAGAGAAAAAGGAGAGCCACAAGGAAAGCCATAATTTTGGTCCTAGCCTTCCAAGGTCAATTAAGACTCAGGAAATATGAGAACTTGTACTATAAAGTCATGTAACTCAGTTGTGTCCCAAATTTTCTGACCAAGGAGAGTATGGGGCCAAAGATGAAAGTGATCAATGATGTCAAGTGTGCCTAAAGAGAGTCACATGGAGAGAAAACATTTTCTCAGTCTTTCACAGATAGAAAATTGGCCAAGTAATGGCTGTGACGCACCCACATGGCTGACACTGACAAAGGATCTACAAACTGAGGTACAAAGTTTCAGGATAAATCCTGAGGGTATTTGACTGACCTTATCAGATACAAAAGGTACAATTATTATTACATATGTCTTGCTTTATCTTGGTCTTAACCATCCAGCAGAAAATTATAAAAACGAAGTATGAGAAGTAAATAATGTTATGTTGAGCTGTAGGGGACTCAGGTCAACAACTTCTGACATTGCGAGTCAAGCAGAAGACCCAGTACTATTATGGACTACTGGACTATTTTGGAATATCTTGCTGAGTTCACACACTTATAATATTTAAATGTCAAAGCTAAACAAAAAAAGGGTATACAGATGAATGACCATTTTTTATCTTTATATTCAAAATGATTAGGATTGATATACAGCTACATTCTCTTAATTCAATGAATAGAGGTATTTGTTCTAATAGTGTTTGTAAATAGGGTATCATGTCTGCATCTTGTACAACAAATAACCACTAAGAAGACAGTATGCAATGTGTTAATTATTGAAACTGTCCTACCAATTTGATTTGAAACTGTCTCATTGCTATTTCTTTCTTAATAAAATTATGGAGAAAAAAAAAGACACTGGTTAACAGAATAGATCATGAAGCAAAATCCAGCACTATACAGTATACAAGAAACACTTTTCAATCAAAAAAAACTTAGATCTTGAAAATAAAAGATGGGAAACAGTAGTCCATGAAATGGAAAGCTGGCAAAAAGCAGTAGTAGCCTGCACAATTTCAGACAAAGTTGATTTCAGGTCAAGATTGATCAGAGGATACAAGCAAGGTCACCAGGAAGAGAAGATAATTTTATACATATACACTACAAATATTAGCACACACAACTTCATAAAACAATAACCAACAGACATGAAAAATCAGATAAACACAATACACTTTTAATGGGAGGCATCAGTATCCCACTGACACAGATGAACAGATTATTCATCAAAAAAGTCAACAAACGAACATCACAACTAGTTGGCCAAAATCTTCCAGCAAATGGACCTAGTAGATATCTGCACAATATTCGACCCATCAACAAAATACACATTGTTCTCAGTAGCACATGGGACTTTCTCCAATATAGATCACATCAAATAATAGTGCAGTGAAACTAGAAATCAATGATAAAAGAAAGCACAAAAACTATGCAAAACATTTAAATTAATAACCTATTGAATAATCTGTGAGTTGCAGATGAAAATAAAGAAGAAATTAGACGTTTTCCTACAATCCAATGATAATATCAGTACAACACAACCCAGAGTCTATGAGTCACAATGAAAGCAGGCCTAAGAGGGAAGTATACAGCTGTAATTTCCCACAATAGAAAAATAGAACAACCTGAAACAAATAACTGAGTGATGCACCCCAAAATCCTGCAAAACAGTAATAATTGAAATTCAAAGCTAGTACAATGAAGAAAATTCTAATGATCATGTTAGAAATTAATGAAATTGAGACTAAAATAGCAATACAAAGAACTGAGGCAGAGTTGGTCTTTTGAAAGAATGAAAATAGAAAACCCTTAACCAATGTTACCAAAATAAGGAGACAGAAGTCCCAAATCCATGCAAATAGAAATTAAAAAGTTATAACATGAAAGATTCTGCAAAATATTCAGAGTATCATCAATACTACTTTAAGAAACTGTACTCTAATAAAATGAAAAACTCAGAACAAATGGTTAGATTCCTGGATACATATGAACTATCAAAGATGAACCAAGAACATACAAAACTCTTGCATAAATTAATGCCAGTTAATGAAATTAAAGGACTAATTTAAAATTGTACCACTTCGGAAATGCCTAGGACCTGACATATTCATTGCTGGATTCTACAATAACTTTTTTTTTTTTTTGGCAGAACCGGGGATTGAACTCAGGCCCTTGCGCTTGCCAGGGAAGCGCTTATCCCACTGAGCCATCTCCCTGGCCCCTTCTACAGTAACTTTTGAGAAGATCTAATGCAAATAGTTTTCCAACTCTTTAATGAAATTAAAGGGAAGTATTGTCCTCAAAGTCATTCATGGACACAAACATTATCCTGATTTCAAAACCAGTGAACAACCCAACTGAAAAAGATCACTATAGGCCAATCTCTTCAAAGAACATAAAACTAAAAATCCTCAATAAGATGATGGTAAACAATGAAGCAACTTATCAAAGAGTCCATATATCATCCCCAAATAGGATTTATTCCAGAGATGATTCTACAGATTCAAATCAATTAAAAGGCATAGAAGGCAGGCCTTTATCTCCATTCTGTAACAGCTATCTATGATGAACCAATAACTAGCTTCATACTAAATGAAGAGAACCTGAAAGCTTTCCTCTAAAATCAAGAACAAGACAAGGATGGCTGCTAGCATCACTCCTGTTCAATATAGTTCTCAAAATATTACTCAGAGCAATTAGACAAGAGAAAGGAATAAAAGGGATGTGGACAGGAGAGGAAGAATATAAATTATCATTATTTGCAGATGACATGATACTCTATATAAAAAAATCCCAAGATCTGCACTAAAATATTCCTAGATTAATAACTAAATTCAGTAGCATAGGAGGGTATAAAAGTCATCACTCAAACGTGAATAGTGTTCCTGTACACCAATAATAAGCTCAGAGAGAGAGAGAGAGAGAGAGAGAGAGAGAGAGAGAGAGAGAGAGATCAGAGTAACAATACCTTTCACAGTAGCATAAAGAAAACTAAAATATTTAGGAATTAACCTAACTAAGGAAGTAAAGGCCTCTTCAACGATAATTACAGTATTCTGGAAGATGAAATTGAGGAAGATATCAGAAAATAGGAAGCTATCCCAAGTTCCTGAATAGGCAGAACCAATATAGTCAAAATGACTGTGCTTCCATTATGGCTTATATCTAACTATCCCTCCAGAGCCTCATGCACTTACAGGACTTTAGGAAATGACTGTGTCATGGGTGCTTGATTCTGGATCATTTCACTGATTTATTTAGCATAGCTTCAGGTGTGAATGATGGACTTACCAAAGAGGAAAGGCCCACTCTGCATAGCAGAAAGCAATAGGTATACAGCTTGGATGGAATAAAAAGGGAAAGAAGGAAGTTGATCTTGCTTCTGTCTTCCATGCCATAAATTGATTTGCCTCTGTCATGTCCATCTGCCATGCCATTCTACCTTGGAGCTAGCCTACAATGGACAAAAACTTCCAAAACTATGAGTTAATATGGACATTTCATCAGTTAAATTGGGGTGTTCTTTATTCTATTAGTATTTCTGACATTATTATTTGTCCCAAAAAGCAATCCTAAAATTCATATGGAACGAAAAAAGACCTAAAATAGCAAAAGTGATTCTGGGCAACAAGGGCAAGGCAAGGTTATAACAATGCTGGACTTGAAATTATACTACAAAGCTACAATGTCAAAGAAAGAATGGTATTTTAAAAAAACCAGACTTGTGGATCAATGGGAGAGAGCAGAGGACACAGAAACAACTCCAGACACATTCAGCTACTTTATCTTTAACAACGACAACAACAAAAATGTCAAAACCTTTCACTGGAGCAAATATAGTCTCTTTACTAAATGACCCTGAGAAGATTGGCTAATCGCATGCTGAAGATTGAACCTAGACCCATATCTCCCATGATTCACTAAACTGCAACAAAAATGGATCAATGATCTAATTATCAAAACAGAAACAATCTGTTTAAGCACAAAATAGGCAAAACATTCAAATACATAGGCATAGGCAAGGAGTTTCTGAGAATTACCATGATTGTACAAGAAATAATACCAAGAATAAGGTGGAATCACATCAAATTAAAAGTTTCTATGCAACAAAGAAAACTACCAATGAAGTGAAAAGATTACCTAAAGAATGAGAAAAATATTTTGCAAGCTACATGTCAGACAAAAGACTACAACCTAGAATACAGAAAGAACTCAAAAAGATTAAACCCCTCAAGTTAAAAGACCCAACACAAAAGTATGCACTTGAAATTATACTACAAAGTAGACACTTCTTAAATGAAGTACTTACTAATGGCCGATAAATACATAAATGAAAATTTCAACATTCCTGACCATTTGAGAAATGCAAATTAAAACAACATTGAGTTACTATTGGCTATCTTCAAGAAAGCAACCAATAATAAATGGTGGCTGCAGAGGTTGTTCCGGGGTGGGAAGGACCCGTTCCTCATTGTTGACAGGAGAGGGAGTATAGACTGGTTCAGCCAGTGTAGAAATCAGCATGGAGATGGCCCAAAATCTAAGAATAGAAATTCCACTTGACCCAGTTGGTATCTTCCCAAAAGAGTTAACGATATATCACAATGATATATGCATATCCAGGTTTATAACAGCACAATTCATAAATCTTGGAAGCAGCCTGTATAATGAATGGATAAAGAAAATGTGACATTTATACACAATGGGGTACTACTCCACTATAAAGAAGAATAAAATCTGTCCTTTGCAGGAAAATGGATGCACCTTGAGACCATAATGTTAAGTGAAGCAAATCAGATACATAGGTTTGAATATGACACAGATTCTCTTATGAGATGAATATTACTTAAATAAAGTGCAAAATAAAAGACAATAGGAAAAATGAGAAAAGTGTTATTGAAATATAGTATAAACAATGTATCTAGAGGTGTACCTTGACTTAGTAGGATAATCTTATTGGTATTTTATGTCTTTTTGGCTGTTAGTCTGGCTATTAAATTGTATTTACCATAACTAACTTAAGAAGGACTTATAAAATAAATTAATTAATCTGATGCTCCCAAAAAAAGGGTTGTTTTTTTTTTTTTTTTTTT
>NW_004524819.1:3193569-3194999 GCF_000260255.1 Octodon degus | reverse complement strand
AAAAAAAGTTTTAAATGTTAGAGAGGGAAGGGAAAAATAAAGAATTGAGATATGTTATGTACCTGTGCAAATTTCCCATAATGAATGTCCTCATTATGTACTACAAATATGTAATAATAAAACATTTTTTAAAATGTTGAGCTATTTGGGCCAACTATTGGGCCAATTATTTGCAATTCAAAGGGAATAAATAGTATAGCTGAATCAGGCCTACTAAACCTAGGAATTTTGTTGTCTAATAATCTATCTTCACCATCTGTTGAAAGCTAGCACATTAAAAATGATAACAAATTTAGCATCTACAGCTAGCTGGTGTTTTCCTGGTAAGTAGGCACCTGGACCATCCCCTGTGCTTTGGTACCATAGCCATTCATTGAATAGCAAAGAGAGAGAGAGAAAAGAGAAGATTTGCCTCCACTCTGAGTTGTAATTCTGTTGTCTCAAGGTACAGCCTAGTACTTGCATTTTGAAAATGTTTTCCCATTCCCACACCATCCAAATGAAAAAGCATGGCTTTATCTTCTTGAAATTTCACTTTCATTCCCCCTCATAGTATCTAATTTTCCATTCCATCAAAGCAACCATTAAATTGTTAATCCTGTTCAAAAGATTGGTTGGTAATTAGGTGTGGTGCCACCTGCCTGTACCCTCAGCATTCTAAGAGAATGAGACAGGAGGATTGCAACTTTAAGGCTGGCTGGGACAACTTAGCAAGACCCTGTCTCAAAATTAAAAACTTTTTTTCCATAATTTTATTGATAAACAAATAGCAATGAGACAGTTTCAAATCAAATAGGTAGGACAGTTTCAATAATTAACACACTGCATACATTCTTCTTAGTGGTTAATTGCTGTACAAGATGCAGACTTGAGATCCTATTTACAAACACCATTAGAACAAATCGTTCTATTCATTAAGAGAATGTAACTATATATCTATCCTAATCAATTTGAATACACAGACACAAAATGGACATTCATCTGTATACCCTTTTTGCTAAGTTCCGTTATTTGATTATTATAGGTGTGTAAACTCAGCAAAATATTCTAAAAGAGTCCAGTAACCCACAATAGCATTGGGTCTTCTGTTTAACTGGCCATGTCAGAAATTGTTTACCTGAGTCCCCCATGGCTCAACATAACAGCATGGCTTTACTTCTTATATTTCATCTTCATACTTTTCTACTGGATGGTTAAGACCAAGGTAATGCAGGACCTATGCAAAAAGAGTTGCAGCTTTTGGGTCTGAGAAGGTCAGTGAAATAACCTCGGGATTTATCCTGAGATCCTGTACTTCAGATTGTAGAACATTTGTGTCAGCCATGTGGATGAGTCACAGCCATCGCTTGGCCAGTGTGCTCTCTGTGAAAGCCTGAGAGAGTATTTTCTCTCCATGTGACTCTCCTTAGGCACACTCTACATCATCGATC
>NW_004524819.1:3183417-3185149 GCF_000260255.1 Octodon degus | reverse complement strand
AAAAGAATTGCGCTCTGATTTCCTCTATATTTTTCTGCTGTTGCTTATTTACTATCGACGCTATTAATTCATGCATTTGAGCCGAGCTAGTGTCCTCCACACTTGTTCTCGGTGGGCACTGGGTTTCCTCCATATGTTTCTGCATTTGATTTTTTACTGCAGATGTTATTAATTCAGGGATTTCTTTTTTTATTTCCAATCTGATTTCCTCTATACCTTTCTGCAGCTGTTTCTTTATTTTAGAAGCCGTTGATTCATTGCTTTCAGCTGTTTGATTTTCAATTTGTTCTGTGTTAGTGTCCTCTGCCCTTGTTACATGTGGGCTTGGGTTCTGAGGTTGCATTTTGTTCCTTCTCATCCTTTTGTGTAGCAATGTCTTCTGACCTTTTTTGTAGATCTTTGTTGTAGTTGTAACCTTCGCACATACTGAAGTTCAGGCACAGCTCTACAATGTTTGGACTTATCCACCTGTGCCAGGCTTGGGTCTGGCTGCTGTTCTCATCTCCTTCCCGCTGCTGCCCTTGGGGGTGAACCTGTTGTGCCCCTGTGGCAAGATGTTCTGCTCCTGGACTAGCTGTGTGGATCTATCCTCTACACTCTCTGCAGGGATTGCAGCTGCAGGTTACACCCCAGGCATGCATACCAGGCCTGACCTGTGCCTGGAGGGGGCAAGGTGAAGTAGGGGGAAGAGGAAGCTCTCCCACACACTCAGGGGACCTGGGCTAGGACTGGGTCTGGGGGTTCCTGGAACACGGCAGAAATTCCTACTCGGAGGGCGGGGTGGGGGAGGTGCTGCGGAGTGGTGGGGGGCATCCCAAGGGGGTGGGAGAGGGTCTGGCCCACGCTGCGCCTGGGCTGGGAGTGTTCCTGCTGGCGCAGGGTCACAGGAAGCTCTCCCACACACTCACTGGACCTGTGCTAGGACTGGGTCTGGGGGTTCCCGGAACGTGGCAGAAATTCCTACTTGGTGGGCGGCTTGGGGGAGGTGCTGCGGAGTGGTAGGGGTCATCCCAAGGGGGTGTGAGAGGGTCTGGCTCACGCTGTGCCTGGGCTGGGACTGGTCCTGCGGGTGCAGGGTAGCAGGAAGCTCTCCCACACACTCACCAGACCTGAACTAGGAGTGGGTCTCAAAATTAAAAACCTTTAAAAGAGCATGGGATATAACTCAGTGCCAGTACCATATAAAACAGGCTAGTTACAGCTGAGGATTAAATACATGATAGTGAATCACTCTGTTATGTCTTGGAGTTAAGGTCGACAAGTTAACTATGTTGGGGGCCTGATCAGTGATTTCACCCATCAGATCTTAGTGGAAGATTCAAACCATAGGATTCAGAGACTCCTAGAGTAGTGAACCAGGGTAATGGGCAATGTAACCAATTCCAGGCAGAAGCAGGTTTTATCATCCAGTACTACTAGACAAAAGGAAGTCATCTCAAAAAGACAATTCAAATGAGGGAATGCTGCAACATTTAGTTACAAGGATGGTACTGACTTACATATGAAGAAAAAGCCAGAGAATTCTACAACCTGTGGGAAAACATAGAACTGTCAAGACAATAGGTAAAAGGCTTGAAGTGGGAGAAAATACTTAGTCAGAAAAGGCCAACAAGTTGTACAACTATCCTGAGTGAGACTTCTCAGGGAAATCCAGATTGTAAGTAACCTGGGAACAATATTCAGAACAACCCAAATGTCAAATTGAAGTGATGCACTAGTATTTTGCATTCTT
>NW_004524819.1:3163645-3183317 GCF_000260255.1 Octodon degus | reverse complement strand
TATATATATATAGGAAATGGTGGGGTACAAAGCCAGGAAGCAGAGCAGAGGTACAATGCCAGAGCACTAAGTGTGGGAGAATAGACATAGGTCCCAAGGTGTCTGGGTATGTCCTGGCCATCACAAAGTCAGCAGCTGCACTCCTCCATACCATGTCCCTTTCTTGGAGCCAGCCAATTATGGACTGAAGCCATGAGCTAAGAACCTTTTATTCCTTTAAGTTATGGGTGTCAGGTATTATGTCTAGGCAATGCGAAAGCTGCCTGATACACCTCGACTTCTCAAGAGTGAGAAAAATGTTCAGTACAGTGTTCTAAAACTTTCTACCATCACAAAGTGATAAGTTGCTTTACCAAAGAATGATAAATTTAACAATCATAACAACAAATGTTCCCAGAAAAGCTAACTTTATTCAAATCCCCAAGAAGACCCAACCACATGAACCAAGTGTCCTCTGTGGACACTCCCCTGCTTGTGACCAAATACCTTTTTTAAACTTACAAAGTACAGTACATTTAACATTTATTTAAGTCTCAAAACAACCCCATGAGTTATGCGTACTATGTTCCCATTCTGTTAACAAAGAAAATAAGGCTTCCCCGAGTTAGGAGATCATCTAAAATATTCACTTGAGCATTCATTTCTGGTAAGTTTGGAATAGTTTTTATCAGACTATGCCTCTCACCTAGAACAAGTAGAAGAGTGGGACAAAGCTACAAAAAACATGGTTGGAGGACTCAGAGAGCTTCCAGTACAGTAGTGGGATTTGAAAGGGAAATAAATTGAGAAGAATGTGGCATCCTCTGTTTAATCTTCTCCTTGAGGAAGCCATGATTTTTAAGAAGCTCAGAGTGAAGAGTCTCAAAAACCAAACAAAAAATGGCAGCTAAGGCACTAGGAAGCCAAACAAAGCTTTTGTGAGTCTCGCAGCATGGAGAGACAAAACATGGAGTTCAGAGCCATGCAGAAGCCCAAACCTACAGGGACCCAGATCAGAAAAGGGAAAGACCTCTTGAAGGGAGCCCAACATACTTTGAAGCAGTTGACATAAAGCCCTTTCCCCTCTGTATAAACACACAACAAAGTTGAAGATAAGCAGATGAAATATACTATATAAACATCATCCAGAAGAAAGCTGGTATAGAATAATAATAACTAAGCAGACTTTGAAGCAAGAAGCATTGTAAGACAAGAAGAAGGATATTTAATAAAAATCCAGTCTGCCTGATAGAACAATCCTATATGTATGTACTTACGTAGCCTCAAAATATAAAGCAAAAAATAACTTAAAGAGGAAACAAAGAAATCTACCATGATGGTGGGAAATCTTAATGCAATTCCCTGGTTACCAAGACCACCATTAAATTCACATTTTGGATCCCACTTTCCCAAATGCACAACTACCTAGAAAGCAGATATTTTGTTTACATAAGAACAATTCTAAGGAATGAAAAATGTAAGTATATGTGCTTCATTCTGAGATCTGGATCATCACAATAATTTCTATCTTGTTAATTATTCCCTTCTGTAATAAATAAAAGGAAAAATAGAAAAAATCTGGAATGTGAAATATTTGAATAATACAAATAACAAATGACTTAATTGGCATATGTGTGTGCATGTATGCACACATATTAATATTTATATTTTAAGTGTGCCTGAAGTGTTCACAAAAAGTAAATATATGCTTTGGGCCATAAAACACATCACAATAAATTTTGAATAATTGAAATCACTTTGAGTGCATGAAGCTAAAACATCTAAAAACATATATAGCTAAAAACTCCTCAAATATTTGTGAGTTAAATATGATGCTTCCAAATAATACCTAGAGAAAAAAGTCCAATAAAATACTTTTAACTGAGTAATGAAAATACAATAATGACTGTATAATGATGTTTCCGTCAACAGTGAAGCACACACACTATGGTGGTCCCATTAGGTTGTAATGCAGCTGAAAAATTCCTATCAACTAATGATATAGCTATCACAATACAATCAGGTAATACATTATTCTCACATTTGTGCTGATACTGATGTAAACAAACCTACTGCGCTGACATTTGTAGTAAATACAGCACATACAATTGCGTGTAGCACATATTTGATAATAAGCAACAATTACTGGTTTATGTATTTAATATGCTATTTATCATTATTTTAGAGTGCATTACTTATAAAAACATTTGCTGCAGAACAGTGTACTGTGTTACATTGGCATCAGCTTCACATTTGTCATGCTTAGCAGTTACTGCAAGAAGCCATGCCAAGTAATGGCCCTGGACCTTCCAGGTTTGCATAACTGGACTTATGATGTTCACATACTAAGAGAATCACTTAATGATGCATTTTTCATAACATAGGTTTATTGTTTGATGACAAATCATTATGCAGCATAGCAGACCTTGTAGGATGCAGGTAATGCCATGCTTACAGGGAAATTTATAGCCTTGATTTTATAAACTACAAAACAAAGTTGCAAGACAATTGTCTCATTATTCATTTTATTAAATAAGGATGCATGTAGCAAATAAAGCTCAAAGGAAGTAAAAGGAAATAAATAATAAAGATAAGAAACAGAACATGAAAGTATAGTAGAGCCCCTTTCCAGCCAGAGCTGGGACCATCCACGCACTTGCCTGAACCTCTTCCATCAGACAGGCCTGGTGTGGAACCCTGCAGCAGAACTCCCTGCCGAGAGGTTAGGAGCCAGACCCACCCAGCTAATCCAGGAGCTGAACATCTTGCCAGAGGGGCACGGTGGGTTAACTTTCACGGGATGCAGCAGGAAGAAGCTGAGCACAGCAGCCAGACCCAAGCCAGGCACATCAGTAAGAGTTCAAACTTTGTAGATCCAGACCCAGTAAGCTGAGACACTTTGCTACACCCACATCTATGAGAGCATCCTCCCTCTTTCTTTCTTGACCGGGGTGAAGTAGTCTGTCTGGAAGACTCAAGGTACATCAAGGGGAGACAATCAGACAGAACTTAGGGGAACTAATTTATATACAAATCCCCAATTTAGTATCTGCTTAGCTATATAAACATAAAGCTTGTTCTTATTGTCTAAAACACAAACTCATTAGTTATAAGTTTGTCAAATGCTAAATATCACTACCCATTATTAGTGTTCCTAATTGTAGTTCTGTAATTACAAAACTATAACTGCCTGAACCATATAATCTCTCTTGACTAAGAATTTTGGTAGGTGCTAAGGTTATAACTGCACCAAAGCTCTACACCAAAGCTCAGAGGAGAGTGCTATACAAAATGACAAAGAGACGGAGCAAAATGCATTCACAGGCCCCAAGCCCACCCAGAACAAATGCAGGAGACACCAGCATAAAAGAAATTGGAAATCACACACCTGAAATCTCTGAATGAATAGTATCTGAAGAAACAACTGCAGAAAGGTATAGAGGAAATCAGATCAGAAGTAATCTCTAAAGTAAAAAAAAGAAAGGATAACTATAATGAAAGAATTAATAACTGCTTCTAAAGAAGACACTAATAAAAAAGAGGAGAATAGAAAAATGATGGAATCCTTGAATGAGCAATATAGGAAAGAAATAGAATGTATAAAGCAGATTCAAAGAGATATAAAGGAAATTAAAACCTCAATCACAAGCTGGCAAAACTATTTGAGTGAAAGTGAAGATAGAGTTTTAGATCTTGAAGACACCATTGCAGCTAGTGAAAAGGGAAGAAAAGATCTCTTAAAAACAAGTAGGATGCAGGAAAAAATAATCCAACATCTGCAAGATGATGCAAAGATGAACAACGTAAGACTAATAAGCATCAATGAGAAAGAAGGAGTCAATACAAATGATATAAAAACAATAGGGCAGAAGTAATAGCAGAAAACTTCACAAATATGGGGAAATGATCTGAAGTTTAGGCAACCAAAGCATATAAAATTCCAAATAACATCAACCCAATTAAAACCACACCCAGACAAATAATAATCAAGATCCCAGAAATTCAGCACAAGACCAAAGTACAAAAAGCCACTAGAGAAAAGAAACAGATCACATTTAAAGGAAAACTCATCAGAATAAAGGCAGATTTCTCTTCACAAATCATCAAGTCAAGAAGAACATGGAGCAAAGTACTTCAAGTCCTCTATGAAAACAAATTCCAGCCCAGATTGCTATACCCTGAAAAACTCTTTCAAGTTTGATGGAGAAGTGAAATACTTCCATGACAAAGAACAACTGAAGAATTTCATGATGACGAAGCCAACTTTACACAGACTACTAGAAGATATTCTACAGAGGGATCAAAATGACCACAACTCAACGAATGAGAATGGAAAGAACCTCAGAAATAGGTCAAATAATTAAACACAGGAGAAAAAGGGGTATACAACCACAGGTAAATAACATGTCAATCATAAGTCAATACATCTCAATTATAACCAACAATGTAAATGAACTCAATGCACCAATTAAAAGAAATAGACCTTGGGAGATAGCTCAGTAGAATAAGCACTTGCCTGGCAAGTGCAGGGTCCTGAGTTCAATCCCCAGTACCACAGAAAGAAGAAAAAGAAAGAAAGAAAGAAAGAAAGAAAGAAAGAAAGAAAGAAAGAAAGAAAGAAAGAAAGAAAGAAATAGATGGGCACAGTGTATTAGGAAGCAAAATCTAACAATATGTTGCATACAAGAAACACAGTTAACTCAAAGAAATTTGTAGGCTGAAAGTCAAAGGATGGAAAACAATACTACATACCCCAGAACCTCAGAAAAAAGCAGGGGGAGCAATCCTGTTCACAGATAGTCTCAAGTTCAAACCAAGAATGATGAAACAAAATAAATAAAGCCACTACATACTGGTTAGAGGAATAATTCAAGAAGAAGAAGTAATACTCATAAACATGTACACATCAAACACAGGAGCCCAATTGTATAAGACAAATCTTAATGGACATGAAAAATCTAATATCCAATACCACAATCTTAACAGGAGACCTTAATACCCCCACCCCAAAAAGATAGGTCAAGCAGACAAAAAATTAGCACAGAAGTAGCAAAACTGAACCAGAGCTTGGGACAAATGGACTTGGTGAACATATACAGAGTTTCCCACCCAACTACAGCTGAATACACATTTTTTCAGCTGCACATGGGACATTTTCTAAAATAAACCACATACTAGTCCATAGGTCATGCTTAAATATATGCACGAAAACAGAAATTATCCCATGCGTATTATCTGACCACAGTGCAATGAAACTGGAAGTAAACAACAAAAGAAACCAGAAAACCCCCATAAATACATGGAAATTGAAAGTGTAGTAAATAAACTCAAAAAATTGGAAAGTTGCTTCTTTAAAAAGTTATAATAAAATGGAAAAGACTTGTGGGAGTTTCACTCAGCCTGAGACAGATTCATGACTTAAATTCCCAACTTGGCCTCTGTCTCTGAAAGCCTTAGGCAGCTTCTTGGCAAAGTATGACTGTGCCATGGTTTGGAGAGCTTGTAAAAAAAAAACAACAACAAAAAAGTCAGGGATGCCATGGGGAGCTGGGACTGGGGGTGGCAGTGTGGCTTAGTGCCCAGTCATCACAAGAGAGATGAGGCATCCCTGGGCTCATTTTCTGGAAGCTTCAACAATCTGTTGGGGATGGAGTCTCAAACTGCCAGCAGCTCTGTACCAAAACTGAAACTTCTCATTGGCCTACATGTTAGTTTTTCTTTTATTATCTCTTCTTTCAAAGTTACTACAGTATCACATAGTCATGGACTACATCTTCAGATGCCAATATGATGGCTTGTGTTTTCACATCAATGACTACATTTAACAGAAGGAGTCCAAAAACTACTATTTTCCATCAGGATTTCACTCAGGAGTAGAGCATCTGGCTGTGGGCTGGGATATTTTGGAAGACTACAGGCGGTATAGTTTCAGACCTCTGAGAAGCTTCAATTTTAACTTAGGTTTCCTTGGTTTCCACCTTACAGAGGCATCCAAGGGCTGTTGGATAAAGGAAAGGAACTATCATTTATCGAGTGCCCACTCTGTCAGAGACTTTAAAGTCAAAGTTTAAAGCCCCCAGAACTATTTTCACTTTTCAGAGAAGAAACCTAAAGGACAAAGTAGTCTCACTAAGTTCATAGAACTTTCATTGACAGTCACATTTTTCTTTCATGCAGAAGTTCAGATGCTTGCAAGATGATCAAGTAAAATAATTAAGAAAATGGAGTCTGCAATCAGAGAGACCTTGATTGCAGTTCTGGGTCTACCACTGAAGCCACTGTGACCCTGTGCGAGTTAGTTGCCCTCTATTGGACAATAATGCTAGCATGTATATCCTGGGACTGTTGAGAGAATTAAATAAAGTAAGGCAGACAGGTGCTGAGTACGGTGTTTGACACGTGCAATAAGTGGTTACTGCTCCTGCTACTAGCATTTCTACTCTGACAGCTTCTCTTGGTGCTCTTGGTGCTGCTACGCCCCTGTAACACATTGTCTGTCCCCCTCTGCCACCTCCATTTAGCTCAAACACTGACCGAACGACTGCACTCTCTTCATGCCATGCCACTCTAAAGAGCCAAATCTACCAACTATAAGAAAATGAGGAAGTTATGGCTGCTGGTGAAGCACAGGCCTCAGGAGTCAGGTCCCATGGGTTTTGTTTTGATCACTGAGTCACATTGTGACCAAAATCACATGCACATTGGCCAGCTCTTTCTTTAAAGATATAAACAAACCCTTCTGCTTTGTATGTGAAAATCCACTACCTGCTTTCAAACTTCCTCAGAGGAGTAGGAACCACAATTAACAATTTTTCTTGATGGATCCATTTCATTCTTCTATTGATCATTGATTTTTTACTTTCCATCTACCCAGCCAGTCTTCAGGTATGTAGGAGCAGAGCAGCTCAGCGAGGATGGAAGAAAAGAATACAACACGTAAGTACTTGGAGAATCAAAACTGCATCCTAGAGGTGTTCAGATGTTTGTCAAATGGATGTGTGAAAAAATCAGCAGGCATTTGTGTCATTGTTCATTGTTTCTAAAGCACACAGCTTTCTCTTCAGTCCCACAAGACTTCATGAGCATCTGAAGCAGTAGTCTCTGCTAGGAAACCTTGCAGTTAGCTGGGTTTGGCCTTTTGTTATGCTCATTGCAAGGACACTTATTTAATTTGTGGCGGATCTCTTTTATTGGTCCAGCATGGAGCTCCAAAACTGGCACATAGAGGAGACTTCCTGAATGTGTGAATGTATAAATAAAAAAATGGATGAATGGATGGATGGATGAATGAATGAATGAATGAATGAATGAATGAGTGAATGAATGTAGTGAACTGCTTACTATCTAACAAATCAATATTTGGAAATGGAATTTTTTTGCAGATTTCAGTTTAATGCTACTGGAGATCCCAGTTTCCTTTTGCACATTTTATCTTCCAGTGTGCTGTGGTGCACCTCCCCCACTGCTACACTGAAATGACAAAATCTCACACATTAGTTGGAAGATTGTCCCCCTCATGTACTTCCCCCTCCCTGCCCACCCCCCAGCACTGGGGCATTCAGAGGCTGCTCCAGCATTCCTTAGGTACAAAGACAAGAAATCAACCAAGCAAGTGGCTTCCTATTTGTCCATAAAGTGACTCATCTTGCTTTAATGTCACCTTGTTCTGCACTAGTGGACATCTGGCTACTAATATGGTCATGGCCTGTAGAGCTCGCTTGCTTCCAGCTCTCAAAGAGAGGGGCAAATTATCCAGATGCTAAATAAATAATGAGCTTTTGGAGCACAGTGACACTTGCCTGTCACCCAAATAGACCAAGGACCTAGAGAGCTTCAAATGGATACTTTTTGTACTTTTCGTTCCATTTCTCCCATGGGAATAGGCACTGGCAGTGGGCAGAGAAGAACTTAGAGTAAAAGTGGTGGTCTAGAGAGGTGGAGGAGACAACGCTAAAAGGCGAGCTTCATGCTTTGTGCCCAGAGGGAGGCACATACTAGGGTGGAGCACATATATGAGCAAGCTCAGCACCTCCGCCTAAGGCAGACTTGTAGAGCACAAGGATGCTTGCAGATATTCTTGTTCCTGGCAAGGAAAGCATAGGAAGCTACCTGTCTAGTCTTACCCCTAAAAGCCCTCTTTTGGTGAAAGACACAGAACCTATGCTAGGCAAGACCTCTACTACTGCCCTGTGTCTTAGACCCTTTGCTTATTTTTATTTTAATTTTGAGACAGGATATCACTTAGTTGTATCAGCTGGCTATAAACTCGTGATCCTCCTGCCTCAGCTTCCTGTGTTGCTGAGATTATATGAATGTACACACACACACACACACACACACACACACCCCTGGTTAGAATGCTCTATCACTGGTCTTGCAGCTCTTCAGATATGACTCCAAATAAAGCCGGCTAGGAAAGCAGATGGTGTTGGTGCTTGCCCCACTGCCTTTCTGGCAGGTGTTCCCAACTCCAGCGGCCAACAGCTGTGGACCACTAAGAGCTCATTGCTCCAGGCTTCTCTGGAGCACTTCCCTTGGCTAACAGGGGTGGATTTGCCAGTCCACCACCACCCCCCAAGCCCACAGCCGATGGCTACCTGCCCTGGGAATACAGAAAGCCCTTGCCTCAAGGCAGCACTATTGTAGTGCCCTTCACATTCCAAGAATCACTGTGGAGTCAGGCTAAGGCTGGACCATGTCCTTGCTTAGCTCTTTCTGCTGCCCTGTTCTGTTTCCCACCTTCCCCTTCTCCCGAGAGTACTGTTTCATTTGAATTTGAACAAGAATCTTCATCTTGAGCACTGTTTTTAGGGTTCAAGACATAGATAGGTACTACTGGAGCTAACACATAGGCACTACAATGTGCCAGACGTTCCTTACCCATATGAGACTATCTCTGTTTGGTAGCTGAGGCAACTGAAGTACATAGATGTCCACAAATTTGTCCCATGTGACACAGGACATGAAGGAGCCATAATCTGAACCCAGGTAGTACAGCTACAATTCTTACTGATTCTTATACCTTTCTTTTAACACCTGTTTGCATTCCTTTCTAGAAAACTAGATTAGTTCTCACTCATGTTACTGTTAGCTTCTAGGGAATCAGGGACATTTAGAAACTACAGCTCTGAAACACAAGTCTGCTGCATCTCTCCCAAACTGTGGCAATTATTATTGTTGTTGTACTTATTATTATTAGTGTTGTTGTTATTGATTTTTGGAAACAAGGTCTTATTATGCAGTTCAGGTGGGCCTTGAACTCATTATGTAGTCCGGGCTGGCCTTGAACTTGTGGTGACCCTCTTGCTTCAGCCTTGCAAGTGCTGGGATTACAGGCAGGTGCCACCATACCTGGCCCCAGGTACCATTCTGTACATTTAATTTCATACTTGAGCAGATGCTAAGGGGTATGTAATTCTACATGTATAGAAAGTATTTTATTTATGACAACATAGGAAAGACAGCTTCAGTGTACAGCCTTCATCCAGCAAAATTCTGTCAAAGCCCATGCGTCTTTTCATAGTGGTGGATCCTCAAAGTCATTCAAGGAAGAGAATAGGAAAGGATGACACAAAGCAAAGCAATGTATCCCAGAGCCTTCATGCACTGCTAATAGGAGTGGGAACTGGTGTGATCATGTTGGAGATGTACTTGGCAGCATCTATAATGGGATATGAGGACATGGACAACTGTATGAGCTGGCAGTCCCACTCCTAGGCTTATGCCCACCAGCAATGCACATACAGGGTAACCTGAAGAAATATGTAAAGCGGCCTCAGATGCATGAATAAAACACTAGAAACTGTCCAAATGCCAGCAAAAGTAGAAAGGACATGAACTTTAATACATGCATACACTGGATGATTCTGACAATGATCTGGCTTCATGGATGTTTTGACTTTATGCAAATCCATCCAATTGTACACTTACACACTTCTTTATAATGATATTGTGAGTTCAAATTCCTCAAGGAAATATTTAGTTAATCATTCAAGATGAGCATGAGCAAGCAGAGCAGGGAAAGGCTGCATGTTCCCTGCAGTCAGTGCCACAGCAGCAGGGAGGGCTGGCAGCTGAGTGTCCTTCGGAGGCCCCTGCAGTAGCCATCCATTCTGACAGCATTCCCCACCCTCCCCTTTTTGAGGCAATGAGCAACCTCAAAGAAATCAGCAGTCTAGCTTCTAGTAACCCGGTCAACATCTTTCAGTACACAACAGGGTCCCTGATGTGGAAAAATCAGATTTTTAGGCCTCTTCAGCATCTGTTTCTGACAAATGCAAGTTTTCTCCTTTTTCTTCACAAAAAGCAGCTGGTGAGTCATCATGCCATTTCATAAAAAAAAAAGACCAAGTAAAATACATAATGGCTTCTGAGAGCTTATTTGTGACTTCACCAAAGAGGAGCTGAAAGAAATACTTCCTCATCCCCCACCAGAAAAGCCTTTCTCCTCCATTGACAAGAGCCTAGAAGATCACATTTCTGAAAATGTAAACGTATATAGTGATTTGGGATTTGTCAGAAATCACCTCTTTCTTCACCGTAAGCCTATGATTATCTATGTAGTCATTTGTTTGCTTCACAAGCATTTAATGAACACCTACTACATGTCAAGCACTGTCTAGGTGCTGAGGACACAGAAGTGAGACAGACCAAGACACTAGTCTCCAGAAGTTTACATCTCTCCTAAAGGAGGCACTGGACAGGGCAAAGTGCTACCCCAGGGGGCCTCGCTCCTCCCCACAAACCTTGGACTCTCTTTAACACCGAGACCCTCATCCAAGAAACATGTCCCTCTCCCCAGTGTTCCCCACCCACAGCCACTGCCAGGCAGAGCATTGTTGCTTTTTCTTCCTAATGTAACTATGGCTGGAAGCAAAGATGGAACTCATTTGTCATAGAAGGAATTGGATGATCTGGACCCTACCAACATGTCACATCTTATCTCTTATGGCTCCCTCCTTCCAACCCCGTACCCCACTTTGCTTCTTGTTATCAGATTACCTCAGCCATCTGTATCAGTCAGTGCTTACTAGAAAAACATATTTAATGCAGCAATAAACATATGTAAGAATTTACCAGATTGGCTTAGCAATGGCCACCCACCAAGTCAGGTGTAGAAGAGTGCAGAAAGTCTTCCTTTGTGCTGGAGATCTGAAGGACCCAGTAGAAGGCCTCAGAGCTTGCTGTATTGTCCAGGGTGAACCTATATCAGGAGGCCAATGGGTCTGCAATGGACAGGCAAAGAGTCTGCACCAAAAGATCTATACTGGAGGCTGAAGAGTCTGTGCTGGAAGCCAGGAAATGATGTCCAAGATGAAGGAAAAGACATGATCTCCCCAGAAAGAACAAGAGTGCCTTCCCCTGTTGCTTTTGCTATCTTCTGTTGCCATAAACTATTTCTCCTCTGCGATGTCCCTGTGCCAAGACACCCTGCCTTGGAGCCAGGCAATTATGGGCTGAAATCTCTACAAACTGTGAGCTAAATAAACTTTTCCTTCCTTAAAAAGTAAAGGAACAGAAGTGAGCCTTCCTTCTTCATTTTTACTTTATACCATCCAAGCAACAAGCCACTCTAGGGTGGGTCTTCTTTCTTTAGTAAGTCCTTTCAACCATACTCAGAACTATACTGATGCAGTTTAGTTGGGCATTTCGTACTCCAGTTGACACAATCAATGAACTGTCACATCATCCTTCTGATTCTTAAATGTGCTAAGTTGTGGGTGATCCTGGGACCTTCTTGCCTGCCATTTTCCCAGTCTGGATTCTCATATCATAGAATTTCTGAAGAGATTATTCAACAGTATCTTCTTGTTACTGAAGTGCTACCTTAAATGCTATACCTCAGAAAGGCCTTTCCCTATCATCATCTGAAGAAGCCCAATGCCTGGCCCCCATCACAATATCTTGGGATTGCCTGCTGTCTTTTTACACAGGCCCCATAGAATGAATGGAATAGAGATGGAGTATGTCTAGGTCATTTCTAGGTTCCAGCACCTAGAACAGTGCCTAGCATGTACTAGGAACTCAATACATATTTGTTTGAGAATTTAATGACCAAAAGAATGAATGGAAAAATATTAGAAAAAATAATATAAAAGTCTAAAATTGGATACATGTTTAATAGTTCTCATAAATCTTTACAACAGGCTTCATCTAACCAATAAAATTGATTAATATTTTTCAAAGTACAAATTATGATGTATTATGTACCTCATGTAATCTACTAGCAAATCATGAAGCAACATATTCTAATACTATTTTGTTACAAAATAAAACAGAAAATAATAAAGTATACTGTTATATAATATATAATGATATATTGTAAGAAGTATTCAGGGAATACGTGTGTTTCTTGGATAACCATATAAATATATTTTCAATTTTTACTCTGGATCATGGTTATAAGATATAGACATCGCTGTCATAAAAGATTAATGACAGGTAGCAGGGTGTGGTAGTGCATACTGGTAATGCCAGCACTCAGGAGGCTGAGGCAGGAGGATCAGTGCAAGTTCAGAGCCAGGCAGGGTTCCATAGTGAGTTCAAGGCCAGTCTGGATTACATAGCAAGATCCTGTCTCAGAAAAATCAAACATAACAACAACAAATTTTTTTTCCTTTAACAAATAGTACTTTATTATTTTATTTGCAAATTTTCTTATGTTGCAACTTGAAATTTAAGAAAATTATACAATGTCCCTATCCTTCTAAGTCAGTGTTCTTGTTTACTTTGATATTTGTCTTCTATGTTTTGTTGTCCTCAAATATCTGCAATTTATGACTATGCAGTTGACGGCAGGGTCAATGTCCTGCTTTTCCAAAAGTGTCGTTGGCTTGTTGAAGCAACTGCAACATGACTGTCATCACAGTAACAGAGGCCTAACAGTAAACCAGTTGTATGTAAAACATCTGTACAGGAGCATCCGCTGTCTTCTTGGCACAGGAGGGTAGAGGGTGGATAGCAATCTGATCCTTTCCACTCTGGTCAACTTAGGACTGCTTCTGTGTGAGGCTTCCCCCATAGGAGTGTGTGCATGGAGTCCCAGCTACCCTGGACACAGAGGCAGGAGAAATGAACAACAACAAATTTTAATGACAAAAAATATGTTCAGAATGCACCCAGTGGAAAAAATGTGTTACAAAAGAATAAAGGCAATGCATATATGTTAGGAAAAATACTAGACTGAAACATGCTTAGGAAAAAAAAAAGAAAACATAAACAGATATAGGAAGTCAACTAAAAAAATTTAATAAAATGAGTAGATCTGGGTAATTTTTTTCTTTTCTCTATATTCTTTTCTAAAAAATTATCTTTAATGACTATGACATTTTTAAAATGTAAGTTATTTCTGCAGAAGATAATTTATTTACTTAGCTTATGAGTAATGCACCTAGCTAGTGGAATGGTCTGAGACACAGTGGGGTGAAAAGTGCATAGACAGTAGGGCTCAGTAGATGAAGCGTCTGCTTAGGCAAGCACAAGGACTGAGGTTTGATCCCCCGGGTGCACTGAGCAGGGTGCAGTGGTGCACTCCTGTAATTCCAGCACTGAGGAGGCTGGAAAGAGGAGGATCACTATGAGTCTGAGCTGTGTAGCGGGACCCTGTACCAAATACATTAAAAAAGAATAGACAGTGAACTAGGACTTTGGACAAAGAATCAATTTCCTCAGAAAGCATGCACTGCAGCCCATGTCCTACTAAGATCTTGAATTTCAAAGAAATTATAACACAAATTAACCAGTTCCTCCTGAGATCACAGTTTATTGTAACTACTCTGTGAAGGAACTTTACGAGACAGCCTGAGCCCCAGCTGGTCATTTTAAATCCACAGACACCTGGGTGGGTGACTAAAACACCTAGACTCCTCCCTTCCCAAAATGTTGCTGTTTTAGAAGTCATGGATAAGCCAAGGTTAATAGTGTCAGCCATGTACCCTTGCTATGTACCCTGCTCCCCTACTGGACCAATATTAACTAAGCAGCTATACTTGTAATCCTATAGGTTGTTTATAATTTGACCCACGTTGTACCCAGATTATTACTCTTTTAAGCAGACTCAGTGGCAACCCACTTGGGACCACCCTGTCTCTCTGAGCCTATTTTTCATTTAACCTTTTCTACTCAATTTCTGTTGTCCTTTGGAATTCTTTTTCTTTTTTAAATTTCAGGACACATGAATTCAGCACCTCTGACATGTAGCAGGTGGGGAGTTATTTTTCTCCGATATCATTTCTAGAAGATGCTATGTGATACTGTTACTGGGAAGCTGGTTCTGATGCAGCAAGGAACTGGACTCTCACTTCCTTGGTCCTTGGCTTTTGGGGCCCTTGAGGAAAGAACACAATCCAGACACAGAGGTCATGCCAAAGTATAGGTAGAAATTATTATAAATTAGAAAAAGACAGAACTTTATGCTTTCTAGAGGGAAAGTAGGCGGTGCCACAAAAATATCTGCGCAGAGTGCAAGTTTGGGTGCAGCCCGTTCAGGCAAGTTATTCTTGGGGCAGGGAGTACTGGACTCATCATGATGCTTATCAACATTTTATTTAGAAATTATTTAGGAATTGCAAAT
Organism: Octodon degus; assembly: GCF_000260255.1. NCBI lineage: Eukaryota > Metazoa > Chordata > Mammalia > Rodentia > Octodontidae > Octodon > Octodon degus. Next base: position 3,168,766 of record NW_004524819.1, on the reverse strand, counting down.
ATCTTCCCATCCTTTTACATGGTCAGTGTTTCTCAGGAGCTTTAGTAATGTAAGAAATTTATGAAAAGATAAGTTTTAATTTAAACCAGGTCTCCTCTCAAGGCCAGAGGGTGTTTATTAAAGAATATTTCCTTTCCAAATATCATTGAACTGTGGACAATTGCAGCCAGGAGGGCAGTATAACATGGTCGCTTTAGATCTGAGACCTAACGAGTGATTGTAAATGTATTATACATTCACTTCTTTGTTTCTTCACTTAATTGAGAACATGTGCTACAGTATTTTAGACCCAGACTTTTATCACTTAGGCCTGCTAATGGCCATTTACCTGCCTAATAATACTGTTTAGAAAATTGGCTTTACATGGGGGCTAGGGAGATGGCTCAGTAAAATAAGCACTTGCCTGGCAAGCACAAGGGCCTGATTTCAGTCCTCAGTTCTGCCAAAAAGAAAAAAATAGCTGTTTCCATATTAATATGCTGAGCTATAAAAGACTCAAGTCAACAACTTGCCAGTCCTATGGATAACCCACTACTATTACGGACTACTGGACTACATTGGAATATTTTGCTGAATTCACACACCTACAATACCTAAACGACAATGGAACACCCATCTCTGACAAAACTAAACAAAAAAGGGGATATAAATAAAGGAAAGAAACTTTGCTTTACTTTTATGAAAGTCTCTAAATGATAATATCATAAATTGTGGGAAATAAGCTTTTCTGTGCTTATTGAAAATCGAATTATGATCAGGAGTTCTCTGTATTGTTTCATCTCACATGATCTCATCTGATTTTTATAATGACAGAAAAAGGGAGGTAAGACAACAGTCATCCTTATTGACAGAAGAAACTGAGGAACAGAGAGGTTAAGTAACTTGTCCGTAGTCACACTGTAAGTTAGTAGTTGTTGGGCCTGACAAGGAACCCAAGGCTCTGATGGCTGATCCACACACACCCTATACAAGTGGTGGCGAACCTATGGCATGAGTGCTGCAGCAGGATGTTTATACCATTGGAATCTCTAAAAGGTTCATATCACTGCCCTGGACCATCCTACATGGCACCTATTTTACTGAAATCTTGATGCTTTATAGTGCAGTGTAGCATATAATTATCCCCCTCTGCCATAAAGAAGTGAGGTTTCTTTCTTGTGTCTCTGTCCATCTATGTGCTCAAGACTATCCCTCAGCCACTTCCTTGTCCCTAGGGCCATCAGGATATTGGCCTTCCCAGGCATTCATTTTATACCTTGGAAGCTTTATAATACGGGAGTTAAAAGCCAGCAGGATTCAAATCACATCTCAGCCACTTAGTCATTCTGTGCTCTTGAAGAAGTTATTCAACCTTTCTGGTCTTGATTTCCTCATCTGCAAAACAAAGGTGATGGTGATAAATATTTTGACACAATATAATTGTTATGAGGGTTAAATAAATATATATAAAGCACCCAGGTAGCGTCTAGACTCATGTTCTATGTATATTATTGCAAAGTACTGTTATCAGGTAGTTCTTTCTGAAAGTAGCTCTCCAAATAAACATTACTGAGTTTGGTGCTGTGCGCCCCTCCTTCTAGAGTTGAATTCCAGATTCTTGTTATTTCAAACCAAGACCTGTACAAAATTCACAAAATTCAGTGACAGACTTTATGTGAGAAAGTAAAAGAGAAGAATTAGAGAGGAAACTGCCTCTGCAGGGCAAATTTGGGCTACACAAAAGAAGAAAAAACAAAATAAAAGTACACCCTGGACAAAGCAGGGGGTAGCTACCATGAGGGAAATCACTAACTCAAGCTCTTCTTGGCATCTTTGTCCTTTTATACTGCCCAAAACTCAAGGAAAGCCTTGAGAACTTCTACCTATGCATGCTGAGAGGCAGTGTGGGGCTCTCATACCTCAGGCTGATGTCAGGTCTAGGCCATCTTATGAAAAACCTGCTCCAGTTCCATGAGAAGTCCACTGTGCAGCACTCTGGGAACTGTTCTGCATATGTTCTAAGACCCTGTAACTAACAGGTCATGACTACTTTCCTAGCCACATCCTAGTCTCCTTGGTCATTACTGCTATGATTGTTCTTATTACATAGCTTTGTAGAATCCTGTGCACAAACTGCTTTACCACTGTATCTTCCGATCTTCCTCACTTTCCACCTCTCTCTGACACCAAGAGTAGACCTCTCTCAATAACACTCCTAGCTCTGGCACTTATTTAGAAATTTGTCTTGACATTCTAGTCCAAGAAATATGATTTATTCCTCTTGTGTGTGAAACTGTGATTGCCAATCCAGGCTGTTCTCCTCCGTGTGGGTTTGTGTGCAAATCCTGCTGGTGAATATTTTATTTGCCTCCCACTACCTGCTAGCCCTCTTCATGCAATGGTTCAAATTTTTTTTATGTGGGCACACTCCCTCCCTTGAGCTTAAGTCCAAATCATCTAACTGGGTCTTTACCCTCTTAGGGTATAACAGAAAGAAGCAGTCAGATCCTGTCAAAGCTGCCTTTAGATTAGGTTAGCAAGATTCAGAACTGAGAAAATAAGGAAAAACCACAGGTCAAGCCTCCAGATGAAGGAAAATGTTCTTGGTGACAGTAGCAGAGGCCCCAGTCAAGCCTCCCCCAAAGCCAGCCTCTATTCTGAACTTCTTGGTTATGCAAAACAGCCCTCTCTCTAATTTCCCTTTAAGACAGATTGAGTTGAGTTTTCTTAACACTTGGTAAGATAATTTCTTGCAACATAAATGTCCTTGGGACCATTAGTAAAAACAGCTGAGATAGCCTACAGGAGAATGAAGCAAAACAAATGCCTGAGGAAATTAAACATAAAACATGGCAAATGGGTATTCATGTCTCTAAGTTTCTCTGAGAAAATTCAACTTAGGTGTCCTTTGTATGACTCCAGTTTCAATCTCCCTCCATTTTACTTGAAAATATCCACCTTTATTCAAAGGTATTTTAAGATTTTCCACCTAGGGTAGCAGAATCCACTGTCCCCCGCCAAAATATCAGAACACCATTTCTAACAAAGACAAGAAACAAAGGTAGTTATATTATAACAGGACTCAAAAACACAGTGGAATTGTTTACATTCTTATGCAAAGAGACTAGCCTCAGGCTTCCTGAATATTAACAACTACCTAAAGTATGAGGGTGGTGGACTGGAAGATGACAACATTCAGGATTTTATCTGAAAGGCCAAAGCTGTTTGGGACCAAGCCAGTGGTCCTCAGAAATGCTAATTTAGCTGAATGAAGGATACAAAAACTGGTTCACACTAGTGGGATCTGAGATATTTGTAGTGGACTTCAAAGGACAACAGGACCACAAGACATTGAGAGCCCAATCATTGGAAGCATGTAAGGAATGTCTGGATAGCTATCAACAAGGGGCTATGGGTGGAGAATTCTGTTAGGGAATGTATGTGTGTTTATGTGTGCAAATTATACACAACCTAGGAAAACACGAGAATATATAAAGTTAAGGGAAGTGTAATAGTTGATACATTGTGTCTATTTGAGAAGTTTAGAAGTTTGACTAAATTACTCAGCAGGGGGGCAGGGTCATCACTTTGCAAACATCCTGATTCTGTGCAAGAGGAGGGCAGGGAGGTGGTGTGAGTGCTACACCTGCTCTAGGGGGTGGTAGCCTGCTTATAATATAAGGGAGCAAAAGAAGCTTACCACTCTCTTTTGCTCTTGTTGCTTATGCTGTCTTCTGCCACCTTGAAGTGTTGCCCCGCTGCTATGTGCCAACCTGCCTTGGTGCCAGTTGAGTATGGACTGAAACTTTGGCCAACTGTGAGCTAAACAAACTTTTCCTTCCTTAATTGTGGGAGTCAGGTATTTTGTCTCAGCAATGAGAGAAAAGTAACCAAGACAGGAGGGAAAACTGGATTTGCATCGAACGGGTACTTCTCTCGGCCTAACTCACAATCTTCCTTCCCCACTCACGTGCCACAGGGTTGGGTTGCTGCTTGGGAAGGTAGCATTTCATCCCAGACTCTATTTCCTTTCATCTCCCTTCTGATATAGAAAGCTGCCCATGCCCAGCACTGCTTTTCCTGGAAGTGCCTGGGACACTGAAATGACAGCTGCCTGAGCAAAAAGGCAAGTTATGGAGGACAGAAAGAAGAGGAGCTGGGGCAGCCTGCTCAACATGCTGCCTTTTCATCTTTTGTCTACTTTTGAAACCACCCTCTTGGCTTCCTTCTCAGCAGGGAAGGCTGGGAATGGCTGTATATGAGGCCACATGGGGACAAAACTCATGGTGTCCCTGAATCAGTCACCAGTTGTGCAGGAAGCTCACACACCAAGCTGGGTGACCTAGGGAACTCAGGCATAATCATGGTTTCCCTTGAGAAAGAAGTAGAGAAATACCAGGAACTGATTTTAGTGGCTTCCCAGTTGAAATCTCAGAGAATTTGGATGGTGCTTTTCCCAGAGAGCTCAAAGAGGAGCCCTGAGTGTGGTAGTCAAGTGTGATTTTATGTCACGATGCCCAAAACAAGATGGTGCCCAAATGCACTTTAGAGACTCAAATGGTGACTTAAGGCCACTTTGGTCATTTCTGAGTGTATTTTAGAAATGAAAAAAGTAAGTGAAAGAGCTGCCACAATTTAGGTGCATTTCTGTATATAGGACAAATTTATTCTGCCTCTCCTAGTGAACATGGGCAGAGTCCTTCCTCGCCAGACTCAGCGTGGGATGAGTTCTTGATCATTAGGTCCAGTCTGATAATAAATCACAAACTCAGCTTCTTTTTCCTAAGATAGAAATCAGCGAACTGATGTGTGTGGTGGGATGAAAGTATTAAAAAATAGCTATTCTAGGGCTGGGGAGATAGTTCAGCAGTCTAAGCACCTGCCTTGCAAGTACAAGGACCCAGATTCAATCCCCAGCATCACATGTTGTGCTGTCCCCTGAACTAGGCCTGATGGTGCATACATGTAATCCTAGCACTAGGGAGGCTGAGACAGGAGGATCAGTACAAGTCTGATCTGCTTAGAGAAACCCTGTAATACGCCAAGTAGGATTTTCTGCCGAGTTCCGGGAGCCCCCAGACCCAGTCCTAGCCCAGGTCCAGTGAGTGTGAGGAGAGTTTCCAGCTACCCTGCGCCGGCGGG
>NW_004524819.1:3145372-3156510 GCF_000260255.1 Octodon degus | reverse complement strand
TCTCATGCAGTTCAGGCTGATCTTGAGCTCACTTTGTAGCCCAGCCTGGTCTTGAACTTGCGATAGTCCTCCTGCTTCAGCCTCCCAAGTGCTGCGATGACATGAGTGTGCCGCTGCACCTGCCTCAAATATATTTTAAAGTGGTATCAATAATCCTTGTGACTAAGAATCTAATTAACAAATTCTTCTTCAGAGGCTCCTAACTTTCTCAACATGCTATGTAAAAGGGACTTTGACGACTGGGTCCGGACGTGAGCTAGGGTGCTTGACTTCAGAATAGATATATAGAATTCACTAACAGCACACTACTTACACCTCTGGTTTCACACCCAAGCCATATCAAAGAAAGTTAAGGCCAAGAAATTAGTCTCAATTTGGGGGACAAAGCAGATAAACAAGTTGAGTAATTCTACACTAAACAGAAACAAGGAAAAAATTTTCTTTACTCAGATAATATGAGCAAAACAGGCATTTTTTACTGATTACCACTTAATTGTGGCTGCTGTACGAATTTGGTTTTAGTAATGGCTCCTTGAGAATCTTTTAAAACTTCTTTCATATGGACTCAGAAGTTCCGTTTTAGTGGCTTAAATTTTTTTAAACTAGTCTTTAGATTGATTTTTTTTAGTACTAGGGAATGAAGCCAGGACCTTCGCACTTAGTTACAGCTTCAAATCTTTAGTCCTTTTTAATTATCTTTTATTTTTAGACAAGGTCTTTCCAATTTGCCAAATTTGGTGATTTTGATTAAGACAGATTTGTTATAATTGCAGTGGGGGTTGTTTGATTATTTTATTTTGCAAATATAGGTTCATTCAATACATTGTTTAGTGGATAGTACATGATTTATTTATACTCATTTTTGCCTATTTTCTTTCCAACATAATACTTTATACACCAAAAGATTGGATCGTCCTAAATTCCATGCATGCCAATCCTCATTTAGTGTAAATAGACAGAAAAGGACTGAAAAGGACTATAAGGGCCTCAGGACTGGAGCAATGTAGTTGACTTTGGTGGGTTGCCTGTGTGCATTACATTCCTCCTTGAAGAGATAATGCCTAATAAATGTTAGCTTCATTGAGATTCTCAAGAACTCTGGGCCACTGTGAGTTGCCGGTGTCTGTAGAGCTAATTTTCAGCCACGATTTGGGGTACACAGAGGGACTGGGACATCACCTTCTAGTCACACTAAGATTCCTCCTGATGTGGCTTGCTAACCACTAGCATCAGTATCACCAAGGAGGTGTTTGCTATGAATGCAGATACCTAGGGCTCAGCTTTAGCAAATCAGAATTTCAGGAATGTAGCCCAGGATGCCAGGTGCTAGGTTTGAGGACCTGTACCCCATCCCCTTGCCTTGGGAAGATACTTAGGATGAAATGCTACTTCTATTACAAGTTTGTATACCAGAACAGCAAGATAGAAAAACTGAGAGAAGCCAGAGGAAGGCTTGATTAAAGGTTGGATGAAAAGCTCCTCTAAGGAAATCCCCTAAATATCCACAAGGGCTATGGAAAATCTTCAAACACATAAAGGAATGCAGCTTTAGGGAGAGAGCACTGCAATCTTGCTGCTCCAACTTCAAGTTTCCTGAAGACAAAAGGGGGGCATGCTGTGCTGAAAACCTCAGATATCTTTGCATCTCATCATGAGCAAGCTCAACCCTGAACATCTGCAAGACTGAGCCAAGAGTACAAACAGAGGCCCACATACCATATGCCTGAATGTTTAAAAGTTATATATCAAGCTAACAAATGTTTAAATAAAAAAAGGTTCTTCCCTTCTATCTTGACAAACAAAGTGTCATAACAACTTGCAAGGCCAGGTGTGAGTTTCAAGTACAGGGGCTCACCAGAGTTCTATAGAGGAATCTGGAGGAGCAGAGAGCTGGCGCTCAGCCACTTCTTCCTCCCTGAGCACTTGCAGGTCCATCCCACTCTGAGGAGCCTCAGGGCCCATGGATGTGAACTCTCCCACCCCCTCAAGGTTTTCCACCAATCTCCCAGCTTCGATCCTCTGAACAGCCACACCTGGGCCACCTGTAGGCCTAGAAACCTAGAGGGCATTCTAGGAAATGAGCAAGTTTGGAGTGGGCACATCCCCTTGATACCTTTCCTAGTCTCTTTTGGTGAAGAGTAGTGTAGCCAGAGGAGACGGCCTGAAAACAGTAATGTGTTTTCAAACTTTAATGTGCACACCAAACACCATTAAAATGTGGATTCTGATTCCTTACATCTGTGAGATGCACTTTAGAATGAGACATCATCTCCTCTGTTAGTACCTCAGTTGTGTTCACTGTGGCTTGCTTGATACTACAGCCTTTTATGGCATTTTTCTACTCCCCACCCTCTATTTTCTAAGTTCTTTGAGGACAGTGATCAAGTAGTCTAGTTCTTTTCTTTTCTTTTCTTCGCACTGTCACTTTCAGTAAAGCTAGACAGAAATCTAGGTATCTTGGATGTGTTCTGATCCTCCCCTATCAACAGACTGTCTACAAAATAGAAGAAACATTAATTTGGAAAGACTGTGAATCTTCTGGAAATTTCCATATCAATGAAGATTCAGAAAGTCAATTCACATTCTCTTCATACCCTTTAGTTATTAAATCATAAACTTTAATTCAAAGCATTTTAAAGGGCCCAAAGGAATTTTAATTTGATGTGAATGACTTTCAAATCTGAATAAAAATCAGGCTATATAAACTGTGCAATCTCTATTACTTTTAAATAATAGAATGAGTTTTGAAATAATCAACAACCAATACAAATCTCCTCAATAATTAAATTAGGCCTTTATTTTTGAGACTGATGAAGGATGTAGTGATAAAACTAACTCCAGATCATTTGTATGTGACTTTGGGATTCTAGAGTTTTTTGTTTTGTTTTTGTTTGTTTTTTGTTTGTTTTTCTTTTTTGTTTGTTTGTTTGTTTGTTTTGGGTTTTTTTTTTCAGAACCGGGGATTGAACTCAGGTCCTTGTATTTTCTAAGCAAGCACTTATTCCACTGAGCCATCTCCCCAGCCTCTTGTATGTGACTTTGCATGAGATGGAAAATCCTACTTTTGTGTTACTTAAGTTTAAATTCATAGCATTGTTTAAGGCATAGATAGATATAACAAAATAGTTTTAGACAACACCTACAGGTAGTGGCCTAATGACTTTCAGCAATAAAATTCATACCAACAAGTGAGTGTTCATGAAGCTTCTGAGAAAGTGACCTTAATTTGTCAAAATATATGGTTTGCTGCTTAAACACAGCAAAGTCTATTTCCCTAGATCTGCTTTGAGGGAACCATGTGGGGACTTTCTATTGAACAGATACTGAGATGTTTAGGGGAGAGGAAGAGCTACTCCCTGTATAAACATACTTGTTCAACTACCTATCAGAAGATACACAGACATCATTGCTACCATGAAGCCTGGCCTAGGGATTATAACAAGGTACCTGCCATACTCCAAATACCCAGAGTTGCAGGTACAGATAGCACTGGATGCACAGGCTGACTGAGATCAATCTACACTGAACTCAATAACATAGGAAGGGGTATCCTATGGCTTGGACTCACAAGTTTGAAGAAGAACTGTTCTCAAACTTAAACACACATCAAGCTCCCAATTTTGAGGAAAAAAACCCCACAAGGCCTGGCTCTCTACCCAGGGTATTTGACTCAGTAGGTCTAGAACAAGGCAGAAGAACTTATATTCTTAATGGGATCCCAGCTGAAATTGCTGCTGTGGTGTTGGAACATGTGGCTTTATACTATTGCAATTTGACTATATCTAGTACGTGTCCTTCTCTGCTTCAATGTTGACTTGCAAATTTTAACATCAGCAGACTAGCTCTCTGCCTCTCAATAGGTTGCTGGCAGAGGCCCTAAATTCCATCATGAGAGATCTATTCCTCTGGATTTGAGAGTAGTGTCCCTGTAAAGAGATCACTGTGAAATTATGACAATATTTTGGCACCCAGTTAAGTGCAGGACGTCTCAAAATTTGCCCCCCAAAATGCCAAACAGCATTGAAAAAGGATCGTTCCTGGGCCTTGTGCTTAGAGATTCCAGTTAAACTAATCAGGGTGAAGGCCAAGAATGAGGAGTGTTCACAGTTCTCCAGGGCATTCTAATTGACTTAAGTTTGAAAAGCTCTGCATTGCCAGAGGTGAAATACAGTGTCACCGTGGTCAGATTCTTGAACGAGGGAATTGAGAGCTAAAAGCTGCATACAGAGAGATCAGAAAGTCTCTGAAACTGCATCAAGCCCTTCACAGTTTACTAAAGCCTCAACTTCAGTCCATAACTACACTGGTCTGGAGAAAGTGACCCTTAGCTTGGAAACTTTCATTAGTTGAACACTGAACATAACTGGTAGCATGCAATTGAAGTAGTTGCACTATCTTTAAAAGCATTGTTACTCTGGACTGCAGTGTACCTGAACAGACACCTGGTATTCTTCTTAATTTAAATTGAAGAATAACATTTTATTTTTTGTGTATACACTGTGAGATGGTTTCATATAGCTAATTAATGCATACATCACCTTACGTCATTATCATTTTTCCTGGTGAGAGCATTAACAACCACTCTTTTCATATTTTTCTTTCTTTTTCTTTTATTTTCTTTTTCTTTTTTTTTTTTTTTTTTTTTTTTTTTTGTCTTTTTGAGACAGATCTTGCTATGTAGTTCAGGCTGGACTTGAGCTTACTTTGTAGCCAAGACTTGTCTCAAACTCAGAACGGTCCTCCTGCCTCAGCCTCCTGGGTGCTGGGATTACAGGCCTGCACCACCACACCTGACTTCAAGAATTCAATATAGGGCCGAGGAGATGGCTCAGTGGAATAAGTGCTTCCCTGGCAAGCGCAAGGGTCTGAGTTCAATCCACAGTTCCAATAAATAAATAAATAAATAAATAAATAATAAAAGAATTCAATATATCATCAGTTTGAAGTCTTAAACATACAAAAGAGGCCAGGCATGGTGGTGCACACTTATAATCCCAGCACTCAGGAGACTGAAGCAGTAGGATCACTGCGAGCTGGAGGCCTGCCTGGGCTACAAATTGAGTTCACAATGCCCAAACTACATGGTAAAATCTTGTCTCAAAAAGACAAAAAAAAAGAGAGAGAGAGTATACAATAGAGTACTTGCTATATAATAGATTTCCTGAAATTTATTCTTCCTAACTCTCATTAGATATCCTTTGTTTATTATCCCACCATTCCTCTACCCCTGTAACTACCTCAGCCTTTGGTAACCACTAACCTACTCTTTTCTTCTGTAATAGCAACTTTTTCTAGATTGCACATATGAGATCATGTGATAGCTGTCTTTCGATGCCTGGCTTATTTCATTTACCATAATTATCTGCAGAGAGACAGAGGGAGGGCAGGCATACACACAGAGACAGAGATACAAAAGAAGTACTTTTATTTATTCATTTATCACTTGATGTAACCTTACTTCAATTCCATATTTTAGCTGTGGGGAGGAGTATTGCAAGGAACATCAAAGTGAATGTCTCTTTAACATACCAACTTCATTTCTTTTGGATGTGTACCTAGTAATGGGATTGCTGGATCATCAGGTAAGGTTATTTTTAATTTTTGGAGGCACCTACATACTGTGGTATTTCAGAAATCCTAGATAAAGAACAGAATAGAAGATCTTGCTTAGTCAAAATGCATGTATACATACATACTTACATACATACATACATACATACATACAATTTAGTAGGGAACAGGTAAGAAGAAGTTAAATAAAAACAACAAATAGGTTAAAAAATACACAGTACAACTAGAATATGGAAAACACCTTGCTGCTGCCACTTACCATGTCGCAGTCATCCTGACACTTCATTTCTTGAACACTCAAGCATTAGTTCATCTTTCCCGTCACTGCTGTAAGGAACATAATTCTCAGGAATTCTGATATCCAACGTAGTTGATCCTTCCAACTCTCCAGCTCTGACCTCCTCTCCTCCAGTAAGTGGAAAGTCCCTGCCCTACCTCAGCCCATGGCCTAGTGATTCCAGTGGTCATACCCTAGGCTTTGTCATTACCAGTGATTACATTCCTGATGTAACTTCAATGTTAAGTGTTCTACTTCCAACTATGTAGCACCTCCTCCTGCTCCAGCTCACTTTCTAACCTCCTCGTTCCAACAATCCATAAATCTAATTGTTCTTACTCACTGATTCTACCAGATTTTTATTTCTCTTAACCTTTTTTAACAGCTTTTTTTCCCTCTTGACCTGGCTTAGATCCCATAATAACACCCATTTCTTTTCCCACCACTCCAGCTCTGTCTTATTCCCTTCAATCTCATACTCCAGACTATTGAATGATATGTCTGTTCAGCTTTACTTACAAGGCTTTTGTGAATCAGTCACTCAGCAAGCATTTATTGAGCATCTACATATGCCAGACTCTGTGCCAGTATTTAGAGCAAAGAAATGAAAAGGAAGGTAGTGTATTAGGCAGGGCCTTCCAGAGATACAGAACCAAAAGGAGGGAGGGAGGGAGGAAGGGACAGAAGAAGGGAGGGAGAGAGGTGATTCACTGTTTTGGTACCTGTACCTAAGCAGCTGGGGAAGCTCTGTGGGAACTGGTCTCACTTGAAACTCCTGACCACATGCATCAAGTAGGTCTGTAACACTGCTAGAAACCTATTGTACTTTCCTCTCATTCTATGCTTTCAGTCTCTAAAACAAATTCTTCCTCTTTCTCTTCCCTCTTCAAATCCACGGTATTTCCCCTTCCTGTCCTCACTTTCAGCTGATTGCCTTACTTACTTCAATGAGAAAACAGAATTACTCAGAAGGGGACTTCTCCAACCCCATGAAGTGATCTAGCCATGTCACCACTGTGACTATGTACTCCATATACCCTCCTGTCACAGTAGAAAAATTGTCTGTGCTCTTTGCTAAAGCTAAAGCAATCTGTGCTCTGGATCTCATCCCCTCCAACCTACTCAAGATTTATCTCTTTCCCCCTCCTGCCTCATGAAGTTAGCCCACCCTACTAGAGAATCCCCACCAGCATGCAAGCCTCTAATATCATGACTCTAACCAGAACATCAAAATCTCCTTTACCTAACTCTCCCTCCAGCCTTGGCCTTGTTTCTCTGCTCTTCTGTACAGTCAAACAGCTGTTTTTACTTTCTCTCATTTTTCTTCCTTCTTTCTTGAGCATTATAACAAGGCTTTCATTCTCACCAACACAGAGAAACTGGTTTTTTTTTGTTTATGTATTTGGTACAGGGTCTCACTATGCAGCTCAGACTCATAGTGATCCTCTTGTCTTCAGCCTCCCTCGTGCTGGGATTATAGGCATACACTACCACACCTGGACTTGGTCCAGGCTGATGAAGTATATGAACTTGAACTCAAATCAAGTGGTGGCCATGGGGTTGGAAGAATTAAATGTGGTAAAGACCAGCCTGGATGCTTGGAGAGGCCATCATTGTAGGTTCTAAGCTGAGCACCATTCAAGTGACTTGTGTATTCATCATCTATATTCATGTTTGTATTTCCAGGGGGATTCATATCACTCAAGGCAGTGATTTAGTAAAAGTATTAAAAAAGAAATCAGCCTGCAACTTAAGTCTGAAGAACTGGTTGACTACAAGTCTTATGATCATGACTAGGTCTCTAAACAGAGGTGGACAAAGCAGAGGCCTCTTAGGCACTGCCTAAGGAGTTCCTGGACACAGCTCTGCATTTATTGATTTGGAAATGATAGGATGGATCCTTCCTTTCTAAAGCTTGTTTACCGTTAAAGCCTTTGGAACTACAGGAACAAAGAGACGTAAGTGCAAGCATTTTAGTCCTACATTCAAAACACGGTTGTTTTAAGCTCATTCTTTTTGTGTCCTTTGAGATTGACCCATTTGCTCATTGACCTACAGCTACAGTGAAATCTTTACCATTTCTCTAACATTCCATATTTCAGCTTACTGTTTCTTAGGCCCCGAGTGCTCTTTCCCTAGATGTGCAGCTCATTCTTTTGTTCAGTTCAAGCTGCTACTGAGACATCTCCATTTCATCAAAATACTTTCTGATCTTGCTGATGGTAGCACTAACTTCTATTAGCCCTACTTCATTCATTTCTTTCCTACCATATAAAATCACTTTTGAATGTGGGTTTCCTGAGAACAGAATCTGAGACATGGATCCATGGAAAATATTTGATTCAGAAGACAGGTGATCCAATGAAGCAGGATGGTAGAAACAGGGAGAGTGATACAGTGAAGAAAAAAGCCAGTGTAACCTGGAGTAGTAGCACACTCTCTAATTCCAGTTATTCTGGAGGTTGAGGCAGGAGGACTGCAGTTTGAGCTCAGCCTGGGCAAAATTTAAAAATGGCTAGAAGGATGTAACTCAGTAGTAGAGTACTCCTGGCTTTAATCCCCAGTATTGCAAAAACAATGTGAAAGTGCTCTAATATTTGAGTTGTTTTCATCTATTATGTGTGAAGCTGCTATTACTAGGTTTATATAGATCTCTATGTGGGTCTCCGCCTCATTTCTTTTGAATGAATACTTAATGATGTATCTGTTTCATTCACAACTACATTCTTAGTGTCTATATCATTACTTGGCACACAGTACAGTCTTTATATGTCAAGTGAATGACACAGAAATTACACATTCAAAGTTACGAAGTACAGAAGGACTTAAATGAAAGCAAATAATTGACCAGGGATGGTGGTGCATGCATGTAACCCCAGCAATCTGGAGGCTGAGGCAGGAGAGGATTATTATGAGTTTAAATCCAGCCTAGGCTATGTAGTGAATTCAAGGTCAACCTGAACTACAAAGTGAAAGTGCTTTCTCAAAGAAAAAAAAAAGCCATGATTAAACTACCTGTGTATACCATCGGTGCTTATAAACATCTTAGCTGAATAACTTCTGGGCCCGTATCTGTTTCCATAATGGAATTCATGGAACAGCACTCATCTACCTCATCAGTTAATCTGCAGACCTCAGTAGGCCCCTATTTACTGAACAGAGGTATGAGGGATCTCAGATGCAGTGCCCTGCACACCACTTATGCTTCAGTTTGCTTCTTTAATTTAAATTCTGATGCATCTTTCCACCACTACATTTCTTTCAGGTGGGACCAGGGAGATAGCTCAGTGGAATAAGTGCTTCCTTGACAAGCACAAGGGCCTGAGTTCAATCTCCGGTTCCGCAAAACAACAACAAAAAAACCCTTTCATTTCTTTCAGGTCTCTGGATTCATGCTATCATCCATGGTTACATTATCAATAAATGCAGAAACAACACTGTTCAAGCTTCTGCCCTTCTAGCTGATACAAATTCTCACTAGTTAATAGAATCCCTTGGGCAGCCAATCTATTCTAGGGGTTTATGAACTTTAAGCAATGTGCCCTATCCATGGGTGCTATGTTCACCCCACATTTTCTCACAGATATTACCATTTGAGTGTTCCATGCCCAAGCGAGTGATCTTCATGGATTTAGATGCAAATAACAGCAGGTGCTGCATCCTTGCTTCTATCTATAGTCCTTCCAGGAGGCCCCAGTAGTATCTCACACGTGCTCATGAACAAGTTCACTCATATTTCTCTGGGTCTATGCATCACCGCTCACTGGGAACTATATTTGTTGTATTGTTTTCCACTGAGCACCAACATTAAATCTTGGAACCTTGAGGTTCTGGCAGAGCTGAGCTGTGAGCAGCAGTGGAGAGAATGCCTCTAAATTTTTTTTTTTGCCTCTAAAATTGTAAGAAACCTTCTATTAGAGGGAGTCCGGTAGCAGTATCATTCATATACTTTTGGACCCCCAAATTGAATAATATAGGTCTGTTAGTCTTTACTTACAGGGTTTTGGTGAATCAGTCACTCAGCTAGCATTTATTTAGCATCTATATATGCCAGACTCTGTGCCAGTGTTTAGAGCAAAGAAATGAAGAGAAGAGTAGTGTATTAGACAGGGCTTTCCAGAGATACAGAACCAATAGGAGGGAGGGAGGGAGGGAGGGAGGGAGGGGCGATTCACTGGGGGTAGGGGATTGGTTCATGTGATTGTGGAGGCAAGGAAGTCCCACAACAGGTGACCTAGAAATTGGAAGCCCTATGATGCAGGTAGTTTTTCACAGACCACATTTAAAGGCCTCAGAACCAAGGCAACTCATGGCATAACTGTCAGTCAAAAGCTGATGGATCCAAGAAACCAGAGGATCACTGATGTGAGCGTTAGAGTCCAGAAGTCAGGGAGTTCAGTCTTGATATCCAAGACAGAAATGGAAGAATGATCTGGGCCTGGTGCTGCACAGTTGGAATCACTGTACTTGGAAGACTGAAGCAGGGGGAAGGCTGCAAGTTCAAGGGTTCTACCATGAGTTCAAGTGCAGCCTGGACTATAAAGCAAGACTGTTTATTAGAAGAGGCAGAGCATATCCCATCTTAAGAGATAGGTGTATTTTCCTTTTCTCTGTTTTTGTTCTGTCTGGGCCCCTGACTGATTAAATAATGCTTACCTATATTGAGGGCAGAATTTCACCCACATAGTCCACTAGGATACATATACTGAGCTCTTCAGAAACTCCTTTATAGATACAACCAAAATATTGCTTTACCCAGTTTATAGATAATCCTTAATTTTTCCAGTTAACCCCCTAAAATAACCATCCCAGGCAGCATCCCATGTCACTTCAGCCTTGTTTCTGATTCTGGTATGGCTATCCTGAGCAGTGAAATATGTGTTTCAACTCATTTCACTTGTCTGGTAACAGGCTGGAATTTGCCAGTGGGAGGAACCTAAGTCCACTGACAAGGTAGAGTCAGAAAGATCCAAGGGCTGTGATTGTTAGGAGGTGTGGAAGCCAATGGGAAACCATTTTGTAGGGAAGTTTTGAGACCCAGTCATTGTAGTACTTTGATCCAGGTCAGGCTGAGGTCTTTAGGGCTACTTTCCTGAACTTCTAGGCTTCACCTCTTTGACTCTCACTTTTTTAACATCCTCCCATATTTGTGTAAGCTCTGATTCATCTGTCAAATTCCTTTATTTCCACAAGGCTGAGGAGGGTTTTGCATTTCAACATAAAAAGGTGCACAATCCCTTGGCTCAGACTCTTTTTCTTTCTTTCTTTTTTAATTTTAGACAATTTTATT
>NW_004524819.1:3135675-3145140 GCF_000260255.1 Octodon degus | reverse complement strand
GGTCCTTCATTTGTATCCCCTTGTTTTGTTTAGTTTTGTCAGAGAAGGGTATTCCCTTGCCATTTAAATATTGTAAGTGTGTGAATTCAGCAAAATAATCCAATATAGACCAGTAGTCCATAATAGTAGTGGGTTATGCTTAGGACTGGCAGTGTCAGAAGTTGTTGACTTGAGCCTTTTACAGCACAGCATATTAATATGGCTTTACTTTTTATACTTCGTTTTTATACTTTTCTGCTGGATGGTTAAGACCAAGATAAAGCAGGACCTATATAACAAGAAATGTAACTTTTGTATCTGCCAAGGTCAGTCAAATCTCCTCAGGATTTACCCTTAAACTCTGTACCGCACTTTGTAGATCCTTTGACAGTGTCAACCATGTGGATGAGTCATGGCCATTTCAGGCTCTTTTTCTACACAGGAAGCTAAACTGAGGCAAACCCTGTCCTCAAGAGGAAAGAGACAAACAGAAAACTAGTAACCAAATAGGACCATGTCAGCCTGTGGTAAGAGCTAGCAGTAAAATGAAGTTTGATATGGAAGAGTTATGGCACATAGACAGGGCAGGCCACTTTAGGCAGAGAACTTAGAAAAGAACTTAAAGATAGCAAAATTGTCCACATTGAGAAATGGAAGATGAGATGCTATTTTGCATTGCATTGTATTTAGGACAGGAGAAATAGCAGATACAAAGGCAAGAAGATGAAAATCGCTTTGACAAAGAAAGAAAAGGAAGGCTCTGCGGCTGCAAATCTCCAGCAGAGGAGAGAAGTACAAGGTGAGGAAAGAGAAGCAGGAAGCATCTGCTTAGATAAGGTCCGGTCCTGCAGGCTGTCCAAAGGGGAGTTCCATTTACTGCTAAGTGGAGTGGAAAGCCATAGAAGGTCTTTAAGCAGAGGAATGATCTGATTTATGATTTGAAAATGGTTATCTGGCTGCTGCATGGCAAATGGAATGTGGGACAGAAAGGAACAATGACAAGTCATCTTTCACAAAGACCCAGATATGAGTTCTGATGCCACACAGGGATCAGTTTAGCATGCGAATGAGCATGGAGACTATACTTCCAAGCCCATCTCTCTTCTAAAGTCCAAGGCTCTCTTACCAGTATGTACTCCTTAGGCTTCCTTGGCTCAGGTTTGGGTTTGTGACCTCAAGGGAGGGCCGATAGTTTCTCAAGCACAGACTTCTGGCCAGTTTGTCCTTGCCAACCCCAGGTCCACGGCC
Source organism: Octodon degus (assembly GCF_000260255.1). Lineage (NCBI taxonomy): Eukaryota > Metazoa > Chordata > Mammalia > Rodentia > Octodontidae > Octodon > Octodon degus. The sequence goes on along the minus strand of NW_004524819.1, from coordinate 3,143,913 downwards.
ACCAGAGTGCCAGCTAAGTTGCCACCAGCATCCTATCTTTGTATCTGGAGAATATAAGTCAGAGGCACCTCGGAAGAGTTAAACTGGTCTGGTCTTCTTAAAAGAGACAAATCAGAGACCTGCACTCAACAGGGCCCTAGTTCCCTGGCCACTGCAATCATTTTGGCAAGAGAAAATGGGAGAAAATGGTCTTGAGCTAGTTAATGGTGCAGAGTCACAGAAGCTATGACTGGATGGAAACATCAATGACAGCCTCGAAGCAGAGTTTTCTATTCTGGGCTCAAGAAACAAAATGAGGAGGTACTAGTTTTCAGGAGATGCCCCCTGTTTCCATAATGACAGGCAATTGTGCAAGTTACTTAGAAAACATGTGAGTCATAAGGCTGGACTGTTTTTAGACCAGCCATAATTTAGAAGTGGGAAGTAGCCTCACATTTTTGTGTCTCCATAGCCTGCCCCTCTCTCTCTCTCTCTCTCTCTCTCTCTCTCTCTCTCTCAGAAATGTGCAGCAAATTGCTTTTCCTAATTAAGGTAGATGAAGACATAAGCACGCATACTACTTACCACTCTGGGATAAAATTGACTTTCAAATTATATTTAATGGACCAGCCTGATGGTAATGTTCTGCAGTTCCAGGCAGGAGGCCTGGGTTTGCTTCTTTTTCTGCAGGGAGAGAGAAAGAGGGTTAGAGGGGAAGGAGGGGGAAGGAGGGAGGGCGGAGATACCCACATGTGTGTGTGCATATGTGTTGTGGGTATATGTGTATGTTGTGTGCCTGCAAGTGTGTGTGCGCACACACACACACACACACACACACACACACATGTGTTTTTACAATGCTAGAAGGTGAGCACAAAGGATGAGGATACTTCCTCAAGGAGCCTTGCATTCTTCTGTAGAAAAATAGTGTTGGTCATTCCCAGGAACTATAAAGTAGAATGCAGAAGAGAAATGATGAGGATGTCCATGATCAGGGGGTGAAGTAGAGAGAAGGTATTTTCTGAGCACTTCAGTTGTTTCTGGAAAGATTTTCTGAGCTTTTTACTAAAATTAAAAGAGGACTAGAATGAATTTTCTTATGAGGGGAAGCTTAAAATACTAATGATGGCAACAACAAGAAAAGCTAGGTTATTGAATACTTACTGTGCACCCAAACCATACTAAAGACTGCATACATTTCTTTGGGCTAATCATCATAAAGCCCTATGAATAGGTATAATTATTTCCCCCTTTTTCACAAAAAAGAATTGTTCCTTGCAGACATAAGGGGTGCAGCTAAGATCAGGTGCAGAGCCAAGGCAGTTTGAACCAGTCCAAGCTCTGGGCTGTTACACCTAACCACAAGCTCATTCGCGACCCTGCTTATGGAATCCAACTTTCCATTGTTTCTGGAAAGATTTTTGGAGCTTTTCACTAAAATTAAAAGAAAACATGAATGAACTCTCTTGTGAAGGGAAGAGAGTTATATCCATGTGCTCCTGAGACATGGTCACAGGCCCCAATAAGCAAATGGCAGTAAGTTCTGTGTAAGGTCACAGCAAGCTAGATGATGCTTCTCAGTTAGCTAGAATCCTAGTTTGTACCTCCAAGCTCCACTACAGAATAGATCTCTCCAAACTTCAGATTTTAGCTAAGGAAGAGAGGATATTGCATCTCACAGGGCTCTGAGTTGAGTTGTGCTCCTCCTATAATTCCAACTGTTTCATATAAACCCAAGTATTACTGGATATCATTGTAGGCACTCTGTTCCTTGGAGGTCTAGGTCAACCCAAACCCACTGGTCCAAATGTAGCAGAAGTCCAACCCCCCTCCCCAGGACTTCAGTGACCCAGTGGGGACCCTCAGATTTTTAGGGATACTGCTTCTGTCTCGGTGATCAGTGGATTTCATCTTTGAAGTGTGCAAATCTTATCATTGCTCAAGGGCAACAGGATCTGCTCTTGTAGCATATTCTGGAACCTACCAGATTTTGCTACAGAGGTAAGGAGCACACAGAGAAGCTGTTGGCATCTAAATGAGAGCAATTGTCACTGCCTTCAAAGTGTCCTGTCCTTGTCCCTTCCAGGCTGAAGCCCTCTTGTTCCAACAGCTTCAATCTGTTATGCAGAGAAATCTGCTTCCAATTTAACCAGAAGAAAAGAGGCTTGCATTTTATGCAAGGATTTTTAACCTGGAGCTGAAAGTTCAGGAGATTCCATAAACTTGGAAAAATCATTCACTTTAGTTTTTACTGACCACTAACTAAAACTTAGTATTTGCTTTTATTATGTATCAAGGCAACAAACCTCAGCATTATTGCACAGTATCTGAGACTCTGGCCACCAAAAGAAAGAACAGATATTTTCACCTCATATTACAGTTGTTGCTGCTAAGTCAAAATATCATCTTTGTTCATCACCACTTTAAAATTGACTAGCTGTTGGTCTGGTCTGCTAGATCTAGCTATTACTGTATTAAGAATATTGTTTTTCATATATTTGATACTTGAAACTTTGCATAAATTTCAAAGTTATTACCTACCATTGAGAGTTTTTTAAAAAGTATTTGCTTTTTTCTATTTATTTATTTGTGCCAGGAATTTAACTCAGGACCTTGTGCTGACCAGGCAGGCTCTGTACTACTGTGCTATATTCCAGGCTGTTCTTTCTTTTTAAATTTATTTTATTTTATTTATTTATTTATTTATTTTTGCGAAACCGGGGATTGAACTCACACCCTTGCGCTTGCCAGGGAAGCACTTATTCTGCTGAGCCATCTCTCTGGCCCCTCAGGCTGTTCATTTTTTAGTACATATTTACAGTACATGACATTTACATTCATCTTAGGGAGTAGGGTCTGTATTTTATGCATTTGAAAATTATGATTCTATGAGGAAATCCACAACTTTTACCAGACAGCAAAGGGGTTAAGGGCATAAAAGAGATTAAGAAGCCCTTGTTTGACATGAAGAATTTTTTATGTGAACTTACCACAATGTAGAATAAAGAAGTCCTCATTTAATGATTCTCATCCTCATGAGAAGATCACTGCGGTTACCAAGAACTTTTATTTCCTGTAACTTGAGTTTGAAAGGTTTTTCATAATTTTTGTAGCTAGTCTCTTCAAAATGGACCTATAGCAGTCTCAACTCACTTGTATGGGTACTTTCATGCATTAAATGTTATTAGTAACACCAGAAAGTTAAGCTAATGGTAGAGGATCTAACAAAATCTTTGCCTTCTTTGAGTTAGTGGACTCTCAATTAAAAAAATATACTTTCTTTGGGATTTATTTCTTGTTGACCACTATCTAAATGTCTTGGTAATGGTGGACAAATTGTTCCCATCAGAACCAAACCCCGTGTTTCCTTAGATTCATCAACACGCATTCCGCATCCTTCCAATGCCACCCTGTCCATCTGAAGGCTTATCCTAGAGTTCTATTTTGATTTAGCCTCACTTTGCCCACCATTATGTCCTGCTGTAAATCTGTAAGGCCTTAAAATACAATACCCTAGCTTCAATTAAAGAGACAATGATTTAATAAAGTAAAATTTTAAATATTCTGATCATTCCTGACCAAGCCAATAGCAAGTGATCACTAACCATTTGTCATTCTTTGGATAGCATTAAGAGAGAAATTTCAGATGCCCAAGCTGGGAGGTGAATGCTCCCCTTGGGAGGTGAAGGCTTGGTGGACATTACAAAACCCACTCTCCGTGTGTTGAAGGAAATGTTCAGTAAGGGGAAAGTTTCTTTGGAATAAGGATATGCCAAGGTTGGGTGACAATGCTGTCATCAAATTCCAGGGCTTCTGTTATGATTATGTTCAATGAACTCATGCATGTTTCCATATTTAAATGATTTTTGTCTCAAGTAAATTACATCCTGTTAATACATCTCCAATCCACTTCAGTTTTCATTTTTTCTATTTCCCTTTTCAATTTTTGTGTTTGTTCCATGTAAATCACCATATGAAATGTTGTTGACAATGAAAGCATTAACGCAGACTGTAGCAATGCTTATCAATGACTGTCTTTGTGGGCCTGGGAATGAAGAAAGCAGCAGTGCCCCAGTAGGGAATAATATAAATTTTCTATTGAGAAAAGGATACCCATGTGAATGGAAACAATCATCTCTAAAGGCTCTCTCCCAGGGGCAGCACCACAAAAGACCTCATGAGATTTTAATGCATAACCATAGCGAGGAAACATGATTTGTGGATTCACACATGATAAAAGCTACTTGTGTTGATTTTCTGTAAATGTCATGTGAAATAAATTGCTCTATAGCTTGAAGATTGTTTTGCAAGTAAAAAATGTTTAGGGTGGCATTTTCCTTTAAAGGAATGAATTTCTATTGAACTAAAAGCTTTGAACAGCTTTTGTCCTCATGCGGTGGTAGTACAGGACACTGTACATGCTTCCTGCACATTTTGCTGTTCAAGTTGGTACATGGTAAGGTTTGTGGTCCATGAGCACAAGAGTTGCTGTACATGTTACCATGCAGCCACTACTTCTGCCTACATTTCATACATATTAGTTTTTTTTTATTTCCAGCTACAGTCACTATCCCAAAAGCCTGTTTCTTATTACTTCAATAATTTGTGATCCTTTTCTATAAATCTAAAACCCAGCATGTATCTATTTATCTTCACATGATAAATTACAGTGCAACCTTAAATAATGAATTTTTGTTATACGACTTTTTACGGCCCAGAGGCCCCTACTCAGCAGCGGTTAATGTCAACAATACTTTTTTAGCTCTGGTTTCCCAAAACATGCCCTGAGAAACGATTTCGGTTGGGGCTGTTTATATGGGAGGTAATCCCAGGAAGCACAATTGAGAGAGTGGAGAGAGAGCAAGAAAGCAAGAGTGACAGCGAGAGCAAGAGCAAGAGAAAGGCTTTAGCTGGGTGTGATAGCCCATGCCCGTAACCCCAGCACTCAGAAAGCTGGCACAGGAGGATCATTGTGAGTTCAAGGCCAGCCTAGGCTGCAAAGTAATTTCAAGGTCAGCCTGAACTGCACAGTAAAACACTGTCACAAAAAGACCAAAAAGGAAAAAGAAAAGAGTGTTTTAGTCAGCGGGCTTCTCTTATGGGCAACTGGAGCTCAATTCTACTGCGGATCCTTTGAGGAAACTTGTAGAACATGCCTGAAAATTGACCCTCCTAAGGACGTGGAAGCTGGTGTGCCTGTCTATCAACTTCCATTTTTATTGGTTTAGACATGGTACGGAGGCCTTTCAAACCTGCCATATTCCTAGACTGTCCAGCCAATGTACAAGCTCCACAGACACCGACAAAGGCCCTTTGAAGAGAAAGCAACGAAGTCCAGAATATTAGATGGAAACTTGTTGAGATGCACAAAAGTGGAGAGGCAGCTGCAGGCAGACTCGGAGCTAGGCCAAGGAACATGTGCCAGGATGTCAACAGTGTCAGCTGCAACAGCCACCACGTATGGAGCACTCACTGTGTTTGAGGACTGCTCTGAACTCTTTCTGTATATTAAATGGAGAGAATGCCATAGTACCAAGTTTTGAAGTATCTTTGACTTTGTTATTACACAACCCATTAGCTATCCTGAAGACAATGTACTATTGCTGACCTCATCAATAGGGAAAGCAAGTAATCAAGTCACCTCTCAGAATAGGCAGTTTTTGTAGCTTGCATGGAACCAACTCTGTCTAGTAGTGAGGAGGATAGACTAGTCAGACGGTTTCTCAAACACAGCCTTACAGTCTCTTCTGGTACTGTAAACTTTCTCTGAAACTTTTCAAATTCTCCTCACTGTATGCTTTGGTTTTCCTTCAAGGAAAAGAGAAGCACAGTTTCTAAAAGCAGACTCCTCAGAATACGGTTCCACCTTCTCGAGAGACGGTACAAGGCACCTTTGCACAGCAGTTATTGTTATATAACATGGCAGCAGAGACACTCAGTGCTTTCTCGCAATAGTTTCCCTTCTCCCATTTCAGAAGTGTTGACAGGAAAGCCAATCCCAGTTTTTTTTGGAATTTGTGTTTGTCTTTTACCATCATTCAAGCCACTCTCCAAAGTGACATTCCCATTGGCACAGTGGTATTTATCATTCCCTCTGCTGGGTGTGCTGCCGAAGCTGAAATTGGATAGAGCTTTCCAGGCAGCAGTAAATCCCAATCTTCAATCAATAGGTACAGAGCCAGGCATCCCTTATCAGCTCCTCCCCGGGCTTACTCGTGCATACACAAAAGCCTGGAGCAAAGTCAGTTAGGAATGAAATTTTATCGGCAATATCTGCCCTAACATGACGGGACTAGGCAAATAGTCAAAGAGAAAAGTTTTTTCTAAGATCTATTTTTCCAGCTACTATTGCTGAGGGGATTCCCTGTTGGACAAGACAGAAGGTAGTAATGTTCTTTGTTAATGTTTCATTTCCATCCTAATTATTCTAGTTTTAGGCTGGTCTGGCTCAGGCCCAGCACATAATTCAGCAGTATTTTTCCAAAAACTAATGTGAAAATGTGATAAAATTCTTGATCTGTATTAACTGTCAACTAACACTCCATCTTCTGGCTATGAAAAAACAGGGTCCCAATTTTAAAATTCAAAAGGAAAATTGGAAAAATCTAGTAGTCTATGTCACTCTCAATTTAATGGCCATTTGTGGCCAGGACCACAGAACATGCAGGACACCTTGGATTTCATAGGGCTGCCTTGAGGCATACTGACCACATTGAGGCTGGTTAGCTTTCTTCCTGGGTAAAAAACAATTCAGTCAATCTTGACCAAAATACACAAGTCATGAGCAGAGTAACTTATGCTCTTAACTGCCTGTAGAATTTACATATAGATACTTGTTCATTCAGGAATTTCCTAAATCATTGGTGCCATTAGCTCTTGTTTAGATATTCAAATTTAACTAAGGGTTACTCACAGCCTCACGAGGGTCCACAGAATTGAGATGTTTTGTCAGTTCTGTAGTTTGGGGACTTTATCAGCTGAAATTGCCAGTTCATGTAATATGGGGAGAAATAATTAAATCCTCAATGTACAGCCTCAGGGCTCATCTGAACTGAAGCCTTAGAAGGCTTGAGAAAATGGAGGGGAAGGAGGGTTGGCACAGGCCAATTCCTAGGAACAGGGGTAGGCCCATCCATGCCTGTGAGCCACTCCTCCCACTGAGCTGCCAAAGTTTAAAGCACCCTAGTCTCAGCCTCAGTTAGCCTTAGTTTTCTCGTAGGCCTTCTAGCCTTAGTGAGGCCTTTGTGCAAACCTAGTCAGCCCACTCTATGCTAGCAAATTCTCTAAGATGAGATGGTTATAGGAGAGGAGAGTTTTTAAAATCCCCCCAAAGAGCACCTAGGATGGTCCTGGCCATTCATGTCTACAGACACAGCATTAGGCAGTGCAAATGCCCACATACTGACCTCATGCCTCTCCACCCTCCCAGGGTTGCTGGCAGCCAGCAACCCACACCTGGGGACTCTTGAATTTTTCATATATTATTTTTACAACTATTTCAGATTTATAATAATTTTTATTATTTCAAAGGTATATACTTTATTAATCTGAAAGTAAGCTTAAGTCTTGCATTAATTTTTCTTCCAAAAAATGCAATAGGGATTATTTTCAGAGAATGCCTTATTTCTCAAGTACAATAATCTACATTTATTCATATACAAAAACCTACATTTGTTCATGCACAAAATCTTCATTTTTTTCAAATATACTCATGTCCTCTCCCTCAGGAATATCATCATAACTCTACAAATCCTGAATTTCTTACAATTCCATTTACTGTAGAACCATTGGCCCCAGTCTCTCACATTTAACAATAGAGTTCTCCTTAAATGAGCAACTTCTTGTCCATGGAGCCTGCTCTCAGTGCATTGGCAACACAGCTGTCAGTGATTTTATCCCATGAATTCTTCACCCAAGACATGACCTCTTGCAGGCTGGACTTCACAAGGTTTCCATTAAATCAAGTGCTAATTGAAGACTTATGAGACAGGAATGACAGCAAAAATTATAATGGCTAAGAATCATGGTCCACACAAAAGTGACAAAAATTGCAAGCACCAAAATTCAGAAAACAAGGCTAGGAGATTGGGTGTGGTGGTGCATACCTGTAAACCTAGAAATTGGGAGGCTGAAAACAGGAGAATCACTACAAGTTTGATTTGTGTAGGGAGACCCTGTAGACACTGTAGGCCCTGTCCTAAATACAGATGATGACGACGAAGACGAAGACGAAGACGAAGACGAAGACGAAGACGAAGA
>NW_004524819.1:3108819-3135575 GCF_000260255.1 Octodon degus | reverse complement strand
GAGGAGGAGGAGGAGGAGGTGGAGAAGGAGAAGGAAAAGGAGGAGAAGGAGAAGAAGGAGAAGGAGAAAGAGAAGGAGAAGGAGAAAAGAAAACAGGGCTGGGGAGATAGCTCAGTGGTCTAAGCACCTGCCTGGTAAGCACAAGGATCAAGGTTAGATCCCTGTACCACATGCCACACCACCATGCCAGCCACCAAAACCATGTGTGGTGGCACAAACCTGTAATCCCAGCCCCAGGAAGGCTAACACAGGAGGATCACTATGAGTCTGAGCTAAGTAGCGAGACACTGTACCAAATAAATAAATTGTTTTAAAAAGATTTTTTTTAATTCTGAAAGCATTTCTTTATTTCATATGAGTGTATCAAGTATGTCCGTTACAGCACACAACGTATTGAACTCTGAAGATTTGTATTAGACACCACATTTGTATATTACCAAGTATGCACATTATTTATGTATTATCTGTACTCTGATTGGTCACTGGGCAATAAATGTCCAGTTCATTTGTTTACCACTCTTCCAAAGAAGCCCATATTATTTACAACTAATTCAATTTGTATTATCATTTATTTTAAGTATGAAAGCCAGTAATATTTTGAATTACATTGACATTATTTTGCAATTCAATACATTCATCATATGTTGCAATAGATATATTAAATTCATCTATCTAGTTGATGATCTTAACTGGGGCTTATTTGGGGGTAGAGCTAATATTATGAACATGTGGAAGAAAAGAAATCATTCTAGGGCTTATTTTCCAGTTAGGTCTTATTTTAGGGAAAATATAGTACTATTAAATATGATTGATTGGTGTTGATGTTGACCTTGAGTGTCTGACTGAGATATTGTTTGTCATTCTAGTCACAGCTCAACAAGGGAACTTACTAACATGATCAATGAACTGTCAGTTTATTAATAAACTGTTAATCACCTGAGTGACATAGCATTTGTCAGATTTCATCAGTATAAATTTACTTTCCCTCTCGTTTTCCATATTATACTCTTTAGAAGGAAGTTATGTGTAGCCCACACTTAGGATGGGAAATTTTTGTCTCTTGTCTCATTTACTTTTTCACTCAAGTATTTATTTTTATCAGGATAGACTTACAAATATTTATTTTATGCTTTTGATTCAAATTAAATATGATTGATCTTGTTGCTCACAGTTTTCAAACTTTGCCCACCCAGAGCTCTTTCGGTTATCTTCATGCTTTGATATGTTCCCATCAATAGGATTTTTTTTAGCACTGCATTACATTTTTGGCATTGTAAGATGCTCCAGGCTCATCTCAAATATACCCTAACCCAGATCTAGAATGAACCATTGGATCCTTTACTTTTTCTTTTTTTGAGAATTTTATTATAAACCACGAGCTTGGTGCTAAGTGTGCTCCTGCTACTATAGGGGTGTCATTACTTCAAGCCACTCTGAGCTAACAGGGCAGAAAAGTTGGTGTATTTTAAGTTATGTGTACACACATGTCTATAAATATTTGTATATATATATATATATATATATATATATATATATATATATATATATAGTAAATTTAAAAGTGAGTTCCTATGGATGCCTCCAGCTCTAATCCATTACATCCTGAGCCACTCTAGGCTCCTCTTTTTACTTCCTACTCCAAGGGTGAGAAACATGGCCTCCAGTATCCACATCCATTTAAAAATATTGTTCAATTCCAGTATAAACATGCATCAAAATCAGAACTGTTAATTCAGAGGCCTGCGGATACCATACTTATGTGCAATTCCTTCTGCCTTTTGTCATATGGGATCCAACCATTTCCTACGTACTCTATATTAGCAGCTGCCTACCCCTCTTTCCATAAGGCTGTTTCCTATGTTTGTGCCGCAGTCAAGTTAGTTCACCAGTTTCCAGTCTACCCTGGGCTCCCTCTCTGAGGACTTTCTTCTCCAGCAAGGAGATATCCATTTCTTCTTACTTAATATTTTTGTCACATGCATACAATGGAACACACAAATAATTTCAAAGTTATTAACCCTTACAATTACACAAGCAAATTTACTAACTAGGATTAAGTACTTGTTTATAGTTATTATTTTCTTTGGAGATAAAAATTTTATGTAATAAATTAGGCAGACCTTAATCTCACAACAGGATGAATTTCTGATGAATGCATACATCTGCATATCCCACATTGACATTAAGATGTGGAATATTTCCTTCATGCCAGAAAACTTTTTGTGTCACTTCATAATTGATTATCTCCTCTAGAAGTAACCTCACCCTGATTTTCTTCTCACCATAGCATAATTTGCCAATTCTAAAATTTAATATAACAGAAACATACAGTATGGGATATTTTGCACATGGCTCTTTTCACCCAGAATAATATCTGAGATTCATCTATGTTGCTTCTGTAGCCTTTTCATCAATTAGTGGTTTCCATGAATGAAAGCAAGCCAGCAGTATGACAGTGAATGCGTAACAATCAGCTCTCTGAAGCAAATACAAAAAGAGTTGAATAGTAGCATTTGCTAATTTTTGTAATGTAACATCCCCATGGTCTAGATCAAGCTATTCTCAGGAAATTAACAAATGTCCCTTACATGCCAGTATGAAGCAGCTCCAACACACCACAGAAAGCTCAAGCCAGTGATGGTCCACCAACCAATCAGGTAAACCATTCTATTGCATTGTCTTCTGTAGTGTGGTAACAACATTTTGCAAGAATGTAGATCTTAAAAGCCTTCTTATAATGGTAGATCCAGTCACACAAGGACCTATTCTATGCCGGCCACTACTAGTTTCACATTTCTGAAAGATCTGCTGCCCTTTCTGTATTTGGTAACCATGTCCTTGAGGGTCACTCCTTGTATAAGTGAGGATTTCATAAGAAATGATGGTAGATTTGGCCAATTGAAGTTTGAGGCCTTGTTTAGGTCTATAGAGTTCAGTCTCTTATGCAACACTTTTATGGAGCTACTCCATTTATGGAGCTACTAATCCAAATTGCTGGAATTAGGAAAATGCATCTGCTCTCTGCTGCCTCAGGCAAGTGACATAATAAGGGTTATGTACAACTGCACTCAGGTAAAAGAAGAGAGACGCATCACAGTTATGTTGAAATTTTCAAATAAATGGTCCAGAGCGAAATCCTCAGACACTTGAGCAAGAAAGAGCTCTTTCTGTGAGACCTTAGCTCAACTTAACGCCTGCAGCTTTGACGAGGAACATTCAAGGCACACTTTTCTCCCTGACTGATTTTATTTTATTTTTTTTCTGGGTGCTTTTCTTAAAGATGCTTAGAATCAAAAAAAGCAGATAGAAAGAGAGAGAGAATTGGAACAGGGGAGGAGAATGCTTAAAGATCCTCTTTCACGTGAGAGTCCCTTTCTACTACAGAACTACACGAGTCACTTGAGTTTGTTACACTTACATCAAAATAGCACATGAAAAAGAAAACCTTCTTTCACCATACCAATCACTGGATATGGCTCGTATATTTATAGGTTAGTGTGCTGCCAGGGCCTTCTGAAGCCTGATGAAGCAGGATAACAAGCAGCTAATGCAATCCAAAGACACTGACTATCTCACAACAATGTTGCTTGATGAATATAAAGCAATGGTTTATTCTCTCTGCAATCTAGCCTTTGCTAGAAGTTTTATTTTGAATATAATTCCTCTGTGGTTATTTTACTGTCATCATTACTTAAATCATATGCCCCACTTAGGTTGTCTCTTTCTTATTACTCTTTGGGTATGGTCTGCAGTCAGATCACGAGACCATGTTTCTTATGCAAGACCCTAGTCATTAGGTCCCAGAGCATCAGCTTTCACCTGGGTCACAATGGACCATCCCCATCCTTGAATAATTTGCAATAAAACCTGCTTAAGGACAACCAAATGCTCATGTTCTCCCTTAACCATGTGCTCCATGTGACTTTTATTCCTGGGCCCACAAGTAGTTCCTTTCTTTGCTTAGTCTTGTTAATCTTCTTATTTTCTTCTTTATCCCACCAGTAAAGGAATTTCTTCCCCTCTCAGACCAAGCAAATAGCTTACATCCCATTTCCTACAAAGTCGTCTTTCCTAGCTGCATAGACAGCACCATGAGTTATCTGTTTATAATATTCTCCCATCATCTCTTATATCGTTTTGTCCTTTAGAAGCCACCATAGATGAGCTAGACTGGCCAATCTAGGTTCTAAGATGCATGAAATGATATCTCAGGTTGGGTTGGCAACAAACAAGCAAAATGTACAAAAGATGTCCTCAGAATCAATGAAATAAAGTGGACAAGACCCTCTCCTGCCAACTTCCTTAGCTCCACACAGTCAGTCTGGAAGTCATGTGGTCTTGCATGGGTGTGCTGGGCACAGTCCCCAGAGTATTGTTACTGTGTAGAGAAGTCCACCTCCCCGATCCCCATCTGATGACTCAGCATGGCCTGCACCCTCTCAGTTTTTCATGTAGCATTGGGTTTCCTACAAATATCAATGCAGAAGACCTTGCCAAAGCTTTCCACAAATCTAAAAGGATATATATTTTTAAAACATACTTTGGATCTCAGCTTAATCTAGCATGGACATTTGACCACAGACTCATGATGTTTATATGCTGAATTTTGTTTCACCTGAGTTCCTATTGCACTTTTAAATTCATCTTTTTTTCAGTAGCACTACCACACCATGATATAGCATTTTCTGCATGAGTTTCTTTAGGGCTGAGCCTAGGCCTTACCTGTTTTGATCTTTAGTATTCAGTAAAGCATTTCTATAGATCATTTACACAAATGTTTGCCAAGTTGCTGTTAAATGTTTCCACAAAGCACAGTGACTGGCCTAACTGTGGACTCCAAAAAAGGAGGCAAGTGTCTCTGCTTTATTTTCTACACAGAACCTAGCACATGCAATGAAGTATTAAAATTCACTCTTTTGAAAGCCGATGCTAAAATTTGGCTCAACTTTTACTACCTGTCTATACTTTCTATGTGGTTTTGTTAGTCATACATATTTGCAAAAAGGAAACTAGAAAGGCATCTTTCTTGCTACGTTTTAAACCAAATTGAAACAAATCAATCTCTGTGACCTCTCTGTTATCTCCTTCAGAAATGAACACCAATGACTATAGTTTTAGATGAAAAGTGAATGACATTAAGACCCGACAGAGCCTTAATAGAAGATTGAGCCCATTTCACCAGTTCTCCCAGGCCACCTGCCAGTGCAAGAGAAGAACATGCAGTAACCATATCAGCCAGCTCCACAATTAGAATGAATTCATAAGAAACAAAAGATCTTGTTTTCATGGGAAAATATCCTTTGTGATATCCAACAAAGGGAGAATAATTTTGAAATCATGTGACTTGGGGTCCCATCCTTCAATTATTGCACAGACAAAACTCTCATTGACTCTATCAATAGAATTGTTGCTACATAAAAAGTCTTTTGCAAAATTTCCATGATGCTTCAAAGAGCATTTTAAGTGCACGAGCCCCAGTATCCCACGCCCTCCCCATTTTAATAAAGCTGGAGAAGGTTTCTCTTAGATTGCCCTATTGTTCAGCAGGAGACAAACACAGCACAGGATTGGAAGCCAATGAACTCCCCCACCCTGAACCCTGAATACATCATTATACCAAAATCCATGGCAATATAGAGAAGGTCAAATTTCAACTGGATTTCTGAGTTTGAATTTTCCATTTCAAATTGCTCTTGCCAGGTAGATAGAAAACGGATTTCTTGCAGGCTTCAATAAATACCATCTCCAAGTAAAATCCACATTTTTCAAATAGATAACAGTATAATGATTGGTATTGCTATTCCAGCTATGGTTGAATAGCAAGCAGTCCATTCCTTTTTATGTAGTATGCTCCTTACGAGGCTTAAAAGACGAAATTGGGCCTTCAATACTGCTGGAATGAAGGACAATGGGCCTGATCTCTTCTTTTGAATTCTCTTAGCAAATGTACTGCATAAAATAGAATGCAGTGCCAGGAAAGACTTCTCTTTTCAAAAAAATAGCAAGCAAAATCTGTCCTAATAGGTTATACATCCTTACCCTTACCTGTGTTGCTCGCTCAATTGGTGCAATTTTAATAAGTACCATATTCTTAAACTAAGAAAAATTTAATTCATGAGCTTTTCCCCTAAAAAAGTAATGCTGATAATTCCACAAATGGGCACAAAAGAAAATTAGGGCGATGGTGGTCTCTTTCCTGGAACTTTTATGAATCTGAAAGACTTCTACTAGCCCGACATGGTATAGGCCAGCAATCAGCCTCTCTGGGAGATGTAATCAAATCATGTGACTACCCAAAGGAGAAAATTGAGATGTCATCTTGAAGCCTAAAGACAGGTATCTACAAGATAGTCTCTTATCACACACACCACATGTGTGTGCGCGCACACACACACACACACACGCACACACAATCATGAGGATATTTTCTGTCTTTAAGTTCTTACAAAATATAAACTCTGCTCCATATCATCTAGCACACGTTAATTGCACACTTATTCTGAAGTTATTTCATATTTATGTATCTTGTCTGCTCATAAGGAACATAAGGCAGAAACTATGTTTTCTATCTCACTTGTATTCTTTCAAAAATCGTATTAACCAGAGAAACAGCTAACGCATGGAACACTTAACCTGTATATATCAGATGCTCATCTGACTGTTTTGCATGTAACATCTCATTTAATTTTTTTATACTAAGTATTTTGTTATATGTTGGCACCAGTGTATATAAAATACCCTTGTGAAATAGAAATTCATGAAAATCCAGATAGGTAGATGTTAAGGACCAACAAAAGTAGAAGTTTGTATGTTATGGCACATGTTAAGAAAGGGGAAGTTTTTGTACAGGCTTCAATTTTCTTTTTTCTGAATAGTGACTGGTTGGTTAAAACTGGTCTGGGAAACTCTCAAGAATTCATTTGACTACAAAAAGGAATGCTTTCTGTGATCTGAAGGGATCTGTACTTGAGGATCCTCCAATCAGCAGAAGATCATGAACTGTGTTAAGTCTGCAGCTGCCTGGGAAACCTTCACACTGTTGAGCCCCACCTCCAACTGGAGATGGTAAACCACCTTCTTCGTGGCGGTGACGCTGGAAGAGCCAGACATAATACACCCGAGGGCCAGGGGCAGCACAGGGAGGGTCGGCAGGGCCAGATGACCAGGCGCGCGGGTGGGGGCGGGACTCCAAACTTCACATGTTAAGTTTCCGGTTCTCAACATCTCGTTTAATAATCATTACAGCTTCACAGAAAAGGTGCAGAACTATTTCATGAAAGAAAAACGTGATGCAAATAGCATGTCTGTGTAAATAATTGTTGATTGGAGGGCCAGGGAGATAGCTCAGCAGCATGAGTTTCTGCCTGTCAAGTGCAAGGTCCCAAGTTCTATCTCCACTACCATATAAATAAATAAATAAATAAATAAATAAATAAATAAATAAATAAATAAATTATTGACTGATCTAAATTAATGGAACCCAAAAGAAAGTTCCTGAAACTATTAGCAAAGAATATGTGACCATTTCCTTAATGATTTTGTACTATGTTTACTTTTTTTTTTTCAGTACCGGGGATTGAACTCAGGGTCTTGCTTTTTCCAGGCAAGCATACTATGTTTGCTTTCAGTCACCAGGTATAACAGAGACAGCCATTAGCTTTTCAATTTCTGTTTTCTTCTTCATTCAAAACGAAGTTCTTGGGCCAGCCAGATAGCCCAGCGGACTAACGCGCCTGCTTAGGCAGAGTGCAGAGGCTGCACTCTGGATCCTAGGCATGCAGTGCTGGCCCCGCCCCCAGGGCGCGCTGACTGTGATTGAGACTGGGCGTGAATCCCAACTCTTGGGAGGTTGAAAACAGGAGAGTCACTACGAGTCCGAGCTACATAGTGAGACCCTGTAGATCCAGTCTTAAACAGGATAATAATACTACTAATAATAAAATAAATAAACAAAGTCTGAACTCCCTCCTACACCTCACAATTTCTTGTAGCTTGGCATGATTTTATGGCTAAGTTTTCACCAGTAAGATTTACACAGATTTGTTTCCGGTATTTCTGGGAGGATCTTTAAAATGAAGAAGGAATGTTCATATTCTTCTCTTTCCTCTTTCCTGGTGTCAGGAACACATCTGTAATGTTGGTTTCCAGTGGCTATTTTTGGTACCATGAAATGGCCTTGGGAAATGAAAGAATGAAAGGAGTGTTTTTACCTCACATTGTGAAGCCAGTATAGCACCTCTGGGGCTGGTATCCAAACTTCTTTTACATAAAAGAGACCTAAACTTAAGACACACTGTTGATGGAGGAGATAGCTTGGTGGTCTAAGTGCCTCCCTGGCAAGCACAAGGCCATGAGTTCTATCCCAGGTACCGCACATGCCAACCCCAAAACCCTGGGCACTCTGTGCTGGCCTCAAAACTAGGTGTGGTGGTGCATGCCTGTAATCCCAGGGCTAAGGAAGCTGAAACAGGAGTATCGATACAACTCTGAACTGTGTAGTGAGACCCTGTATCAAGTAAAAATTAAAAGAAAAATAAGACTAAGACACATGTTACACATCGTCAAATATATATATATGAATCCCACAACTGTTGCATTCATTATACCTGAAAAGCCAGTACCATGTGGTTTTGCCAAGGCCTGTTGCCTACTGAAGCAGTAGCCAGGACCCAGGGCTCCACAGACCACAACTTCAGTGGCCTCTGACTGTCTGGGTGGCTGAACTCAAGGATGTACTTCCATAAGCAGTACTGAATGAGAAGGGTGCTGTGAGGCTCTCCTCAAAGTAAAGTCTCCTATTCCCTTGAGCCTGTATGGCCAATTCCTGAGATGTCCCCAAGCAATTTCTCCTATTGTCCTGATGCAAAATACTTGGCTTTTTAAAAATGGAACTATTTTAATTGTGCTAATGTTTTTAGCAACATATATGTTGTCTGATATTTCTGGGAGGATCAGTGACTCAACTCTCCTTGACCCCCAACTTCACATACACTTTATTTCTTAGCAAACTGTAAAACTTTTAAATCACTTGACTCTGCTTTTTGCACATGATTGTTAATCTAGGTGTGACTAAAAGCCTCCAACAATATCCATGCCACAGCCCGAATATTAGGCTTCCTTACCATTTCCATTATCAGATGAATTCATCCTTTACCTTTAAATTCAGCCTTAAAAAAAGACTTAGAAGATGAACAAAATGGAGACAAATTCTTTGCCATAATGAAATACATATATCCTCCAGTAAATTTTTCTGATACAATCTTCATTCCTATGTAAAACTTCACAAGCCTGGTCTTTATTGTCCACATTCCAATCAGCATTCTGATCTTCTGAGCTACAGCAGAATCTCCCATCAAATTTTGCTTACAGGGTTTCTGCTCTAGGGTTTCTCTAGCCCACATCTCTGATCCTTTCCAAACTCCTGAAAATCAGTCCCTTCCTGAATAGTCCCAATGATGAAGAGCTCAAAGATTCATTAAGGTGTTTTGCTTCATAAACAGCAAAACAGTAACACCAAAGTGCTGACCTGTTAACCTTATATCACTGGGAAATGTGGCATAGTCATGTCCTAGAATCAGGAAAATCCAGAACAGTATTTCTCCCCTAATGGAGATTGAAAGGAGGGAAACATCCTATTCCTCCTTTAGTCATTTATATAGCTAAGGGGATCATAGATTTTAGATAGTTTTGCAGAATTACTAGTTTGTATTAAACTTGGGACCAATTGAATCCCTCAGGTTATAGTCTTGAAAAATTCTAAGAGCTCCTCAATCTTACTCTCATGTAATTACATTATAAACCCTTAATGAGAAATTTGCATTTATCTCTGTAACTTTTAATCTCGTTCCTTTTGTTTCCTAATTCTAATCTAAAATATTGTCTGATATTAGAAATTTTTCATCTAACATATTATCTGTCTCAGTTACTCTTCTCTCACTGCTGGGACAAAATACTCAACACCCAAAATGAAGGAAGAAAAGTTTATTTAGCTAACACTTAGTGGAGGTTTCAGTCCATACTCAGCTGGATCCAAGACAGAGTGGTGTGTGGCAGAGGGCAACAGTTTATGGCAGCGGCAACAAAGAGTAGAGAGCAAATTGGAGGAGGAGTGGCAACAATGACAACAGAAAGCAAGTCTGTCTCCCTTATGTTGCATTCAGACTATCTGCCTCAGGCTGGGTATAACACTCACACCCATAATCCCAGCAGCATTTACACCCATAATCCCAGTGGATCAGGAGTTGATCATGAATTCTAGAAGTCTGCCCCATGACTGCATGAGGCTTTGGAGGGACTACTAGACACAAACCATAACATTATCTAACACTCCAACCTATCTGTCCCAATTTTAGTTTATTTACAAATATGAATCTTTGGAGGTCTTCATTTTTTTTTTTTTTTTGCATTTAGGACAGGGTGTACAGGGTCTCACTGCATAGATCGGACTTGCAGTGACTCTACTGTTTACAGCCTCCCAAATGCTGGGATTACAGGCATGCCACCACATCCAGTCTCAATCACTGTCTCAGCGCACCCCCAGGTCAGTGCCAGCACAACAGGCCAGGGGATCGAACTCCCGGCCCCTGTGTCTGCCTAAGCAGGCGCTTTAATCTGCTAAACTATTTTGCTGGTCCTTGGCATCTTCATTGAAGTAGCTGATAATAGTAAAAACTGGAGGGCTGCTGAGAAAGCTCAGTGGACTAAAACGCCTGCTTAGGAAAGCTTAGGCAAGTGTAGGGACGAAGGCTGTATCTCTGGCACCACATGCTGCGCCAGCCCCACCCCAGGGTGGGCTGAGCCCACTATGGAGTTTGGATATAGTGGCACATACCTGTAGTGGTGCACAGCTATCATCATTTCAGGGCTTGGGAGGCTAAAAACAGGAGGATTACCATGAGTCCATGCTGCATAGTGAGACCCTGCAACAATGAAATACATCAAATTTTAAAAAGGTAAAAATTGGAGAATAACAAAGTCAGAGATCTTTAAAAAATATCCAAAACTTCATTCTAAGTTAACACATGTTTAATGAAATATACTTTTTTTTTTCAAATGGCCACAAAACTCTCCAACAGTGGTAGAATTAGACTTTATTTTGGTATGTTGTCCACAAATATATCATGACTACCAAATAATGATTTAGAACGTGTTAGTCTACTGATTATTTCACTTTTTTATCAAGATTGGGAATATATTTTTGAGAAGAGTTTTTTTGTTTTTGTTTTTGTTTTTTTTTTTGGTGGGGAGGGCTGGCACAGGTTGCTTTAAGGGCAGGTCTGGTATGGCATGTGGAACTGGGGATCAAACCTCGGTTCCCTGCAGCTGACTGGGTTTGCACAAGCAGGTGCTTAAACAACTGAACTAACCAGCAAGCCCCCTATATTTTTTAAAAGGAAATGAAAATAGTTTACTTTTTAAAAGTATATATAAATAGAATACCAGATAGTTTGAAAGAAATGTTCATTTCTGTCATAGTCTGTAAGAAGCCAACTTTTCATGTATATATTGCAGAACATATCCCTAATCTACAGCAAGCCTAGAATGAAAAAATTATAAGTAGTATATTTCATATTTACAAAGCAATATTTTCTTATGTACACTTGCCACACAGTAGCTTTTTTAAAAGACAGAGCAATTAGCAGTTTTATCAGTTTGTTCATGCATTTGCATTTTGTATATATTAGCATTTCATGTTTAATTTGGTGCCCCATAACTGTTAAAATTAGCCAAATTCAACAGATATTGTTACTTACTAACATTTTGAGTGATATGCCCCTAAATTAATAATTAGATCCAAAATATAAATATTGAACAGAGAAATAATCAGAGGTACAGTTAACTGAAAAATTGTTCTCCCATGCAACCAATAGCAAGTTCAAGTTTCTTTAGTACAATATATACATAGAAGTGAATAAGACATATATATATATATATATATATATATATATATATATATATATAATATCACTTGAGGAGCATATAATTTTAATGAAATCTAAACTACATCTTCAAGTACCTTAGGCTGAATTTTTTAAACAAGGAGGTTTGGCTATATTGTGCTTACAATAGGTATCTGAATCTCTGATCTGGAATTTCAGGGATTAATTTTAAATCATTTCATAGAGGGAAACATTAAAGCATATTTCATTTAAAAATAAAACTTAGAACAAGCTAACCTGTCACAAATCTATTCACTCTGCTCTCCCAATATCATGCCCATCTCTTTATGTCTATTCTTCTATTTGGTCACTGGTAAAGTATTCATTCCAGTGCTCATGAAAGCTTCCTTTTCTCCCAGCCTCTATTTCCCTTACCTCATTTATCTCCAGTCACACCTGGACAAGGACTTGGTACTCTCAGCAGGAGGAGCAGGGCAAAAATATCAGCAAATTCTATCACTGTTCGCTTATGTGTGGTCCTGTACACGCATTGCTCACAGTAGGATTAGTGCTGATTAGCATGTCCAAAACTGAGATTAAGAAAACAAAAATGGCACCTACAGCTGACTTCAAAAGCAACATGTTTATTATTGTTCAAAAGTTTGTTAATTTTGTCTTGCAAAAAGTATTTTTGAGCATGGTGGCACATACATGTAATCCCAGCACTGCAAAGCTGCATCTGGAGGATCATGAATTTGAGTTCACTGGTAAATTGGCCAGACTGAGCAATTGCAAGACTTTGTTTCAAAATAAAACCAAAATTTAAAGAAGGTTGGGTCATAAGATGTAACTCAATGTAAAGGCCCTGTATTCTATCCTCAGTACAGCAAGAATAAATAAATAAATAAATAAATAAATAAATCTTTAAAAGTGAGCACCTATTGTATGCTTTTAAAACTAGAGATTGCCAAGGAAGCACTTATTCTGCTGAGCCATCTCCCTGACCCCTTAGAGATTCAACATTAACCCTCATTCTGCACAGAGTGGGCCTACAAAACATATAAACTGTTTCCCATATGCCAAACTAAGATATGGATCTCCCCTGATAAACTTTTTTTCACATTTCCTAAGCAACATATTTCTTCTTATAGACATTTTGCTTTAGGGTTATTTTGCCGTCATAGGAGAGACCAACAAGAGCAGCTCATAAGAGGTAAGGATGAAGTGGCAAAGTACAGTAGGGACTAAGAGGATAAAGGATCCAGCAGGTGGAAAAAAGCTTAAGAAAGTCCAAGTGTAAGTGTACATTTCACAAAAAAGAGAGGGACAGAAAGGCAGACAATCAGATAGACACAGACAGACAGACAGGCCAAGGCTATAAAGGATAAACACAAGGCATTTTAAAAAATTACAAACCATACATAATTTCAGCAAGCAAATCAACAGAAATTCAACAATGATGGCTGTCTTAAAATAAATTGGACACACATGTTTAACTATCACATGGTTTCTCTGGTGTGAGAAAACAAAAGTGTAAGTAAGACCAGAGTATATAATAGATACTGGGAAATTGGAAGAAAATGTTCAAATGGGAAGGATAAAAGGAAAGGAGAGGGAAAAAGAAATAAGAAAAAGAAAAAGAGAATAGAAGGAAAAGTGGAAATAAAGCTTTTGTAAGTAAAGAGCAGAAGAAGGCTTGATGGGAGGGGTGGGTGTTGGAGGGGAAGGACAACCAAGATACATTACGTACAGAGAAAATTTCCTGTAATGAATGTGATCGTTATGTATATCTAAAATGTACCAATATAAAAGAATGTAGATTTGAATATTTATGATAAGTACAAGCAACTTAAAAAGAATTAAAGTAGTTTGGTTAAAGGACAAAAAATATTTCCATCCCCTTCATAATACTAATACAGCATCTAGTGCCATATGAATGATTAATTTGTCAAAATAAAAACTTCTAAAGAGGCCTCAATTCCCTTTCTTCATCCACAAGTTACCTCTAAAACACAGAATAGAGAGCACTTGGACTCATTATACAAACACGCTCTCAGCACAGTGTTTTCTTATCAGTTCAAGTAAGACTATGTGGTTTAAACCTTAAAATCCACTTGAAATTTCCTCTTGCTCTAGCCACTCCTCAGTGCCCACAACTTAAGACAAAGAGCAAGATAAATAGCGAAAAAGGAAAAGTTCTTAGTAGACAAGATTGAAAAGAAATAAGGGCTAGCTCTCCCTACAGAATTAATTAGATGTTTGACCTTGGGAAGTCACTTGTTCTCTCTGAGCCTCAATTTCCTCATCTATAAATGGAGATATGACTATGTTTCCCCTGTGAACCAAATCTTTCTACATGACTCAGCCTGGTCATTGACAACTCCAACCACATGGTATCAAACATAATTAACATGATCCTATTACTCCACTGCCCTTATTAGTATGACTTTATTTCTCTGGGCCTGTCATGCCAAAAATAGTGATTTGAACATAGATGCAAAACTTCTCAATAAAATAATAGCAAATAGAATGCAACAAATCATCGAGAAGATTATACAACATAACAAAATAGGATGCATCCCGTGGATATAGGGATGGTTCAACATAGGCAAATCCATAAATGCAATACACCACATCAATAGAACCAAGAACAAAAACCACATGATCATTTCAACAGATGCAGAAAAAGCTTTTGACGAAGTCCAACACTCATTTATGATGAAAACACTACAGAGAATCAGAATAGATGTTCTATATCTCAACCTGATAAAAGCCGTCTATGAGAAACCAACAGCCAACATCATACTAAATAAGTAAAAACTGAAGGCCTTTACTTTAGAATCAGACAAGACAATGGTGTGCTCTGGCTCCACTCCTATTCAATATAATTCTGGAAACATTAGCAGAGAAATTAGAAAAGACAGAGAAATAAAAGGAATAAGAATTGGAAAAGACAAAGTGAAATTATCATTATTTGCAGATGACATGGTACTCTACATAGAGGACCACAAAAACTCCCCAGGAGTCTTGTAGATTTAATCATCACATTCAGCAACATAGCAGGATACAAAGTCAACACTCAAAAATAAAAATCAGTAGCATTTTTGTACACAAACAATGAATGTACTGACAGAGAAATTAGAAAAACCACACCTTTCACAATAACATCAAAAAATGAAATACTTACAAATCAGTCTCATAAAGGATGTAAAACATTTATATAGTGAAAATTATGGTACTCTACAAAAGAGACTGAAGATTTGAGAAAATGGAAAAATATTCCATGCTCCTGGATAGGAAGAACCAATGCTGTGAAAATGGCCATATTCCTAAAATTGTTACACAGACTAAATGCAATCCCAATTAAAGTATCATTAGTATGCCTCACCAAGCTAGAGAGAACTTTGCTCAAATTCATTTGGAGCCAAAAGAAACCCAGAATATCAAAAGCAATCCTGGGAAACAAAGGAAAAGCAGGAGGTATCACAATCTCTGACCCGAAATTATACTATAAAGCTACTGTGATAAAATCAACATGGTACAGGCATAGAGATAGACCTGAGGATCAGTGGAACAGACTAGAAGATGCAGACACAGCTGGAAACACATTGAGCAAACTTATCTTTGATAAAAGGGCCAAAAATGCTCACTGGGAGAAAGATAGCCTCTTTAATAAATGATCCTGGAAAAACAGGCTTTCCACATGCTGCAGGCTTAAACTAGACCCATGCCTATCACCATGCACAAAACTATAGTCAAAATGGATCAAAGATTTCAACATTAAAACAAAAATACTAAGTGTTCTGGAGGAAAGTGTAGGTAGAAATCTTAAAGACTTTGGGGCAGGTAGAAAGTTCATGAACAAAAACCAGACTGCACAGGAAATACTTCACAGAATCAACAACTGAGATCAAAAGTTTCTGTACTTCAAAGTAAATCTCCAACAGAGTAAAAAGAAATCCCACAAACTGAGAAAAAGTTATAGCTCACTGACCCTTCAACAAATGCCTTTTACATAGAACATATAAAGAATTTTTAAAAAATCAGTCCCTCCAAATTCAAAGACCCACTCCAAAAATGAACACCTGAGATGAATATACACTTCTCAGAGGAAGAAATACAAATGACAAATAAATATGTGAAAAAAATGTTCAACATCATTGGTCATTCAAGAAATGCAATTTAAAATAACACTGAGATTCCACCTCACCCCAGAAAGAATGGCTAACATCAAGAAGTCAGCCAATAACAGATGCTGGCGGGAATGTGGAGAAAAAGGAACCTTTCTCCACTGTTGGTGGGAGTGCAGACTGGTACAGCCACTGTGGAAATCAGTGTGGATGCTCCTTCAAAAATTAGGATTGGAGATCCCATTCAAGCCAGCTATTCTCCTCCTGGATATTTTTCCAGAAGAACTCACAACCTCATACCACAGCAACATATGTGCACCCATGTTTATAGCAGCACAATTTGTCATAGCTAAATCCGGGAAACAACTCAGATGCCCATCAAATTAAGAATGAATAAAAAATTTGTGGTATTTTTACACAATGGAGTGTTATCCAGGCATAAAACAGGATAAATTTGAGTCTTTTGTCAGTAAATGGATGCAACTAAAGAACATACTCCCAAGTGAAATAAATCAGACCCACATGTGCAAACATTGTATTGGCTCCTTAGTGTGAGAATCTTAAAGAGAAAAATGGAATCTGAAGGGTACAATAGATACTGGGAAAAAGGAATAAACTCATTCAAAAGGAAAGAGTTACTGAGTTGGGAATGGGGGAAAGAGATTTATCTAGGTATGTAAGCAGGATGTTTTGGACAACTGTACTGTGTATTTCTCCTGATCTATGGAAAGGAGCAGATAATAACTTGTTTTGTCTCCTTTTCTCAATTGTTTGCACTTTTTCTCTTCTTAATTTCTTATACTTATTTTCTTTTTTTGTTTCTTCTTCCAATTTTACATTCATTTATCTGGCAATATGAATAACTGGTTGGAAGACAATGCTATGTATTACAACAAATACTGTGAAATTCATATTACTTTGTTAAGTGAAATTCTGTATCATTTGTAATATTTTCTGCTTAATTCTAATTCAAACTCTCTTTATATAATAAAAAATAATGATTTGAGTATGGATTATAAGATCTGACTAAAGATCCCATCAACTCTCCAATGGAAAGTATCAATAGACACCCTAAAATCCTCCATCTCAAAATTTTTGTTGCCCTTTTTATTAGTTCTGGACTATTGTATGATGATTTTTACTCAATTCTAATCAAGTCCTTCTACATCCAAAGTTTCATCTTAAACCAAACTTCCAATCCTCAATAAACTCTGACCTAGACTTCTGCTCTTTATGAGAACTGTCAAAGAAAGGAGCTTATTCATTTACTCATCAGGACTCAGCATTGATGTATTTAGGGTGCTAGCTTTCAATACCTCTCAGAGTCACTGTGCTGATATGTGTGAAATTTTGTTGAATGCTGTGAATTTCAATAAAATTATGAAATGACAGAATAATGATGAGTTAGTCTCTCCTCTTTTCTGTGTGATATCTTTGCAGAGAGAAAAAAAATCATGCTAAATTTGAAGGTGTCAGTGTCCTGGAGGTGGATGTAAACATTCTCATGAAAAGCTACTCCCTGAAACCTTGTGAGATTTAGAGGAGCCTATTTTCGTTGTTGAAAGGATTTTTTTGGCTCCGAATGCCTTCAGGGCAGGTTTGGCTGGTTTGAGTTGTGGGGATCGAGCCACAGCAACCTGAGCCTGACTGCTTTGTTGAAGCAGCCACTTAAAGAACTGAGCTAAAGGGCAGGCCCCCCACTGTTGGAAGTAAGATGAATTTTTTCACAAATTTCTGCCATTGAATCGTTTTAATTTCCCTGCACACTGGTCAAAGGACCACTGCTGAGATAGCAAAATAAAGTTGGTCTTTTGTCTGGGTGTAACTGGAACACACATAGGCAGGGAAGTAAGTGACTACCACAAGATATGTACAGTCAGTGGCCAAATATGGAACAGGTGTTATAGTCCAAAAATTTAAAGAACATTGTCTTAATTTATATGAAGTGTCCCAGCTTTATACATTTTAAGATTGTTTAGTTTGGTTTAGGTAGCCTTCAGCTACTTCCAATTACCCTCATAATATTAATTTATCAATATTCATCTCTTGTTTCTACCTTGTATACTGAGTTCATCCACACATCATGGCTTCATGCTTGTATATTAAATGAATTTCATACCATAACAGTTCATTTATCCACAGTGCATAGCATTCTCAACTCTGAAGAATGTGGCTAAAATATGAAAGTTGATGAAAAAAAATACAGATGGATGAAAGAAGATTTATTTTTAACCAGAAAACCCAAAACGTTGAATACTATCATCAAATTTAGCATTGAACTCAGTGCCTTAATTGAGAAGCATCCTCAGTGAATGGTGTGGTATGTAATCTTGGGCCATGGCTGCCTTGACCCAAATGTGTTTACATCATACATCTATCTAGAAGAGTGTTCTGCTATATGATAACTGATGGTCAGACTTTCACCAAAGAAGACAAATGCATGAAAAAATATTCAGTCATAAGCAACCACCAAAATTCACAAATTAAATGAAATCCGCCTATTGCACTGAAAAAATTACAAAAGATAAAACCTCCAGTATTATAGTTTGTGTCTACTTGTCCCCCCAAAGCCTCATGCAGTCATGGGACAGCCTTCTAGAGCTTTTGGTTAATTCATGATCCAATGCTAGGATGATGTTAGAGCTGCTGGGATTAGAGGTGTGAGTACTACACCCGCCCTGTGGCAGATAGCCTCAATGCAATATAAGAAATAGAGCCCAGCTTGCTAGTGCCACTGCCACTGCTCTTGCTATTTTACTGTTTTCCATCACCATGAACTGCTGCCCTCTGCGATGTGCCACTCAGCCTTGGAGCCAGCCAAGAATGGACTGAAACCTCCACAAACTGTGAGATAAAAAAGCCTTTCCTTCCTTAATTTGGTGCATCAGGTATTTTTGTCCCAACAATGAGAGAAAAGTCACCAAGACATCAAGGTTGGAGCCACATTTATGCGACACTGGGGGTGGGGCAAATAGGTAAATGGGCATCTAGAAATGCATTTAAGTTAAGCTTTAAAAATGTTTTTGCTCTTTGCTAGAGAGATGGATCAGCGGCATAAACACCTGCCTGGCAAGTGCAAGGTCCTGAGTTTGATCCCTGGTACTGAAAAAAATATGTATTTTTGCTCTTTGTCCCATAGCTAGGAATTTATCCCAAGGAAATAATTTTCAATCTAGGAAGACATGGAACATTATAAAAGGTAAAAATATTTTTTAAAAAGACTTCATTTCTAACAATTTGGCAGAGTCAGTACTGTATAACATATATTTCACATTTTTCTCACAAGAACTCCATAAGTGTTCTGTAGATCATCTTATTTAATCCTCACAAAACTATATGAAGTAGTTAATAGTACATCCATTTTATAGATGATAAAAGTGAGATTCGCCTGTTCACAGAGCTTTAAACTAGAGGAATCAGAACCAAAAAGGACATATATTTGACTGCAAGCCACTGACTTGTCCAGAGCTTCTGTAGAATTCTATAGAATATTATGGATAAACTTAACATTAAACTTTAATATTGAATGAAGAAAGGAGAGAAAATGGTACATACTTAATCTGAATTTGTAACATACACACACACACACACACGCACGCACACACACACGCACACACAAAAAACATGAAATGGTTTAATGAAATGCACCAAATATTAACAGTAGCTATTTTTGAAAGCTTACTGTAAGGGTAACTATTATTTTCTTCTTTATAATTTAGACATTTTACTCAGCTTTCTGCTATGGATACTATATTGCTTTCATACAGGAAAACCAGAAAATCAGAAAAAACAAAACTTTGCAGATAATATATATGGTAGAAACTTTTTATAAAAACCTAGTTAAGGGCCAGCCAAATAGCTTAGTGGATTATAGTGCCTACAAGCAGGTTCAGGGGCTGGGAGTTCGATCCCTGGGCCTGCTGTGCCAACCCCGCCCCAGGGCATGCTGAGAGGGCAACTGAGACTGGGCGTGGTGGTGCGCACCTGCAATCCCAGCTCTTGGGAGGCTATAAACAGGTGGATCACTACAAGTCCGATCTAGTTGTGAGACCCTGAGCACCCCATAGGGTGCTTAAAATACACAAAAAAGAAAAAGTTAATATGACATTTTAGAGGCATCTGCATCACACAAAGACAAGCATGGACTCCAGCAACAGTTAAGATCCCCAGTTTGTTGGAGGTCCTGGTGCGGGGAGCAATACCATTCTTATTCTACTGGATCCCAAATTAATGGACGTTTCTTTGTTTTAATTTCCATATCTACATCTATGAGCTCAATATCATGCACAAGGATCTTGGTGCATTTTTACGTAACCCTACCTTTTATTGCACAAATTGTAAGAGAAGACCAGATGCCCCCTTTCCATTCTTTGCAACTAGCAGGTGTTAGAAATCTTTTGATGCTCTTGAAGCTGCTTGGCCTTCTTCAGTCATCACATGTCAGGGATCCACATGGTGACATTAACAACAGGGCCAAATTAAACAGATCGTAATCCTCAGCCTGAATCACCACAAGCACATGACATGGGAGATACCTTAAAGTACGGGGCCCTTTGAGCCTGTACTCTCAATACAAGTGCACACAGATGCATACAGATCATTTTTATGATTGTTGTTTTCTAGCTTGCTTCAGAGACTTGACCTGAACATGCCAGCAAAAGATAATTATTAGGTAGAGCTTTGTGGTTTTGTTGTTACTGCGTTGTTATAGAAGCTTCTCCACTTGAATCATAAAGATAAGGCATTCATTAAGTGATGGCAGAGAAAACATTCTCAACTAGTTGGCTATTGAGCAACATAAACTCTGGGGATTAAATTGATTTTTTTTCTTGCCATCTCTTTTTTTTTCTGTGACTCCATCATGCAGACACACTGAACCCTTAGCCCAAACCATTTGTTCTTATTTACACGTAATCTCCATACAGATGGTAGAGCCATCAATTAAAGGTCTGTGACTATGGGCTTATCAATTCACTACCCTTCCAGCTGTCAGTTGGCTATAAATTATCTCACTTCCCATCCTGTTCCTAGTCCATGAATTGGAGTTACTTTTAACCTCGACTGTTGCTCCTGCTCAGCCTTATTGAACTTATTTGATTCAAGTGTAGTTAACTACTTTTCTCCCTACATATTCATGAGATACTCAAGCTGGGAATAAACCTGCTTTATGAAATTGTAAGAAAAGAAAGACAATGAAGAAAAATAGAATCAATTTGCATTACTGCAATAGCATCTACACAAGACAATAAAAACAAAGAGGGCAGATCAGAAGGCTTCTAGCTTCTCATGAAAATGAGAAAACACAATGTTACACAAAGAAAAGGTGGACTCTTCATGAAATCTCAGAGCTGGACAAAATTCTTTTGAAGTCATGTAAACCAGTGCCCTTCTTACAGGAAAAGAAATGTAAATATTTCAGGTAAAATCATTACAAATTCTTCTCTTAAAATTTTCTGGAGTGGCTGGAGAGATAGCTCATCAGATTAAAGCATCTGTTTAGGCAGATGCAGGGACTGGGGTTTGATCCCTGGAGTGCCATGCCATCCCCACCCCCAGGGCCCCTGAGATAGGGATTGAGACTGGGTGTGGTGACACACACCTGTAATCCCAGTGCTTGGGAGGCTGAAAACAGGATAGTGGGACCCTGTAGATCCTGTAGTAAATACATTAATTTTTTTTTCTGGAGCAATAACACACTCCTTGTTCAGAAGCTCATCCTTGAGTTCTTTGGCTCCAGCTGTCAAGAATATTTTACACATGAGGAAATTATTTCCTACCTTCTCAAATAATATTCTCTTTTGTCTCCCCATATGTATAGGTATGGAAAAGAACCGTTTAAGGACTCCTCTTCACCACCTCATGAATCTTTGCATATTATAAGGCAGTCCACAACATTTTTTTTAATTTTAAAGTTTTATTAGTACACATTTGCAGTACAAAGTGATTACATTCATTGTAAGAAACTTAAACATGTACACAACACATTTCAATTGTGTTCTTTTCCAGTTCCCTCCACCTTTTATTTTGTCAACATTAGATTCATTTATATGCCATTATAAAGTTAGTTATCATATATACAGTTTAATAACCAAAATATTAGGCTGAAGAACATATAGCACACAAAAGACAATTATACTACATCAAGGTAAACTTTCACAAACTTTCATATTGTTCATGATGGACAACAATAACTTTCTCTCTCCCCAAAGAACTGCAGACCATGATAACAGTAAGAGTGTAGACTGTGCAGTTCAGCTGAGCCTCTGTCTTGCCTTTTGTACTCTGTTACTTTGGGAGAAGCTTCTACATAGTGCTCCTGACTGCAGCATAGAGATACCATCTCCTCCGTGGGACAGGATAAGTAAGACAAGAAGCTTACATAGGAAGAGAATCTCAGATCCCAGTTTGCAGGAGAAGTCCTGTCAATGTTAGCCCTTTCCATTATCCTTCTGTAACCCCAGTTATCTCACAAACCCCAAGACCCAGAAATGAGACAACATGGACCACGTCAGACATGCGTAGTCCACAACTTTTGAAAGAATAGCGCTGGACAGATGGAATGAAGAAGTCCACATTAAGGAATAGACAAGTACCTACACTCTGAAAACCACTCCAAACACTTGGAGAATCTCTCATATAGAAAAGTAGCTTTTCTTTAGGGAAGTAGCTTCCCTTAGTGAGCTTAAGAAGGTTTTGGTGCTGCTGCCAAAAGTCCATTTGGGAAGAAGACAAAGAAATCTGGGCCCAATGCACAATTTCTGCAACTAATTTATTAAGGAATATTATTTTCTCACTCATCCATCTCCTCTCTTCTTTAGAGGTCCATGTGTGCATATTTAGGGGGGTGGTATCTTATCCTGCCTAGTTAGTGCACATGATGGATTTATCCCAACAAATAACATTTTTAAGGAAAACATGGCTATGTAGCTAAAATAAGCATAACAGTAATGTCTCTAATAACATGGGTTTATTAGGTAACTCTGGGTGGATTATGTGCCACCACCTCCAGGAGCCTGACTGTCATAAGGCGTATGCCTAAGTGGGGTCTATCTAACCTAAAAGGAATCACCAAAAATCAATAAAGCAGAACTTCATTTCCTGAGATACCACACAGGTGGAAATCATGGTGCCATTAAAGATGTGTTCCAAAGATAAACCAGGCCCTTCCAAGTGAACATACCAAGAGAATAGCAAAGAAACAAAGACAACTAAGGGGGTGGATGGGGATAGTGGCTATGTTAAGTCAATGCTGATTCTACTGTATGGTTTCTGTGAGTCAGGAATCTGGAAGCAGCTTGGCTGAGTTCATCATCACCAGTGAGTTTGCAGTCAAGGTGTCAGCAGCCAAGCCTCCATCGATCAGAAGATCTGACTGAGACTGAAGGATCCACTGCCAAAATAGCTCCCACACAGAACTGGTCCATCAGTGCAGGTTGTTGACCTCATGGAAAGTTCTTCACCATGTGGAAATCTCCCAACCTCACAGTCGCATCCTCCACAGCAAACACTCTGCAATGGAAGCTACAAACAAGACAGAGGCTATGATATTTTTTTCTGATTTAGCTTCAGGAATTATGTTCCTCCTCAAAAGTGACACCATCCTTTTGGGTACCAGGTCTGCCCTATTTACTTGTGAGTGCTAAGACACTGAGCTATCTAGGGCATTGTGGTGATATGCTGCTATGGAAGCCATTAAGATAATTTAGAGACTTACCTGTTTCATGGTAATTACCCCCAAAGAGAGATTGGTAAGTGTTCATAAATGAGGCTGTTTCCTTTTTCTTTTTTCAGCTCCAGGAAAAAAAAGCTCATCAATTTCACTTCTAGAGTTAAAGAGGAACAGAATAAGTGATGGATTATTACTTTAATGGATTATTAAAATATGAAATTTGATAATGCTTCTTATTTAGCAAGTTTCACAGTCACCAAACAGTTTAGTTTCTTTCTCAACAGCTCATAATATTCTCCATGCCTGGTGATCGAGTTGTCTGCTCTTTCCACATGTGCTTCATTCCTTAGGCCTCTCCATTTCCCTTGAGCTTCTCACAGCATGGTTGTCTTGGGGCACTCACACTTCATGAGTACTGGCTAGCATTCAAAAGACAGCAAACAAAGGTTGTCATTCTCTTAAAGTCTGAACCTGAAAGCATGACTGCCATATTCTATTCATCAAAGCAACATCAGGGCCTTTCTAGATTCAGTGGGAGGGAACAGAGACCTCATCTCTCAATGGGAAGAAGGCCTAAAAAGTGTGGTTATAATTGGACTCTTAAGGCTACTACAGCCTGGAGTAATTCCTATTTGCTGGCCACTGTGCCAGATACCTGAATCAGTGAATAAAATAAACAAAAATTCCTGCCTTCATGAAGCTTATATTCTAAGAGGCTTAGAAATGAGATGTGTAAAAGAACAACTATCATTATCAGGTGTTTGTTGCTCACCAGGCACAGTTGTTGACAATTGATTACACCTTTTCTCAACCAGTCCTCAAGGGCACCCCCCAAGGGAAGCAACTACTCTTTTCCACACACTGGTACAAAACCAAGTGAACACCTAAATCTAGGGTCTCTCCATCCTAAGCTCTTAATCACCATGCTGTGCCAACTTCTTTATCCTAGGTAATCTTCCAAAACTGCAGCACAGAACAGGGTAAAATGGGTCCATATAGGTCTTAGGTCAAGGAATGATGTAGATAATAAAAACTGCTAACATCAACAAATCATCTAACCATTTATGAAGAATTTTTGCTTACTGTGTCTCAACCATACCATGATACTTAGAGTTTTCTTCTCTTTGTAAACAAGATAATGGAAATGCAGAAATTTCAGTAATATATCCAACATCTGGCACAAACTTTCCACAGTTCTGTCCAGATGTGAAGATGCACTGGAAGATGTTATGGTGTGGTTCTTAAACATCCCAAAAAAGGCCAATGTACTAAGAGCTTTGTTGTGAGCTTGTGGTGCTACTGTAAGGTGGTAGAACATTTAAAAGATGGGGCCCAGTGGATGGAAGGTAAATCATCACTCTCCCTTTTTTCTCTTCTTATTCTCCCTTTTCCTTTCCTGGCTACCCTAATAGTGAACAGTCTTCCTTTGTTAGACACTCCTACCACAATGATAAACTACACCACCATAGACCATCACAGTGAAGTGACTGAGGATAAACCTTTGAAATCCTGAGCCAAAACAAACTATTCTTCATTTAAGCTGATCTTCTCTTGTATTGTGTCACAATGACGTAAAGCTGGCTAACACAAAAGACTGGGAGGTGAATTATGCAGGAAATCACTGTGGAGGAATACAACTGTTGTTCTGCTGTTAATATGGGAAGCAAGTGTCACAGATCACAAACATTCCAACTTCTGCCCAAGGCCAGCATTGAGAGGGCCATGAGAGCCACGAGTGGAAGAAGGATGGCTACCTGGCACTGACTTGCATTTTCCACTTCTCTGAAATAGCCCTTTACCATCATAATTCAGGAATGGAGACTCTCTTGACTAGCATTACTACAGTTTTGTGAGAAATGAAAAACCCCTTCCATAAAATAGTGGTTTTCACCTTCATGATCCTATAAGACATAACTCTTCCATTATGCCAGATGGTGCCCTCCTGCAAGAGTCTTGGGTCCTAGCGAGCAGGGACCTCCAACTCTGTGTCCCCAATAACAAGTTCAGTACCTGGCCCATAGGAAGTATTCAATACATTTTTATTGAATCAAAATAAATCTTTTCGTAAGCCCTTTGAGAAATAGCAATGAATCCATATAGCATTCAAAAATCTACAGATTTTTATTTTATTATGTTTTGTTGTTTCTTTTGATTTTTATGTATTTAGTACAGGGTTTACAGGGTCTTACTAAAGGTACATTTTAAGGGTAAGATCACAAAGATGAAGTGTCATTGTCATGACATTATTTCAAGGTCACCCACTATCAACATGACTAATTGATATTGATGTTGACTTTGAACACCTGGCTGAGATAGTGTTCATTAGATTTCTGCATGGTAACTTTACTTTTCTATTTGAACCCAAAGGTCTTATCTTTATATACTTTAGAGACATATAGTATGCATATAGTGAATGAGTATGCCATGCTAAATTACTTGTTCATGGGGGACTGACCAATGACACCAGTGTTCTCAATGAGGGGTGAGTTTAAAAACCAGGGAATGAATGACAATGTCTGGAGATGTTTTTGGATCTCACAATTGAGAGAAGAGGAAGGTGGGTAGAAGTGGCATTTAATGGGCAAACATTTTATGATATACGGGACAGCTCCTGTCAAAAATTTTTCCAGGCCAAAGTGTCAGTATCTCGAAGTTGAGAAACTTTGATATATGCTGATGTGCCTACTGTTCCCAGTCAAGACATAGCAGCACTCCAAACTTCCATGTGCTTCTTTGCAGTTGACTTACCCATTGCCTGTCCCTGAAACACATTATTTTGATGTTTTTCTATTATCAAATAAATTTGCCTATTCTTTTTTTTTTTTTTTTGGTGGCTGGCTCAGCATCCCTGCCAGGGGGTGGGGTGGAGCTGGCATGGTATGTGGTGTTGGGGGTTAATCTATGGCCCCTAGGCTTGCCTAAGCAGGTGCTTTAATCCTCTGAGCTATCTTGCTGGCACCAATTTTGCCTCTTCTTGAGCTTAATAGAAATGGAAAATATTTTTTTTCTTTCTTCTCCTTCTCCTTCTCCTTCTTCTTCTTTTTTGTATTTTTAGGGAAGGGTCTACAGGGTATTCAG
>NW_004524819.1:3074972-3108521 GCF_000260255.1 Octodon degus | reverse complement strand
TATATCTATCCTAACTATTTTGAATATACAGATACAAAATGGTCCTTCATTTGTATTCCGTTTTTTTTGGTTAGTTTTGTCTCAATCACCATTTCAGCATCCCCTGGGGGTGAGGCAGCACGGCAGGTATTCCCCAACCCCTACACCTGCTTGCAGGTACTTTAATCCACTGAGCTATTTGGCCAGCCCAAATTATGAATTTTTTTTCCAGTACTGGGGATCACACTCAGGACCTTGTGCTTGCCAGATAAGTGCTTATGCTGCTAAGCTAAATCCCCAGAAAATATTTTCTTCCTTCTTTTATCTCTGGTTTCTTTCCACATAATGCTGTGATTCACCTACATTACTTTATGTGTCAGTAGTTTGTTCCTTTTATCAAAAATTATTCCATTGTAACTTACACTACATGATTGAACATTGGGTTTAATTCTAATTTGGGGATTTTAGGAATAAAATGAAAACTGTATAGAAGTCTCTATGTGGACATAGGTTTTCAGTTCTCTTGGATGAGTACCTAGAAATGGAGTTGCTGGGTCATATGGTGTGTGTACATTTAACTCAAAGCATTTATATTTTTAAAAGAAAAAAGACAAAATAAATGGTGCTCTATATTATTTTGGATTATATAGATTCTCTCACTGTTTCCACTTTCTCAGCTGGGAAATAAGTTTGAATTAAATAAAAAAGTAATGTCAGAAGCATCTTCCATTCTTTCCATCCCCAGGCAGAACTCCTTGGAATAGGTGATCAGACTTCATCAGTTCCTCTCTCACTTGCACTTTGCCAAGGAGAAGTTGGTGTCTCTTAAGATTAGAACCAGAAACAGCTGTATCTCTGGTTCTTTGAGTAATGTGTGTTTGATTTTTTTTTACTCTTTTTTTTTCCTTTTCTTTTTTTCTGAGATGTTTATAGAAAACAATCTGCAGTATTGGGAGTTGTGAAAACAGATCTAACTTCTGTTTGGAACTGCTATAAATTTTTAAAACAAACCAAACCCGAACATCACAATATGGCTATGTAAGGTAGCTCCAAGCCAAATCCATTAGATTGCAGATGAAATATTTATTATGATCTGAATGAGACAATAACAAAGAAAGGAGTTTAGATTTTCTTTAAAGTTGTACTACCAGAACTTTGAATTTTATATTCCTACTATGAGTTTGGAAATTTTACCGCAGAGTACATAGAGACACACAATGGCCATGAGAGAAGAAAAACTGACAAAATTCATAAAAGAAAAACAAAACTTTCCCAAGGTAAAATGTGGAGAGCTATCCAGCTAATGAGCCTTGCTAACCAATGTCTAATGTTGAGAAAATTATTTCTTAGCCACAAAATTATTTATAATATACATTATGAAATGAACCTACCCCAGAAAAGTTGTAATATTCCCAAATTTCCATAAATTTATCTCCAAAGAAAGTAGTTCTAAAAGATGAAATTTTTCTTTTCCTGCAGAAATTAAATAATTTAAGTAGAGATAACAAAGAACTTGGTGCAATGAAAGGAAGAAATATGCACAAGTCAAGAGACTCAAAATCTAGTCTTGCCTTTATTGCAACCTCATTGGTTGAAAATATAGCAGGTGATCCCTAAGATTCATTTTCGCTCTCAACTTTTGTGAATTCTATTGTCTAGTTTTTAACATACGTATAAATAGTAGACTACATACATTTATACAAGCAACCCTTTTGTCAGAGTTATTTCCCTCATTTCAAGTGATTCTGAGGGGATGTAGCATTCGATAAGAAATATTCACTAAATTATTTTCTGATATAGAATTATTACTCAATTTACAAGAATTATAACACCAAAATGGGTGATATATGATAAGAATTTAGCATGACTTCCTATGTCTTTATTTTCAGTTAAATTTATGTCCCTTTGTTATGAGATTAAACATTTATACGATACTGCAATGTTTTTTATGTGATCATTATTAAGTATCATACACAAGTTAATGTGCATTGCAGACTGGATTATTTAAATAAAAGGAAATCGCGTTGGGAAAATAGTACATACAAATGGAGTTAAGTTTGAGGGAATGTGTGCCATTTCAATCAGAAAGCATAATGAGGGCCAGCCAGCAAGATACCTCAGCAGACTAAACGCCTGCATAGGCAAGAGGAGGGACCACGGTTCAATGGTACCACATGCCGTGCCAGACCCATTCCCAGGGTGGGCTGAGCCTACCAGAGTCCAGGCACGGTGGCACACAATTACAATCCCAGCACTGGGGAGACTAAAAATAAGAAGATCACCATGAGTCCGAGCTACACAGTGAGACTCTGCAACAACCAAATACATTAAGAAAAAAAGAAAGGAAGAAAAAAGAAAGCATAATGCCGTAATGAGAAACTGAGAAAGGATGCAACTATTGTCAGAGCAAGCTCCTAGCACAGCCCAGTGATTCTTAGCGTGAAATAAGGTCATCTATCGGGTCATTCCTTTTCATATAGTCAAGATGATTATGTGTGCCATTTCACGTATCATATTACTTTTTTATTTCTGGTTTTCAGTATTTGACACATCTCTTCCCACACAGCATCCTCTGCTGAGATATGTGCCTTATTCACGTGATCATTTCAAGGTCATAAACCCATTTGCTTTTCAACTAGGTGGAGGAGGATCTATGGGAAGGATGTTTCTGATATCAGCTTAATAGTACAATCCTCAGTAATTTTTTTGGCCTGAACACTTTAGTAAAGCCCTAATTCACCATAGGGGCATATGCAAATAAATAATAAAGTCATCTGCAAATTATATTTGCCATGAAAATGGGACCATGACTTTTTTGATTTAGGTGATTCAAATAACAGATTCAAATGCACAGTGGCTTATTTTTCTGCATTTTAACTTTCATGAGTTAAAAACCAAAGCCACTATCTTTTCAAATTGAATAAAATCTCAATACAATAGCTGCAAACATATGTAAATGAACTATAGTTTGAAAAATACTGTGTTGTCAGGAACGAGTAGCTATAATTGTATTCTTAAAAGTGGCCCAAATAAATTGCCCAACCACTGATGTAAGGATCACATTATTGCCTGAATCAAGGAGTGAAATCTAACCAAAGGCTTTCTTTTGAATATGACAGTGACGCTTATGCTACCCTGACCTATCAAGATGTAATGTACATGGATGCATAACATCATAGGTTACTGTGAAGAGAAAATCTCTACTATCAATAAGAACACCACACTTCTTCGATAAAATCATCTTCTCAATTGAAAGAAAAAATGGTTTCTTTTGGCAAAATGCTTTGACTTAACAAATGTAGAGTTATTTCATCTTGGAATAATCATCAAATCTTTCTCTATGAGGAAAGAATTGCCAGAGACAAACTGACCTTTATCAAGAAAAGGCTAGCATTCCTAGCAGGCATTATATTACAGAATAAAGCTTTTTGAAGAGAATTACAAACACACATTGCTGGGAGAAATTAGCCTGTTGAGGTAGCAATATATTTAATCATACAAAAAAAAAAAAAACCAGATAGCAAGACCTTTACTTCTACCTGTCTGAAAGGAATCTTCCGCATGAAAGATGTTGACTTTGACCCCAGTGTGCCATCACAGTCTTTGGCTATGAGTTTGTGTATGGCTTGTCTTGCCCAGCTGGGCCAGGATACTCACAGTTTCCTTGCCACCGTCAGAGTTGCCTTTCCTGCTGGTCATCCTGCCATCTGCAGTGTTTCCACTTTTCTGTGGTTCAGTATCTAAGACCCCATCTTCTGCCTTCCTTTTCTGTTAAACATTCAACAAAAATTTAAATATTTTCCAAGTGTCCATGCCATTGCTGGTTTAGAAGTCTAGAACAATCCTCTTTTGTCAATATTTTATACTTTAAAGATCCCTGTAATTCTCCAAGCCTTCCTAAAGATAGACATTTTCCTGGTAAATCTTGATATGAGTTTGGAAATGTTAGAGCAAATCATTTGTCTTGGCTAGGACTTAATTTTGGGCTTTGTGTTTCCAGAGCCAACACAGGAGCGTTCTGCTTAGTCATTATCTCTAGAACAGAATAGGAAACTATTCGACCACACCACACCTCTCTTAAAGGAACTTTGGTTTGTGCTGAATTAGATCAGAATTTCTTATAACCCAGGAGCGGGTAGAATCAGTGGCAAGCTGTACTAAACAATGTTACGCAGTGATGGAAAATACTCGCAATGCCTTCCCTTCAAATGAAGATTTTTTAAAATGCAAAATATAAGAAAATCTAAACAAGGATGTTTCACACTCGGGTTCAGCAGAACAACTAGGTCTTGTCATACTAAATAACATAAATCACCATGAGTGTTTAGGGTTACAGAGGAAAGATGAACAAAGGATAAATATCCAGAGTAAGATTTAAATTTCAATTTCCTTTCAGATTCATCAAGAACCAGGGCCCTGATTCCTGATTACCCTCCCATTTTCTGCATATCTGGGGTTTCACATTCTGTCCCTAACCTACCTTTCCTTCTTAGTACTTCTCCATTGGGGTTGGAAAACAGGCTTCACCACCCATCTCCCACACTGAAAATGATCCACTGGAGCACCAGGCTCTGTGGCTATGCTGGCAGAGGATAAAGGATGGTGTATCATCAGCATCATTAAAAAAAACAGGTCAGAGGCAGAGGCTGCTAGCCAATATCCACTCTCCTCTTTCTCCTTAGCAACAGAACTCTAATTCTGAGCTGAGCATGTTGCCACCTGAGATACACAACTGCATTTTCTAACTTTCCTAGCAACCAAATATGGTCTTTTAGTACAAAAGACAAAGGCTTTCTAAAAACCTTCAAGTTCTAAGCTGTAAGTAATTTGTAACCAAAAACACAGATTTATTTGTGGAAGTGTTGGGATTGCTACTTATAACAGAAAGGACTCAATTGAGAACAGCTGCTTAGTATGACTGTTTCTTTCTGCTGGTCCTCCTGAAGGAAGCTTGAAACATAAGTGTAGCATCTGGAATTCAGGCATCCATCTTGTCTCATGAAGTATCCTTATGCTAAAAGTGTGGAAGCAGAAATATCGGAGCCTAGCATTTGATGGCACACCACTTGGGGACAGTGGCATTCCCTGACAACTTATCTGCATATTTCAAAGTAAGAAATGATGCTATTTCACTTAGTTTTTGTCATTTCAGTTTTTTCCTGTTGCACTGATATGTGGGAAAGAGTGTTCCAGAAGAAAAAAGCAGCAAACATAAGGACCCCAGTGTTGCTTACCTGGCAAGTCCAACTAACTCAAAGTGATTGTTGCAGAGTAACCAAGAAGGAGAATGTGGCATGACATCTGAATAGTGCTAGAAGCCATTCTGCACTAGGGCTTGATACTTGGCTGCCAGAAGACTTTCATACTAGGAGACAGGAGGAGTCATTGCAGGATTTGGATCAGAGAAGTGGCATACGAAGTTCGTTGTAATGACATACATCTTCCTGCTGGACAGGGGGAACCTAGATGCAGAGAGACCTGAAAGGAAACTATTGCAGTAATCCAGGGTGGATACATTGGTGACTTGACCCAGCATGACATTTGTGGAGGTGGTAAAGAAGTATTTGCTATTTGCTATTTTCTGAAGGCAGAGGCAATTTTGAGAGAAGGGAAAAATCAAGGTGAGCTCCAAAATTTTGGGCCAGGGCAGCTAGAATGATAGAGTCATCATCGACTTAGATAGGGGAGACTGCAGCTAGAACATTGGTTGTAATGTCTGACAAAATGATCATCTTGCCCTCTAAAAGCTACTCCTTTGCCTCCAGTACCACATCACACATTTGACACAGATGTACTGTCACACTGGCAAGATCAAAGCCATTAATAATAATGAAAAAAAGACCAAGGTCTCCCTTGACTCTTCCTTCTCTACAACTTCTATAATGTGTCAGCTTGTGTTCTGATTCCTGCTTCCTAAATACTTCATTTACCTATGTACTTCTGGCCCTTCCCACCGCCATCACTTTAGGTAAGGCCCCCATCATCTCTCACCTGAATTACGGCAAGGCCTCCACACGGACAATAAGCCCTCCCCAGATTGAACCTCACACTACTCTTGGCTCAGGTGACATCACTCAAAAGCACAACACTCTCCATTGGCCACCATTGCTGGTTAGTCTTAGGCAAAGCTGAAAGCGCTTAACATAGTTTGTCACAACTTTTTGTTTTGAAATCATTTCTGGTTCGCATACTTTCTGCATACCCCTCACACAGATATCCTGCCCCCAACATTTCTTTCTGAATCATTTGGAAATAAACTGCAATACAATATTCCTGGACAACCAAGTACTTCAGTGCACTTTGTAGGAATAGCAAGAACCTAAATAACGGCAGTAAAATGACCATAACCAGAAAACTAATACAGTTACCATATAATTATTTAATATAGGGACTTTATTCAGAGTTTTTAATTAAGCAAATCATGTCTCTTGACACTTTGGAAAGTAATGTCTAGATATGTTGTAGGATGTCCTTCTCTATGGATCTGCCTGATGTTTCCTTATGATTAAATGTAGGCTGTGCATGTTTGATAGGAATATCGCAGAAGAAATGTGTCCTTCGCAATGTCCTATCGGGGGCACATCCCTAGCACATTTTAAAATTCTGTTCATGTTACATTGCTTGTGTTTTACCTTCTCACCATCTTCCCCTCCCTGCTCCAAGGTTCTCAGGTACAGCCCAGGAGAATCTATCCCAATCCTATTGTTACCTGAATCATTACAATGAACCCTAAGATCTCATAGAGGCCATATGATCCAAGAGACTGTTCCTTAATCTCCAGGCTGGGCTTAAGGCTCCTTTTCTGAACTGGCTCTTCACCAGACACCCAAACAGTCTAATATTTCTCAGGCTGCACTGTAATTGCCTATTTATCTGCTATGCACTAACCTATGGTTTGCAAGCATTTTAAGGCAGGGACTGCATAATGTTTGCCATCATACCAGCATTTAACCCAAAGCCTGCTGCACAGTATATGCCCAATAAAATTTTCCTGAGTTAACAATCACTTCCATGCTGCCTCCTTGACCTCCTACAGCTTTCTTCTGCATGTTCCCAGGGTCCTACCTAACTCTTATTTTCTCTTTCTTGTTGTGTTGCCACATTGTTTTTCTACATCTGGCCTTTCTTGGGAGCCTGGAAATTCTTGGCACCATGTCCAAGTTCTTGCATTGGATTCCACAGCATCAGAAGTAGGGCAGAATGAGGAAGGAAGGAAAGAGGGAAGGGGGGAGGGAGAGCGACAGGATCTAGGCCTTTGTTTTAGAACTTTGTTCTCCGGGAGTTTGTGTTAAGCAGGTGCAGAATGTTTTGGAATGTCTTTCTCAGCCACTCCTCCCCTCATACTCCACTTCCTGTTTATTCTGCCTTTCAAAACACAGTCCCTTTCCTTTCCCACTCCCCCTGCAGGCCTCAATTCAGCAATGATTGCTTTGAATTTGAGTTTATGTTCATCGCCAGTCTTTATGAGAGTTATTAACAAGAATCTAAAGCTCCTAGTCTGAATTCTCATTGGTGCACAAGATAATAAACAGTAAAGTAAGTGAAAGGAGAAAAGGGGGGAAAGAGAGAGGCCTGGAAAACCCCCAGATCAAGTAACCCCCAGTGAGGATAACCCAGAATTTGGCTGCAGTGTTTTATAAAAACTTAACATAAACCACATAAAAGGAAAAAAAAAAGCTCCTTTTCAAAGAATTATCTTTTCCTTCCTTTCCTGGCTCTCATATTTAGTTCAGAGCTAGAAAATTCTTGCCAGGATTCTATAATTTAGAATTTAATCATTACAGAATCGTGAATACTCAGTTTTCCACCCAACAATTTTTTTAAGCCTTTGCTTTATTATTAGTAAGTGGTGAGAGAAGAAGAGAAGAACAGATACTGGTTTAAGAAAAAGCAATCTCTGACACCATTTGAAAAAATGAGAATTTTATTAGTACCTACTTCACTGGGTTCTTGGAAGGAAAAAATGAGATAATGCCATAAAGATTGGAGCACTCATCCTGAGATTCCTAGTAAGAGCAAAATGCACACTTAGAGTAGTTTGTTGCTATTTGCCTTATGTCTGTGAGGTAGTATCCCCATTTTTCAAAAAAGAAAAGTAAGGAATCAAGAAGCAGATTGACTCCCCCAGGAAGCAGATGAAGGGACAAAATAGGGACTGACTCCAGGATCTCTGAAGTCATAATTTTCTTTCTTTCCCAGGTCCCACCTTTTCTTCTTTGCCATCTTGTTACAAGTCCCTGTCTTACTCTGATCTTGGTCGTCCTGAAGATAATGTCTCATTTGTTTTTCTCCATTGAAAAGCTTTGATGCTACATCCCAGCACTAACTCATTAGCTTCCAATGACAGCGT
Organism: Octodon degus; assembly: GCF_000260255.1. Lineage (NCBI taxonomy): Eukaryota > Metazoa > Chordata > Mammalia > Rodentia > Octodontidae > Octodon > Octodon degus. Next base: position 3,100,192 of record NW_004524819.1, on the reverse strand, counting down.
TAGGTACCAGTGATGAAGACACTCATAGTCATGAGGGATTAGATGACTGGATATGTCATACACTGTTGGTGAAATATTTTGGCAGCTTCTGATAAAATTAAATATATACACATGCTATCTCACTTTTGTGTATTTTCAAAAAGGCTTGAACCAGAATGCCCCTTTACTCATAATAGCAAAAGCAAATAGGTAACATGAAAACAACCTCAGTGTTCACCCAAAGAAAAATAAATAAACAAAATGTGGGGCTAGGCAGATAGCTTGTCAGTCTAAGTGCCTGCTTGGCAAGTACAAGGTCCTGAGTACAATCTCCAGCACCTCATGCCATGCCGATCCCAGAACTCTGGGGGCAGTGCCAGCCCCAAAACTGGGTGTGTTGTGCACACTTGTAATCCCAGCACCGGGGAGGCTGAGACAGGAGGATCACTATGAGTCCAAACTGCGTAGCAAGGCCCTGTATTAAAAAAAATAATAAAATCTAAGAAAAAAGCAAAAACAAATTGTGAAAATTTGTACAATTTGTTGAAATCTCAGAATATTGCTCAACAGCTAACCACTTAGTCAAGAGCATGGTTGAATCTCAGAAATATAATGTTGAGGGAAAGAAGACAGAAAAGAATACATATGATTCTCTTTCATATGATTCTCTTTCAACAAAGTCCAAGAGCAGTTAAAACTAGTTAAACAGGGATAGAAATCAGAATACTGATTCCTTGAAAGTAGAGGGGTCAGATGTGGCAATAGACCAGAAGAAAAGATGTGATATCTGCTGAGGGTGATGGTTATGTTCTGTATTTTGATTGAACTTTTAATTATAATTGAATGAATTTGCCAAAACTTAACAAACTCTGTACTAAATATCTGTGCATTTTATCACACATAATTATATGTCAATAAATAAAAATAGTACTAAAACAGGGGCACTGCACATAAAAATTGTCAAATTTTTTGCAAGGGAAAGAAGTGAAAATGGAGCACAAAGAAAGAGAGGATGGAGCTAAGATTTTAATCACAAATACATAATAAACAATGCAGCTAGATTTAAAGCCAGTCTAGTTAGTAATCTAATGGCAGCTTCATAAATTGTGACTTCTTATGCAGGGACACTCTCACCACAATTGCAACTTAAAACAAAAATCAAATTTCCTTCTCAAAACAAGACAAAAAAGAACCTTTTGATACTGTTTTCAAGTGGTGCTAGAAATTCTATTTTAACCAGCTTAAAAGCAACAAATGGATGGAGGTGCCAAGAGTATGTACCCTTTGCATGTCCTGGCATATGGTAGAAGCCAACTCTTTTAGTTTGCTATTGCTTCTGTACAGACTGCCCACAAATTTGATTGCTTAAAACATCACAGAATTCTGGCCAAATAGCTCAGTGGATTAAAGTGCCTGCAAGCAGGTGCAGGGGCTGACGGTTCAATTCCTGGGCCTGCAGTGCCGGCCCCGCCCCTATGGTGCTCTGAAAGGGCAATTGAGACTGGGCATGGTGGCGTGCGCCTGTAATCCCAGCTCTTGGGAGGCTGTAAACCGGCGGATCACTATGAGTCCAATCTAGTAGTGAGATCCTGAACACACTGTAGACCCTTCCCTAAAATACAAAAAAAAAAAAAAAAAAAATCACAGAATTACCATCTTCCAGTTCCGGAAGTCAGAGCCTCCAGATGAGTCTTACTGGGCTAAAATCAAGGTGTGGAGAAGGCTGTGGGTTTTCAGGAAGCTCTAGGGGAGATTGTGTTTCCTGGCCTTTTCTGGTTTCCAGAGGCTGCCTGCATTTCTTGGCTCATGGCCACTTCTTCCTTCTTCACCTCCAGGATTGACAAAAGGAGTCTTCCTCATGCCGCATTCCCCTCTGAGCCTGACTCTCCTATCTGCTACCTTCCATCTTTTAAAGACCTTTGTGATTACATTGATCCCAACCAGATAATCCAGTCTGATTTCCCCATGTGAGGTCATGTGAGATTAGCAACCTCAAGTTTCATCTGCAACCTTAATTACCTCCTACTATGCAAGGCAACATATTCACAGGTCCTAATGAACTGGACATTAGCATCTTTAGGGACTATTACTCTGCTACTGTGCTAAGTTTTAACAGAACTATAAAATTCTATTTGAAGCATTTTTCTAATCATCCATTATTTCTAATCCTTCTGCTCTTTACATCAGCCATTAAGCAAATATTTCCAAAAATTTCAGGTTTGTTTTAAATTGCTACTCAAGTAAATATGATAAACCAGATGGTGCACCATAAATTACATTCTATTTTCATTTATTCTTATTTAGTTGGACAGTCTCCTGAAATTTGGGGAAAGTTTTTTGTTCTTGTTACCTATTACTTTGCACTAACCATCTAGTAGCTTAAGAAAATGAAAATATTTTGCACACAAGTCAAATCTGGGCAGGGCTCAAGGACAGCTTGTCTCTATACTACATGCCATTAGCTAGGGTGATTTGAAGCCTGGGCGCTTGCTCACATGTTTCTCAATTGATGGTGGTTATTGGCTGGGGCTTAGTGGTTCTGTCAGGGAAACACCTACATATGGTAGAGCTGTGTGGATTGGGCTTCCTCCCAATATGGCAGCTACATTCTAAGGGCCAGAATTTCAAAAGAGACACACATAGTTCATACAATAGGAAGATGTAGTTATCACCTTTAACTGCCTGGCTTAGAAGTGACAACCCTTAATCATTCACTTAATCAAGGTAGTCATAATGTCCCACCTAAACTCAAGAGGAAGAGATAAATATACTTTCTACCTTTTGTTTGAAAGTAGCAAGGTTGTGGAGGACTGTCACAGCCTGATACAATTTTGTAGTCATTTTTTTAAACTATGTTTTAACAATTTTTCTGTCAATTTTCCATTTTCTCTCTTCAGCTTTATTTTCACCTATTTCTTATGTTCTATTTAACTGTTTTGTATAATTTTCCCTTTTAGTTCTCCTTTGATATCCTCCCAATCCTTCCACCTCCTCAACATTAGCTGAACATGGAGGTGGCAAGTAGTAGTTTCATAAGGTGATAGAAAAGAACCAATTTCATATGCCTTCACTTAAATTTTAATTTTTTTTTTCCGGAACCAGGGAATTGAACTCAGGCCCTTGCACTTGCCAGGCAGGTGCTTATTCTACTGATACACTTCCACTTAAAATTTGCTGCCGTCCTAGTCAGAAAAATGTAACTCAGCCTGCTATCAGAAGATAATGATTTCCCTCCAAATCCTCAGATTTCCAATAGGTAAAAGTGTCCTGCAACAAATTCTGCCTTTCTCCAACACTCCTCTTACTCATGCTAACCAAGATATGGCAGGGCGACATCTGGTATAATTAGAAAAACTTAGTTAAGCAGTCTTCTCTTAGTTCTTCTCTTTTCCCACATGAAATCAATCTGGCTGCAGGAACAGGCATTTTCTTCAGCTTCCAAACCTCATTAAGGAGAGAGGTCTGAGATCCTACCCCAGACCCTAACATGAGGGTTAACTATCTCAATTTCTCACACTTCCACCTAAACATTTAAACTATGAAGAAATTGTCAATAAGTACTTATCGCAACAGAAACAAAATTATACTCCCAAAGCATGCGTGAGTTACAAGCTGCAATGTCAATTAGGTACTATAAAATCCTAGACCTTCTTTTGAATGACTAATCTACACTAACTGCATTCTTTACATTCCACACATACTCAGGCTGCTGTGAAACATATGTGTGTTCTTTTGTAATGTATGTTTCTTTCTTTTTTTTGAAAAAATTCAGGGCTTAAATTTAACACTGTACATGAACAACTGAAAAATTTTAAATACCAGAATCAACAATATGATACTTTCATTTTCATTTCCTTGACTACCAAACAGGAAATCTCAATTAGATGTCTGCTAAGAAGAAAGAAAAGGGGGCCATTATCCAAGGACACAGCCAGTTCTGTCAGGTATTTCAACATGGTGGAGAGTAGTAAGGTTTTAATTGGCTTTGTTGAGCTCACCCACAAGCTAAAACATTTTTTTACCTCAGTAGTGTGGTATTCAAAAGGGGGGAAAACTACAAAGTTAGTTTCTACCTTTGAAAACATCAAATGAATCATGTCCAGTTTCATCCTGTTAACTGAATGCTCCATGATAAAAGTGCACATATCAACACTAGTAAGATTGATATGAAAAAGTAAAATAGATTCTAGAACATGCCCCACCCCCAACGCAGTTTATGGAGCTAGTTATGAGATAAAGAACTGGCTTCTGGTTTGCCAGTGTTTTCCTACTGTTCTTATCTGTTGTGTTTCAAACTACTTTCTCTAGGCCATTCAGAGTCAGAAAGTTACCATGTATAACTCCTGCTCAGAAGCAAGTGACAAGGACATTCTCCTATCCAAATTCTTGTCAGCTTGAAGTTGGGTGCCCCGGCAGATATGGACTCTGAAAAAATTGGAAGAAGTAATAAAATATAAGAAAAAGCATCAGAACGTATTAAAATGTTCCTTTTTAAAAATAGTGCCAACACAAGGACTGAGGAGATGTGGTTTTAGCAGATCTCATTCAGAAAGATGCATGACTATTTGTTTTCTTCACCCAAACGCTGACACAGAAAACAGCTAACGAAATCTAACATCCTGGTTTTATAGACAGTATATCCATTTGAGCTCACAGGAGCTGCCTTAGCTATGTCTGCCACCACAGCAGCACTGAACAGCAAGCAGCTGGGCAAGTTCTGTGTACAGCTCTGATTTCTTTTCCATTACCCAAATTTCATGAAGTAGATATCACTCTTCAAGGGAGCATGAGGAATGTGGAAAATGCAGAGAAAACCGCGAAGTCCTGAGTTGAAATCAGAGGAGACCTTAAAACTTGAGCTGCTGTAACTTATTTTCCTTTTTGCAGGGTGAGGAGTAAGTAGAGAGTGAGCCCAGGGCCTTCACACTGAGCTGCTTCCCAGCCCCTTTTCTTTTCTTTTCTTCTTTTTTTTAAGAAAGGGTCACTGTAACTATGTTGAGTAGACAGCTTGAACTCATGAACCTCCTGTCTTAGTCACCTACTTACTTCCTTTCTATTGTCTTCATGTCGATTTTGTGTCCTGAAAGCCCCTGGACCCCAAGCATCCACTCCGCCAATTTACCTTCCCATTCAAGCTTTACAAGCTACTTTACAAAGAAAATAAGTTAAAGCCACTCCATCTTGCCCTGCAAAAGGCTTTTCATGCAAATTTTTTGAAAACCCACGGTGCATGTCCAATACCTCTCCACAGTCCCCCACCAAGCCTAAGGATTAAGAACACACACATTAGTAACTCACTGATCATTGTGAGGGAAACACCCAGAGCAGTTGCCTATGAGGTCCCTAGGGCCTTTTGGACAGGGAAGTCTGGGAGTCCAGGTACCCACAACATAGTTTAGAAGTAGAGGCATAAGCTCTGGGCATTGGATTGGGGATCCATGGCTGTGTGAACCCCAGGATGCTATTGGCTTCTGAGATTGATTATTGGTAGTAGACTGTCATTATGGCTACCCCTATCAGAACAGTCTACATGGCTGCAAGTGAGCTAGAGGCCAAGTCAAGTGTATGGAGTAGCTCAAGGACAGTCCTTAAATTTCCCTGAGTTACTTTTTAATGGAGCTGACTTTAAAAGAAAAAAATAGTTTCTCACTTAAATTATCACAGTAATTAAAGCAATTGATCTTTGACCAGAAACCATATAGTTTTAAACTTTATTAAGACTATATTTAATTTTAACAGACCAACACAACATTTCATATGTTTAAAATTTTCAAAAACTTCCAAACAAGCTTTTTCATTGTTAAGGGCCAAAAATTTTCCTCCAAATTTTTAAAGGAAACATTTCTTCCATCTTTCATTTTATCTGTATCTCTTTAAAATAAGTCACACAAGGACATAACGGTTGGTCGATTTTTTTTTTTTTTTGGAGATGACCCACACAAAGATAAATGCTTTTTTAAAAAAATACATGGTATAAGCTTTGAGCCTTCATTTCAGTGGAAGAGAGAGACAAGGAAGAAATGAGAAGAAAGCAGGGGAAAGGAGATTATTTCCCAAATGATTTATGTTCAGCAACTAAAAATAACGGCAATGTTGAGGCATAATAATTTTTATCTTTTAAAAATTTGTCAACAGTAGATAAGCTTTCCAATTGGTCCAAAGCATAATGATCTCAGCTACAACGGCACTTTTTAAGAAATTATGTTCTCCCTCAGAGAAAGAGTAAGTTAGGCCAAATCACGGAGGAATGCTGTGCAATTGTTAAATGGGATCCCTGTGTGAGCAAAACAAAAGGCTAAAAAGGCAAAACCAGGCTTTCCACAAAAGCTACAGCATGAGACTTTGATGATGAAAATTCTTGTCAAATGGAAATATCTGGAAGGTAATCAATGCTGATCAGAGCTGTTCCTTTCTGTCCAGTTTTTTTCTATGATCTTCCCTTGGGTCATGAACTGTGGATCAGCTTTTCTCTCCTGGAGTCTTGAGGAAAGTGCTTCACTATGTATCCAACTTCCTGAAGAACTTTACTTTGCTCAGAAATTGAGCAAAATTGTAAATAGCTTGAGAAATTTAAACAGGTATATCTTGAAAATTTGTCCTGGTTTTGTTTTATAAACTTCTCGAATAAAGTAGGACCAGTGGAAGAGTATTAGGCCTGGGAGACCTTCCTGGCTCATTAAATGTTAAATGCTCTTTAAGTAGCATTCAAGTATCATTATTCCTAGGTCAAACACTATATGTAAAAACCAGTTACATGGAGTGGTACTTTCAAAAATATAGTAATCACTACCTCATACTTTACTTTTACTAGATAATACTACATTTGTATATTCTATATATTGCCAGAATTTTCTGAAAATAACTCACCATTAACATCTCAAAGGTTTCGCCATCACTTGTCCAAACTACTTACTTTTTGGTTTTAATTCAGGTCCCTTATCATGACCTTAAAAAAATAGTTTAACTGTAGTTTTATATATGTAAATTAAATGAAAGTGAGCATATTGTTGAAAGCCTATTTTCATGGGGGCGGGGATGGAGACACGAACCAATATTTAGAGTAAAAGAGTTCCTAAAGAAACTTCTAAGTGTCACACACCCTACATGTATATCATCTCATGTCATTCTCACTGGAATGCTATGAAGTAAGCATTTGAATTATTATGCCTGATTTTAAGTGTGACAACAGGCTAGGACATTTAAGTACACACAATAAGTGGTAAGGAGAGGATTTGTACACACAAATTTTGGGCTCCAAAGTCCTTGTGTTTTTAATGGGTGGCTTTGGTAGTTTCCTTTAATTTTTTGCTTGTCCTTTGATATTTTAAAGAGAACACAAAGCAAGAAGCTGTCGACCTTATTTTTGATGTTGCCCAGCTTTATCTTTGTATACAAATGATTAGCTTTTAATGGTAACTGGCAGGCAACCCAGTCTTGAGACTTCCCCATTTTTTTTTCACTGCTGCAAAAAGCTGATAATGGAAGCCACTCCTCCTGCATCACACACATGCACACACAGGCCCACACACACTCATTTATTTTAAATGGTCAAGTTATATGGATTTAAACTTCTTGCCCTGATTTCAGAGAATGCCCCATGGTTTCAAACATGGGAAATTGAACTTCATCTGACATTTATCCCAATACAAATAATGAAATAAAGAAAATACAGACTTCCATGTTTCACCAGTCCCACCCTCTCTGTTGAGCATCATAAAGGCATCTAAACATCCTTCCTAAGAGCCCAGTGAAAGCCTTGATCAGATGTGCCAAGTGCAATTGCAAACTGGGTCACTGCAAACTGGAATACTGGGCACGGCTCAACAAAGCGGGAACTGCTGAAAACTGGCGTTACCCCATTACCCATGTTACAATACAGCTACACTACCTCCTAAGATCAACAAATCTTGCAAATAAAGATCCTGGCAGTGTGCCTTGTAGTATTAGGACACACCTATTAGGGTTTGCAAGCCTAATTTGCACAAATTCATTTGCAATTTTTGTTTTTCAGTGGTCAAGTGAAATGTCAGCCTTTAGCATAAATTTTTATGCCTCAAAACACCTCAGCTTGTGCTTTGAGTTTCTTTAAAAAGTTCAAAATGTTAGTTAGGTGCTCCAATAAGCATGCCAAATTGGCTAAAACATACCCTATTTGTAACTTCCCAAATACTTTGAACTGTTTTGTTGGCATGTGTGATCCTCTTCTGATACTGCTTCCGAAATGAAACTTGGAAGTTAGGTCTCATCAATAGCTATCCTCCACACAAAATTAAATACTCGCACAGAAGAACAGTCACCTTACATACCAAAGAGAAAAATAAAATTTACTTTTGCTGAAAAGTATCAGTTTATTTTTATTTAAGGTCTAAGCCATTCAAAGGCGGATTAAAGCAACAAACGCTTGTCCAGTTTAGTTAACATATTTGGATTTTTTTATTTTTAGAATATAATCTACATCTGGATTAAAAAAGCTTTTAAATAAATTTAAAACACAACAACAGTGGAACCCTTCATCACTCTATGTACCACACAGATAGAATATCAGTTGGTTCCATTTTGGATGAGTCTACTTTTTCATAATAACGTTATTATTTTTCACTGGGTGGCAAGCTTCGTACAAGTTGGCACACTGCCAGCTCACACACACTGGGGTGGGGGAAGGGTGGTGTGAAAAGGATGGGGTGTGGTGCCACAGGACGGTTGTACAGTGTAACAGAAAATCATTAATAAAGTAGTACCGGTTACCAACAGTGCTGTTTGTGCGCTTATCACAATGGAATCACTGAAGTTTCAGAGCAAGAAGGGAATTTGAAATACTTAAGACAGGGCCACGGTTACAAAAAGAAATAGTGCAAACAGGAAAACTGACGCAATCTTAGCAACGCTAGGGCCTCAGCTGGCTCACCAGCAGGGCGGGCCGGAGGTTGCGCGCCCTGCCTTCCCCAGCACCCGGCTCCAGCCGGGCTCCCAAGTGTGGCAACCCAGCGCCGCGCCCTGGCAAGGCCCCTTCTCAGGTCCTTCGCCTCCAGAAATTAGAAGAGAAAAAGAAACCCCAAGAAAGGCACAGGCTGAACATGGGGCCTCAGCTCAGTCCCATTCCCAACAATACAGATGCAGTTCCCTTGTGGGGGATCCTGGAGCTCCCCTCTCCCACCAAGTGTTTCCTCTTCTTGAGACGGAGGCCCTCTCCGCCACACATTCCCTCCGAGCCCCCTGCACATACACAGCCCAGTTTTGCAATGTGCCCCTCGTGCCCCACAAGCAGGAAGAAAATAGCTTGGAGGAAAGAGAGAGGGTAGAAAGAGCCCGAGGGGGTGCTGGGCAGCTGCGGGCGCCCCGCCTCAGTGGCCCCAGTTGCCGAAGCCGATCTCCTGCTTGTATCTATTGGTCAGGATGTTGGCTTTGCGGGTGAGCTTGGAGAGCACTGTGTGCAGCCCGCGCAGGTGGTAGTGGAACTGCCGCTCCAGGTCCTCCTCGCCGCCATCCGCGCTCTCCAAGTGGCTCAGGTCCGCCAGGATGTCCTTGGACTTCCACGCGCTCTTCTCCTCGCTCCCCGCGGCTGGGGAAGGCGGCTGGTGCAGGACTCCCCACTCGATGTCGTTGCGGATGGATTTGAGCAGCATGTAGTGGCTGTACATATCCCGGGAGGGCGCGAAAAAGCTGCCGTTGGCGCTTCCCGGGCTGGGTGCCCCAGGCGTGCGCTCCTCCAAGCAGCTGCTACCGCCGCCTACCTCCACGCCGACGTCGTTATCGAGCTCGGGCTCGGCCAGGGGCACGTCGCGCAGCAGGCTGGGCACCATCACCGTCTGGTCCATGTTGTTCACGGCGCCAATGAAGCGATTCATGGCGTTAAAGAGTGAGTGCTTCTGGTTGTAGGTGTCACAGATTTGCATCATGATGGCCGCGGAGGTGCCGAAGCGCAGAGACTCGGGCACGAGGATGGTCGTCCCGGACTTGGGGGTGCCTGCCTTCACGCGTTCTCCCAGGCGAGGCCTGCGCCGGGAGCCTGGCTACAGCAGGGGGTGGGGGTGGGATGTTCCCGACTCCTCCTACGCCCTCTCCAACTCTTGTCTGGCTGGTAGCCCGGCCTTGCGCGGTGAGCGGCTTCTCTAGCTTGGACGTCCGGTAGATCGCGATGGTGGTGGGTCGAGCCTCAGCCTGGTTAGGAGATAGGAACGACAGAATACATTACTCACCCGGTTGGGCTGCTCAGTGCCCCTGCCCGCGTGCTCCTCCCTCCCCGGCTACTGCTAGCTTGGGGTGGCGTCGGGGTAGCTCCCCCAGACCAGGCGATCCCACCTCTACACCTCCCAGAAGAGGGCTGCAGAGCACAGGACGAAGATCTTCACCCTCTGAAAAGCCTGAGCTCAGTCAACCACGCTGGCCCGGGCGGCAATGGGGCGGGGCACCCACCTCTTTCGTCCTGAGATCCCCTGCTTCTTGGCGGCTCAGTGCTTTCTCTGCCAGCGGAGGCCGCCCAAGGGCCCTGCGGTGGTCAGTGGCTGGACAGTGACTGAGGGCGGCGGCGTCTGCGTCGGCCCCCTACTCATCCCAGGTGTTCAATTTATAGTCCAGGAAATGTGTCGCTGGTGCCCAGGGCCACCCCCGTGTCTCCTCCTCCAGCCTCCCCCGGCAGCGTCTAGATAAAAGGCCCCAGCCCAGATGGCCGCGAGTAACACTGGCCCTGCCCCTTCCACTGCTGGGGCGGGGCGCGCCAGACCAGCTCCGCCTCTCGCCTGATACCCGGGCAAAGGGAGGGCGCCGGGGCAGGGCAGGGCAAGACAAGGCTGGGCAGGGCAAGGCAGAGAGGGATGGAGCAGCCGCGCCCAGCCCGCGCCCAGCCCAGGGCCAGCTTGGGGAGGGCCAGGCACTCTGCGTGTTCACAAGGCCCCTGCATCCCAATCCAAAAGGGAGCGGGCAGCCGCGCGGATGGGGCGGCGGACTTGGAGCCTGCTCACAGGCTGGGCTGACCGGAATGTATGTGTCCGGGTTGCAAAGTGAGCCCCTCCACCCTGAGTCCAGAGTAACCGCAGGAGGGAAACTGAAGCCTCGGTTTATTATTAGCCCTCGGGGAAAAGGGACCCGCATCTGCCCCAACTTCATCCTGGGACTCTTACGTAAGCTGGACAGGCCGGGCGCACGTGGACGCGCAGTGCTCCCGCAGCTGCCCTGCACTTGGTCAGCAGCTGGGGGAAGGGATGTCGTTGGCGGAGGCTTTTCGCCTTCCTCCAAGCCTCTCCTTTCCCAATTTTCCTACAGTTGCTGCCAGGAGTCAGCGCGACCTACCGTCAGATTTACAGTTTTTTTTTTTTTCCTTCAAAAGATCAGAACGCGGCAATAGAGAGAAATTATGTTGGAAAGCCCAGCCAGGCCCTGTGACCTTTTGGCTGTCAAATGGCTAGGTGAAGGTGACAGTAGTTAGTCTGGTATTGGGAGTCTTTCATTGTTTAACAGAAAAGATAGTTCTTAAACACAGGATCATTTCATAGTACCTACATTGAGCACTACATCTCTGGATATAACTTTTTAAGACTTGCATCTTAAATTTCACTTTGAAATTTCCTAAACATGGCCCAGTCTTAGTTTTCCCACCTCACTCCCCTGGCTATGTCTCTTACCCACCAATCTTTTCAAACAGTGGTACAATTAGGACTCAAACTTCTAATTTTAAATCCCTTCCCTCTAAAATTTTAGGGAGGGGGATTAGTACAGTATTTTCCGGAACAAAAAAAGTATCAGAAAAGAGAAGCTGGGTTTCTCTCTTTCACTTTAAGGATATATATATACTTAAAGGAGCTATACTGAAATCTTTTGCACAACGAGCTATCTTCCTTATTGTATTTTGAATGAAAGGCCAACTTGAAACAACAAGGACTACTAACAATGGACAAATGTCAGTGTGGCCCTTGGGGGCCATTCTGCCCCCTCCCATTTATTAACAACAGATCATAATCCTTGTCTTCTTATCTGTAAAACTGCAATAATTTACTTGCTCAACCTCTTTTGAGAGATCAACGATAAGAATGTAGAGGAAGAAGTATTATATAAGTTTGAGGTATTAAAATAATTCCACCGCTGCTTTTTGAACTAAGAGACTTAGCAACTTTTGCAGTCTGTTTCCCTATCAATAAATGGATTGCCGATTTTAGGTAAGGTTAAGTTAGATGGATGTAAAAATAAATATGTAAATTGCAAAGTACTTTACAAGGAATAATTTACTTAGTACGAAACCACATAGTGGAGAGGTGTCTGTGAGGAAACAAAAAAATTAAAAATGTGGGGGGAAATGTGGAAAAGGCCAGGATGAGCCACAGACATCACCCCCTCCACAGCCCATCCCTCCACCGTGCTTAGGGAGTAGAAGTATAAAATAGTCCAAGCTGGTTTTGCTCAACAAGATTGGAAGAACATTCGTTTACAGGAGGAAAACTGAAGAAAAGCAGATGTGCAGTTTCTGTAGTTGATCACAAATTAAAACACACTTCGCCCCCATCCCTGACTCCCTTAGTATTTTAAATGATATATAAGCCCTAATGAAAATTTAGTATTCGCTTTTAGCTATTAAATGCTGGGATTCCGCTTCTTTTTCTACCCAGTTCCAACAGAGTATGATTAATAACTCACGAAAAAGGAGAGCCGAGTGTCTAGCAAAGGGAGCCCACCCTGACAAAAAGCCTGGCCTGAGAGAAAGCTAACTCCTTCCACTTTGGTCTCCACCCTTCCCCTGATCCGTTTCCTTCCTTCAGTCTGGACTGGATCGCCCAGTTTCTCCACTCTCGGCCACTGTTCTAGCCCATTTCTTAAACCCTATCCAAGGAAGATGGCTCATCCACCTGCCTGCAAAACTTCTCAAACCCGGCCTCCCAGCTCCCTCGGCCCACGCAAAAACTCACACCCACCGGGGTAACTCCAGTGCAAAAAGGTCCAAGGGCCAGAGCTCTGAGCCCTTGGAATCACCCCATTGCCACCCCTCTGACTTTAGCCAATCACAACGCGTCACAGAATGTTATGCAAATTAGCCTTTGCGTCCCAGCCAGTCAGAAGCCGCGGACCCCTCCCTGCAGCATCCTCTTTCACCCCAACCCAGCAGATCTGGCGGCCACATCCCCGACAACTGGCCGGCAGCCAGTATACCTCCTCTCTAGGCTGTAAAAAAATAAAAACGGTTCCCTGGGGTCACATGGGAGCAGAATGGACTGGGTCAAACCAGGAAGGAGATGGCCAGCCTCTCTGGTTTCTCTGGACACTTTCCCTATCGCGATCTGGAACAGGCTGGGGGTGCCTAACCATCTGCCCAGGACACATTTTGCCTTCAGAAAACAGGGAAATACATCCGTTGAACAAGTTACTTTGGAGTACTTGCAACAGGCCAAAAGACACAAGTCAAACTTTCTAACCAATATACCAAGTCCCATTAAAAGCCTGGTCTCAGGTTGTGTACCTGCCCCATTTCTTTCACAGTTTCAACACAGGAGCTCCTAGATTCTGGTTCTCAACGTGCATGACTGGCTCATCTCCTCCAAAATGTCTACAAATTACCCTTACAAGGACACTTTAACAATGAAAAAATCCCAAACAAAGTAGGGAACAGGGAGAAACTGGTGGGGGAAGTAGATCTGGCTGAAGAGAAAGTAGTATTTGAAGGCTAGAGATCAGCCAACTCAAAAGAGCAGATATCGTAGATCACTTTGACCTAGAATTTAGAAGGAACCAATTTGTGACAAGCCTTCAGGAAGTATAACAGTTGGACTGTCCTGTTAAAGGCCTTGTAGTCCAACCATCCACTTAAACTGAAATCACTCACAACATCCCCACCAAGTGGTCACCCTAACCCACATTCTTATATTTTCCATCCTTCTATATTACCTTTTGCTGCATTGAAGCTCTCCAGAAAGCCATGAAATGCATCAAAAGATGCTTGAAGGTGGCTCTGGTCTTCCTTGAACCCACTATTCTTCAAGTCACTTATCCTCAGTTCACACAGCAATTCTTCATGCTCTCCTTTGAGTTACTCATCCATCCTGGCCACTGTCTTTGGAAGCAGCTCCCGTCTGCTTGCATGTGTAGCAACTGGAACTCATTCCAATTACCATCTTTTCTGGGGCAAAATGGAGTGGCAAAGCCATCTATTTCATTGTGAAGGGTAACCTTTCTAGGTCATATTTATTGAGCACAAATGCTTGGAACTTAGACAGGGTAATGTATTTTAACTTCACAACAACACTGAGAAGAAAGTAAGGATGAAAGAGTCTGAGGGCCAAAGTAATAGAACTGGGGCTTGACCCATTTTTTGATGCTAAATCCAATGTTCTTTCTACTACCTAACCAATACCTACTTCTTACAATGCCACCTGGCATTTAATGGGCTGGCTTTAACAGCTAAATCCATATGCTGTTATCCTTGTAACAAAATGTTATGCCTTTTTTTTTTGTTTTGAAGCAGGATGTTGCAGTTCAGGCTGGCCCTGACCCCACTACAAAGCCCAGGCAAGTCTTGAACTCATGGTGATCCTCCTGCCTCAGCCTCCAGAGTGGTGGGATTACAGGCATGCACCACCACGTCCAGTTCTGTATCTTATTCTTGAGTAGTAAAGATATTTTTAGACCAAAATTCAGAGCTTCATATTATCCCCTTTAAATTAATCTCATTAGATTTGGCCTATTACTTCATCCTGTTTTAATATTTTGAGTTGTGATTCTGTGCTCTAATACACTTCAATATTACCCATATATATGGCACTGGGCAAAGGGTAAAGTGATGTAGAACATCTGGAGAACTCCTTCAGCTTGATATTAGTCCATTAATTAGCACCTTTTGGCACATGTTGTTTCAGCCAGCTATGAATCATGTTAATTGTGCAGTCATCCAGCCTATATTTTTCTTCTTGACCACAGGATATTAAGAAAGACCTTGCTAAATGCCTTACTGAAGTTCCAAGTTAATGGCCAGCTTTTTCCTATAGAGTCAAGATGAACATTTTTGTCATATGTTATAGAGAAACCACTGTAATATGGTACAAAACAGCAGACATAGCATTATAATATTACAGTAAGTACTGAGGAATTACCTTGCATTGCAATGATCCCTATAAGAAGCACTAAGAAGAATTAGTAGATAGAAGCTGAAAAGGATGATGCTAGAACATGCAGCAGTGAAGCTTCTGGCTTTAAACCCTCTATTTTGAGATTCTAGAATGACTGAACATGTTTCAATTGACATTTTGTCACCATCTTGTTATCTCTCTGTCCCTGCCCCCATTTAGGTTTGAATACAAGAGGAATAGGATCCAGAGAGAGTTGATAATACTAAAGAATAGTTTCTGTTATGTTCTCAACATTTCTACCTCTCTGGGAACTCTAAGCTACATAAAATGATGCATTTAATTTTAGTATGGCAAAAAGAAAGGACAAGATTCATTATAACTTCTTACCATATAGGAGCTTCTAAATATGCATATTCCCAAATTCCATAGATCACCAAGACCGTCTTGCATCATCAGCATAGAAAGAACACTGAGAATATTTTTCCTTCATCCTCTCCTGTTTCTTTATTTGGTTAGTTTAAATTATGAAATTCAAAGTTTACAAAATATAGCACTGAATTAACATAAGGAGAAAAGATATAGTTATCAGTGTTGGATTTGCGCAAGTCAGTGCATTTTTTTCAGCCTGCAAAGTCATAAATGCAATATTATCTACTGGAAAGCTTTAGCACTTCTATGTCCAAGACTTTCTTAATTTATTCTTTTATCTTTAAGTTAATTTTATTTTATTTTGAAAATTAAAAAACAAAAGTAAGTACAAAAATCAAAAACAAAGATAGAAACAGGGTAACATAAAACAATACATATATTACAAATTTTCAAAAAAAGACCTAGTTTATTCTTTTCCCTCTAACAGGAAAAGAAAGTAGACTTAGGTAAGGTGCATTGGAATTAAAGAGAATTCACATGTTATATTAGATTTTCAGGTAGAATTAGGGCAGGTTTACTGAAACTTTCTGTGACAGTAGGCAGTGGAGTTGTAAAAAGGAATATGTTATGCAAGAATATCATATCACTCAAGTAAAAAAAGTAAGCAGATATTCTCAAACATGAACTTGGCTTTTCTTTAAAAACTTGCTCAGTGGTGAAATCCTGCCAACAAAGAATCGAAGTGAAATACTCTGGAATAGAGAATACATGATAAAGGGATTCATGGTAAGCTTGGCTCCATTCAGATACAGAAATATGATTAAACTATGCATTCTATAGTTGCAGAATAGAATGTAAATATTTTAAACTCAAGCAATGAAAAAAATAACACAAGCAGCAAAATTGAAAGTTTCAAGAATAAAAAGTGACAGATAAATAATAAATAAATCAGCTCATGCGGAAGATCAGTGTCTCTAAAACCAAACTACAATTTTAAAAGTGAAGAAAATATATTAATACTTTTCAAAACATTTTTCTCAGCATAAAGGGTTCTTTTAAGAAGTGATGGCCAGACATGGTAATGCATGCCTGTAATCCCAGCACTCTGGAGACTGAGGCAAGAGGATCTCTGTGAGTTTGAGGCCAGCCTAGGCTACATAGTGAGTTCAAGAACAAGCTGAACTATTGTGTGAGACCCTGTCTCAGAAAATTAAAAAAATAAACAACAATGAAAAGAAGTGATGCATTCTGTACAAAGACTGTTTTATAAAGTTCAGTATTTCTTTCACATATCACTTCAGTGTGGTGGTTTGGGGTTTTTACAAGGTGAACAATATAGTACAGGACACGATTTATAATAGTATTTAATGATGAATCACCCAAGAATCATGTACTACAAGTGCAGGAAATCTATCCACACACTAAATACCAATGAATCCAGCTGAGTGTCTAGAGCTCATACCAATGCCTCCCACAAGTCCAACTGGAGGCCTGGAGCCCACAACAAAATCTCATGCTGGCCTGCTTCGTGAATCTGTGCTGGAAAGGCCCAAAGGTTAGCTGTGGAAGCCAGGAAGTCTATGCCAGCGGAATGAAGAATCTGTGCTAGCAGGCTGAGGGATCTGACCTGGAGCCAGGAAGCAACGCTCAATGTAAGCACCAGCGCTCCCCCAAAGGTACCACAGCCGTCCTCAGCAACAGTGAGGTCCCGAGCTCCTACAGTGATGAGGAAAACCAAGTTCTCATTAGGAAAGCCAATGTGCCAAGCTGCTCCATGAGGCTGAGCAGGGCAACCTCTTCCCCTCTGGAGCCAGGAAGCGATGCTGAAGATGAGGACCCAAGCTCCTGCAAAGTTCATCAGGAAAGCCAGCATGACAAGGCCCTCCAGCAGAACAGCCCAAGAGCACTAGCAGCTTCCAGCAGCTCCAACAGCTTCTCCAAACAGTATCCCTGACAGTGTTCTGGCAGCTTCTCCTGTTCTGCCTTTACGCTGCTGGCAACAGCCCTCAGCTAGGCCAACTGTACCCGGCCCCACACTAATTTAATTCAGCCGGGTATAATAAGTTGACCACAAGTTAGAAATCCACTACATTCAGTTACTACTCTTAGTTCAGAAATTAATAGTCACATTTCATTTAAAGTAACCTGTGTCATAATGAATGTTCTGTTTTTTTCATCTGGGTGCTGGGTGCAGTTACACGGATGTGTTCAATTTGTGAAAATTTGTTAAGCTAAAACACAATAATGATTAACATTGTTCTACATATATTTTATGCTTGAGTAATTTTTTTGAAATTTCATTCACACAAGATTCCTAGGGAGAGGGAAAAGGGAACGAGAGGGAGAGAGACAACAGACTGATCTAGTTATCTGGTTTGGAATTAAATGCACTCAATGCTTTTGGGGGAAACACATTTGTGAACTTAAGTGAAATAACAAAATTGTAAGTCCTCCAAACTTTGGGTCCTTTGGAAAAAACTACTCTTCTTCACCTCTGCTCCTATCAACTACTATTTAAGAAGTCCAACAATGGGTGCTTCTGAGCATTGGTCTTGGAGAAATCATATTCTTAGCTGTAATTCCATTAAAACACATTTTTTCTGCAAACTCTCTAAATACTATTTGTAAATGTTCATTTGCACAGCACGTTTATGTAGAGTCACCCCTGTTATTCTGACCCATTGCTGATGATTTGAAATATCTAGAAACCTGATATCTAGTATTCTTTTGTGAAGTTTGTGTTTCTAACCATATAGGTAGAAAGTTTATGTTAACAGAGTTCGACATCTCCCTATGGCCTTAAATCTGGTCAGAGATTTACTATGTTTCTATATATTCTTTTACCCAAGTGTATTGCAAAGATTATCCGTTTGATGAGGGCTGTGGCTTATATCTAGATGCCCTCCCAAAAGTCTCATGCACTCATATCTGGGGCCTTTGAGAGGTGACCAGCTCATGGGTGCGTGATACTGTATTAGTCTACTGCAGGGTTTGTAGCTGGGTGTGGTGCTGTAATTACTTTCTTCTTTGCTGGGACATGATGCAGACATCCACAAATTAAAGGAGAAGAAGTTCGTTTCAGTTCGCAGTCCTTGGTCAGCTAGCTCCAACGTAAGGTGGTATGGCAGAGGGACATGGCAGGCAGGAAGGAGTGAGCCACCAAGGACTATATTATCAGTGTATTCCTGGAAAATACATTAAACAAGGAAACATACATTTCTCCCCCTTTAAACACAGAATATCCTGTGTAAGTTCAGTTTCTGCAAGGTGGGTGATTACCTTAGTTGAAGGTATAAAGCATTTGTTTGTGGCCTGGAATTTGTTCAGTAATACCTGTTGTGAATGGACATTGGGGCTATATGATCACTGTGAAAATGACCCCTTTGTTTTATAGGACAGACTCAAATATCTTTCCAACCTTGACTTAAACAATTAATGAATATAAATAGGATTTCTGAGGCAATTCATATAATAATTAGATCTTAGGCTTCAGAAAATAACTTTTACGTACTTAGCAGAAAGTCTATTAAGTAATAATATGGCCAGATATTAAAGCACATCTCTCTTCTAGTTTCTTCCTCTACCCAGAGGAGATTGGGTAGAGGATTGTCTAAATTGTTGAACTTTAGAGGCAGAATCCAGAATATGCCAAACGAAAGATTCTTGAGAGTCTATGAATTATCTCATTAAAAAATTCTCAGTACACACTTGGGGTTTGTTCATTTCACTCTTTTTTTTTTCATTTAGCTTCAAACAGTGTATTAAGCTTTGTTATATCTAGTTTGAAGCAAACTGGATACCATCAAAATGGCCGGTGTTCAGCTGTTTTCATAAATGTCATTCTTGACCTACTGCAGGGACCAGGTCTTTTATACGCTGAGCCAATTGGTATAAGTACTTCACATTTCTTTGTACCATTTGTGTAATTCCTCCATGTCTGAAAAAGAGACTGCTTGGCTTATTGCTACCTAATGTCACACTCACTCAAACTTTTTTATTTATTCAAGTAGAACACATTTATTGGGCTTTTTCTAGAACACCACCCCCAGTTGTACTTTCAGCCAGAAACAGCTTCCCTCTCCTCTTTCCCCTCCCTTCGCTCTCCTCACCACCTCTCCAGTCTCCTTCCCTCTTCTCCCCTTTCTTCCTCTCTCCCCCTCCCTACCCTTCCCTTCTCTTCTGTTCTCTCTTCTCCTTTTCTCTCTTTTTTTCTAGGACTATAAATTGAAATGGCAGAATGTCTACTGGAACTATGATGCACTCCCAAGTCCTTCATCATTTTGGACGGCCCTGTAATATTCTCAAAACAATCAAGGCATACAAGCACATCAAGTTTACCTACAAGACACTATATATGTTGATATAATGCATTAACAAAAATGAAACTCATCACACATTGTAAACTAGGGGAATAAGTCTACAATGATAACCACAGTCTTATAAAGACCATAGGAACATCTGAGTAAATATGATTTATAACATCAAAATCAGGTAGATACCAGTGTTCTTTTATGGACCTTTTATTTACTTGGGGAGGGGAGAGGCAGACCACCTGGTTTCTAGAAAAGAGCGCAATCTGGGTTTAGCCCTGTCTCTTGTTCACTCTTGCTTCTCTGCCGATTTTTTGATTGCCAGCTCAGAAGAGCTGCTTTCTCCCTATGTGCCCCATTTTCCTCACTCTGGGAGTTTACACAAGGACTGGAAATGAGTAGGGCATCGTGTGGAGGAGCAGGCATGTGGGAGGCAGGGAATGTAAATGTGTTGACTGGCTGATCCATTTTCTCTGCACATTAATTAGTGTACAGCACCCTGTATAGGAGAACTGTGATTGAAAACAAATACTTTTTTGTAGCTTATCTATTGTTTGTAATGTAAAATATTGCTTGAGACCTTGAACTTTTTCCAACTTGCAAATTTTAGAGATACTTAATAGACTCTCCTTTCTTCCTTCCTCCCACCCTCCCTTCCTCCCTCTCTCCCTCTCTTCCTCCCTTCGTTCCTTCTCTCCTTACCAAGAGTCCCGTTTTGGTTTTCATGTCAGTACACAGTCTTAAAACAATTTCAATCATTCCTATTTATAAATAGCATGAACTCTTACAATGCTTATGTTTTAAATTTCCCAATCTATATAGGTAAGAAGAGCAGTATTATTTTGATTTATTATTGAGAGAAACGAATAATATAAAAAGAAGTCATAAACTGAAGCAGGAGAGGCAGTTACCCCACACAGCTGTGGAGAAGAAGCAGGTCAGGCAGAGGGAGCAATCAGTACAAAGGTACTGAGGCAGGAGCAAGTTTGTAATGGAAAGGAGGCCAATGAGGCTGGGAGACATAGAGGGAGGATAAGTGTTTAGGAGGTGAGGGCGCAGAGGCAATGAAATCAGATCATGTAGGAACTTATAAACTATTTTAAAGACTTGGCTTTTATTGGAAAAAGAGGTATCATTAAAGTATTTTAAATAAAGGCATGATTGGGCCAGGGATATGGCTCAGTGGAATAAGCTCTTCCCTGGCAAGTGCAAGGGCCTGAGTTCAATCCCCGGTTCCTCAAAAAAATAAAAAAAATAAAAAAAAATAAATAAAGGCATGATCCAATTTGATGTATATTTTAGAATAAGTTCTGCGTTACTCTTTGGGTTGAAAATAGACCTTCAATGAGTAAAGCTACGAGCCAGGCGAACAGCCAGGTTGCTGGTGAAATAAGCTGGGAGAGAGATGAAAGGGCCTTCAGACAAAGGTGGCAGTGGTGAGCACGGTTCATCTCCTGTGCACGTTGTGCAAAATGTACCAGTAGAATTTGGCAACATTTTATTTCTATGTGAGAAGGATAAGAGAATAGAGGAAGTGAGGTTTTTGACCCAAACAATAAAGACAGTCTTGACTCTGAGGTGGGAAAGTCCGATTGTGTAGCCTTTTTGAGTGAGAAGAACAAGAACACACTATTCAACTTATCAGTTTTGAGAAACCCCTTATGCACAAGAGTGAGGCTCCGCGTGGGTGTTGGATTAGTGTCTGACTCATAGTATGTGCTCAAGACTTGCCCCTCGTGCTAGTTCTAATGAGAAAGTGATGAACTAAAATTGTTTTGAGTTTTTAAACATCCACACTGACCATCCATATCCGTGCTCACTTCACTAGCTGTGTTGCCTCCCTCTTCTTCACAGCCTCCCTTCTTCTAGCCATCTATACTCTGTCCACCTCTCATTCATTCCTCAGCCCATGTCCCTCTTGCTTCCGTGGCACTACTCATGTCAGATACGGCAGCCTTCTGACCCCCAGTTCTCAGTACCTGGGATACCAATGGCAATGAGACAGAGTGGCTCTTCAGAGCTATGAACAGTAAACTCCTTAGAGCCTCCTTGCTCAGCTCTTAGATCGGTGTAATGCTAACTTCTTCCTTTTTGCACCCTAAGCCTGGGGGTGCCAGTTGCTTTTTATAGCTGTCATGCCCAAATTACCTCAGTTTACCCATTTTTATTACTTCAACACTCCAGTGCCTATGTAATTAATTTCCCACATAAAAACCTCTCTATTAAGTTATTGAGGGTGGTTTTTGTTTTGTTGTTGCTTGTTTGTTTGTTTGTGACAGCATCTCGCTATATAGTTCAGGCAGGCCTTGAACTCACTATGTAGCCTATGCTGGCCTTGAACTCAAAACAATCCTCCTGCCTCAGCTCCCTGAGTGCTGGGATTACATGTGTGTGCCACAAGGCCTGGCTGGCTATTTTCTTAGACAAGTACTTACTGACAAAATGACTTGGTTATCAGTTCACTTGACCTTTTAAAATCTCTTCTTAAGTCAATTTTACTACTTTTAATCTTTCTGGGAATATAACCATTTCCTTCACAAAGTTGTGTCAAGTGGTTGCTTCTGTTGTTTTCTGGTTCCTCCGTAATGATATTTATCACACATGTAGACTTATTTTGTTTGATTTGTTTTGATTTCTGCAGTGCTGGGCATGGAATTCAGGCCCTCAAGTCTGCCAGGCAAGTGGTCTGTCCCTGAGCTCCACCCCAGTCCTCACATAGATTTTTGTAATTGTTTTTATTGTCTTCCTTTTTATATTTGTTTGGGGTACCTAATTTGTTTAACTTTTTTGATTCCAAAGGAATGACTGTTCTTGAATTTATTTGTGAATTTTGTCATTGTTCCAATATCCTATATTTTTATCTTATGCACTACCCCCTTATACTACCTTTTCTTCTTTTCCTTTTCCTTCTCTCTCTCTTTTTTTTGTGGTACTAAAGATTGAACTCAGGACCTTGTGCTTGCCAGGTAAGCACTTATTTCACTGAGCTATCTCCCTGGCCCCCTCCTTTGTACTTTCTTAAGTGTTTATCTCATAATTTTTTAAGTTCTTAGACTGAATATTTAATTTATCTTTTCCTACCATCCTTACCTAGGCATGACAGTGTTTAAGAATGTAATTTTTTGTTTAGTTACTGTGCTAGTTGTTCTAATGACTTCCTTAAATGAATTCTGTTTTGGGCTTTTATACCTGCTTTGGTCTAAGAGGTGTTTGAGTGTTTTAAAAGTGTTGTACAATAGCCTCCCTTTATCCATCATTGTGTTTTCCACTGTCGGTTTACTACCATGGGTCAACCATGGTTCAAAGATGTTAAATGGAAAATTCCAGAATTGAACAATTCTTAAGCTTTAAATTCTACACTGTTCTGAGCAGCATGATGAAATCTTGCACCATCCGTCTTCAACCCACTTTGTCTCACCTGATATGTAGATCATCCTGTTGTCCACACTGACACCGACCCACCCAGCAGTCACTTAATAGTGGTCTTGGTTATTAGATGAAGTTTTGTAGTATTGCAGTGCTTGTGTCCTAGTCATGCTTATTTTACTTAATGTCCCCAAAATACAAGAATAGTGATACTGGCAATTTTGTTATACTGTATCGTTATAATTCTTCTATTACATTATTAGTGTTTATTGCTAATCGCTTATTGTACTTAATAAATTAGTGCAATAAACCTAGTTATGTACATACACAAAAAAAATCATAGTGCCTACAGTGTTCAGTACTATATGAGATTTCAGGCCTCCACTGGGGGTAAAGAAATACTTTGCAGTTAAATTTAGTTTCTATTTTTTTATTAGCTTGGGTTTCATAATATTTGGTCAGCAAATCTAATCTCCAATTTTTCCTTTGGGGAGTTTACTAACATTTTCTTTCCTTGTGCCTTATTCTTTCAATTCTAATACACATTTATATTTTACTGTCTATTTTATTGATTCTAAGATATTTTACTGTCTTTTAAACAGCCCATGTTATCCACAATTAATGGCATCTTACAGTTATAACTGGCAAAACTACTTACTGGTCAAACCAACGTGTTATTTAATTTGATATATTTTTTGAAATCACAGATTCGTGCTTTCTTTCATTTCAAGAATATTTCCTTTAACTTTATCATTGAATATTTGTTTCTCCTTTAGTTTTTTTGTTTTTTTTTCTTTTGTGGTTTCCCCCATCCTTCCATTTATTTGTCTTTTCCTAATTGAAATCATAATGTCTTTCAAGTCTATTTCTAGAGTAGTTGTTTTTAATATTAGTAATACTTTCTACTTTTTGTCTTTCATATTTGTTCTATCTTTTAACAATCTGAAATATATTATTTCCTTTTTAATGGCTCAAATGGTAACTTCAATGTTATATGTACTTATGCTAATACAACTCTTGAAATTGAAGATGCAAATTGTGATTAAATGTTTAATTTGAAATTCCTGATGTGATAGCATATCAGACCCAGATTGTGTCTTAAATATCAACTATTCTCCAACTATCTAGTTTCTATCCAGCTCAATGAAAGGAGCTCATAGGAAAGGAATGTTTTAAAATGTCCATCAATGAAGGAATGGATCAAGAAGATGTGGGGTTTTTATATTACTTAGCCATAAACAAAGATGAATTTGAGACATTTCTAGGTAAGTGGATGCACCTTGAGGCCATACACTTTTTTTAAAATTAATTTTGTCGAGAAAAAAGTAGCAATGAAACAGTTCCAAAACCGATTATCAGGACAGTTTCAATAATTAACATACGTTACATAGCATTGTCTTCATAGTAGGTATTCATAGTACAAGATGTAGACACGATATCCTGTCCAAACACTATTAGTACAAATTTTTGTTCTCATTGAACTAAGAGAAAGCAGCTATTTATCTATCCTACTTTGCATATACAGATACAAAATTGTCCTTCATTTATATCACCTTTTTTGTTTAGTTTTGTCAGAGATGGGTATTCCCTTTCCATTTAAATATAGTAGGTGTATGAATTAAGAAAAATAATCCAATATAGTCCAATAGTCCATAATAGTACTGGGTCTTCCACTTCACTTGCAATGTTAGAAGTTGTTGACTTGAGCCCTTTACAGGTCAGCATATAAATATGGCTTTACTTTTTGTACTTCATTTTTATACTTTTCTACTGGATGGTTAAAACCAAGATAAAGCAAGACCTATATAACAAGAAATGTAACTTTTGTATCTGACAAGGTCAGTCAAATCCCCTCAGGACTTATACTGAAACTCTGTACTACAGTTTGTAGATCCTTTGTCAGTGTCAGCCATGTGGATGAGTCAGGGCCATTGCTTGACCAATGTGCTCTCTGCGAAAGCCTGAGAGATTGTTTTCTCTACACGTGACTCTCCTTAGGCACACTCTACATCATTGATTACTTTCCTCATTGGCCCCATAATCTCCTTGATCAGAAAATTTGGGACACTACTGAGTTACATGACGTTACAGTACAAGTTCTCGTGTGTCCTGAGTCTTAATTGACCTTAGAAGGCTAGGGCCAAAATGTTGG
>NW_004524819.1:3066605-3073874 GCF_000260255.1 Octodon degus | reverse complement strand
CCCTCAGGATTTATCCTGAGATCCTGTACCTCAGATTGTAGAACCTTTGTCAGTGTCAGCCATGTGGATGAGTCACGGCCATTGCTTAGCCAATGTGCTCCCTGTGAAAGCCTGAGAGAATATTGTCTCTCCATGTGACTCTCCTTGGGCACACTCTTCATCACTGCTCACTTTCCTCTGGGGCCCCATAGAGGCCATACTCTTAAGTGAAACAAATCAGACACACATGTGTAAATATCAGCATGTCTTCCTGGTGAGAGAAACTGAAAGAGTAAATGAGGACCAAAATGTACAATAGATATTGTGAAATGGGAAGACTGCTTAAAAAGAAAGAAAAACAAGGGTGACAGAAAGAGGAAGGGGGAAAAGAAGGAAGAGAAAAGGGAAAAACTGATAAAAAGAGGATATAATGCAAACAAAAAAACTTCACTTAAAATTTTTTAAAAATCATGATAATGACTATTCTAACGTTTGATACCACTGAGTTGTGGGTATACGATGGGCTGTTCATTTTTACTATTTTCTGTATTTTCCTACATGCTTAAGAAAAAAAATGGTTTCTTAGAGCAATCTTAGGTTCTGGGCACAACTGCAGCACACATGCAGCTTTTCCCTCTATTGCCATCCACCACCAGAGCGGCTCACTTGTCACAGCAGATGAGCATCCCTTGACGATCACTGTCACCCACAGTCCATGGTTTATGCTGCCAATGCACTTTTCATTCTATAATTGTTATTACTCATATTTTCTGAGTTCTACCAGTAATCTTACTTCTTTTGCAGCATTTTATCATCACTTTCTATTTCTTCAGTGACATATTCCTTTCATTCAAATAGTTGAGCCTGTTTCCTGTTCCTCTTTATGTACTGTATTTTCATGTGATTTGTATAATTGTAGATTTCTTCTTACTTGATGACATTTTCTTCTTGTGCATTTTTGGCTTTTCTAGGTCTCTCCTAACTAACTTCACATCTGACTCATGAAACAGTCACACTGCCTCAAATTTCAAACTATGTCCAGAATATGACTATACTTTATATTCCCTTGCAGCTAGGAGAGGTCATGTCTCACCAATGACATGAAAAAAAAATTATCTTAGGTTTTCTAGAAAAAATTTGAGGTAAGGCAAAGAACACGCTACATGTCTTTTTTTTTTCTCCTTTCCCTTGGTCCCTTCTTGCTGTCAGAAGAACAGCTGGTTAGCTCAGCTACATCTTCCATTTAACATCATAAGGAAGGTGGCCACATATACTGTGAGTAACTTGCAGATCTCCAAAACACTTTGATATAGATGACGTAGATGAACAACCATACCAGCTCTGAGTTTCTGTCTACCTAAATACTTCTTGTTACTGTGCTAATTAAGCTACTGTTTAACTTGTTATTTAAGCTACTACAGTCAATTTCCTGATATAGCAGGACAACACCTTGACTGATAAACACTACATATATAGTATGTGTCACTTCCTTAGGATTCCCATAACCTAGTACTATGAACTTGGTGGTTTAAAATAACATAGGAAAGGGCTGGTTAAATAGCTCAGCAGACTAAGGTCTTGCTTAGTCAAGGGCAGGGACCAGGGTTTGATCCCCAGTACCATATGCCACACTGGCCCCGCCCCCAGGCATGCTGAGCTGGCAATCAAGACTGGGTGTGATGGTGCACACCTATAATCCCAGCACTAGGGAGGCTGAAAACAGGAGGATCATTACAAGTCCAAGCTGTGTAGTGAAACCCTGCACCAAATGCATAATAAATAAACAAGGAATCACATAGGAGAAAAAAAGAAAGTGAAAAATATATGTTATACTATTGAATTCTTTTAGTTTATTGAGAAAAATCATTTGTGCTTACACTGTTTGATCAGTTTTGCATGCTTGTATCTTGGAATCTGAGCAACTAATTTGAAGATAACAATATGTAATATATTAACCATTGTTAATCTCCTATTATCTTGTTTTGAAGTTCTGTATTATTGTTTTTTTTCTTTTTTTTCTCTTTAAAATGAAAAAGAAACATTCACTTAATGTTATGGGATACAGAAGTTCAAATTCAAGACTTCAGCAGTGTTCATTTTTCTGGGGGCTCTGAGAGACAATCTATTCCTTGTTTTTCTCCTGGATTCTGGTGTTTGCCTGCAACCCTTGGTTTTCCTTACCTAGTACATGTTTCAGTCTGCTCCTTCTGTCTTTGCATGGCTTTACCTTCTCTTTCCCTCTGTGCCTTGTCCTATTTTGTACTTCTTATAAGGACACTAGTGATTGGATTTAGATTCACCCTAATCTAGGATGAACTAATCTCAGAATCCTTCCTTTAATTACAGCTTCAAAGACTCTTATTCCAAATAGGGCACATCCTGAGATTCCAGGAAGATACTCTACTATGCTTCTAGAGAACAGTGCTATTCAACCCATTGCATGACATATAATCTTAAATGTGCATGAATGGAATTACATGCATCATTTTATTTTTGAGATTTATTTATCTATTTTTTCTTGACTCCTCTCTTCTCTTACCACCTTGACTTGTTTCACGCCATCCTCATAATTCAAGCTAACTTATTATGTATTCTTTCATTTCTGTCCGGACATTTAGTCCTACAGTGGCAAAAGGTACACACACAAATAACAACAACAACATACACATGCACATATAGAATACCAGTTGTTTTATCAAATGAACTACTCTAAAACTGAGTGACTATATGGCAATTACTTTTTTTTGCAGGTTAACCAACTTTAATGGAATCAAGTGATACCACAATAGAATTTTATATACATTCCCAAACACAAAAAAAGCCCTACATTGCAACCTTAGTAGGAATTGTAGGGGAAAAAAACAGTAGGAAGTCTATCCATGTGGAGATTCTCCAGTAGAAATAGATCAGTATTTTGCTCTTTTCTCTTCAACCCCATCAGCTTCCATCTTCTTCCTCTTCTCAATAATTACACTGATCTTCTTCCTTTGGCAATCAAGTTCTGCCTTGTCATCGGTTTCCTTAAAGTGCCTGGTTTTTCATCCTTGAGACATCTCGATGCCACACTGGAATGAAGCCTTGGGTAGAACCTCCTTGTTGTCCATACACTCGCTGCATTCCTCCTGGGTATCAAAGTCCCAGTGTTCTAAGGGACCCTTCTTGTTACACTGGTCCATTTTGCTATAACCCACTTCCTCATCACTATCTACAGCCATGTCATCCATCGTGGCTGGATAGCACTCTGCATACCTATTGGACATGCTAAAGAGATCACCCAGCTGCTTTTTGTCTTCTGGCTTCTTCAGTGATTCAGTGCCCTCCCAGCCAGCAAACCCAGAAAACTTTTCATTGATGGACTTGATCAATTCCTTGGCAGATCCAGGTCCTTTCTCAACATCGATGGGCTCATCATCCACTTTTGGCTTCTCAAAGTAACTGTGCCTCTTCTTTTCCTCCCCTCTCTCTCAGTCCTGCTCCCACTCCCGATCCCATTCTCGTTCCTGGTCTCTGTCTGTCTCTTGATCATGCTCCCATTCCCCGTATCTCTCCTGCTCCTTGTCCTGAGGTATCTTGGTGGTGGACGGAACATAATCCCCAATGTCTTAAAAATGTTAATGTCAGTGTCAGGAGGTTTCTTCTCTTCCTGCTTCCCTTTATCCTTCTTTTTGAGCTTCTTGTTTCAGGTAACCTGCCTTAGATATGAAAGAATCTGACTGAGCTTGCTGATAACAATGTCATTTGTGGTCAGTGTGGTCTGGGCCTCCTACAATCAGCCTTGCTTCAGCTAAGAGTAGTGGGGATGTCTGTGTCCACACACTCATCATCCAGGTCTAGCACATAGGCCATTCTACCTGGCAGGAAGAGCTCATTCCACTCATATGCATTGCTCTTAAAAAGCATAGAGTAAACATTGCAGCCCCGTACTGTTTTAAATTCAATTTTGTTTTCAGGATCTTCATATTTCTTGATTTCCTCCTGGAGTTTCTCCACCAGTTCCTCTTCCTCCTTCTCTTTGCCAGTAATCTTGGCTCATACCTTCTGAAGTAGAGAAAAATCCAAGCCTTTCACTAAATGAGTGTGTTCCACATCACCACCCAAGAATTTGGACTCTTGGATCAACTGTCTTCTCTGCAGCTGATTTGTCTGCTTCAGCAGTGGGGCCTACAGCCCTGTAGTTAACTGTGGTGCTAATAAGCTCAGTTTCCTCATAATCTTTGTTCACACCATCTCTCTGTTCCTTGGCGCAGTCCTGGTATTTCTCTGCAAGTTCTCTCTCTCTCTCTCTCTCTCTCTCTCTCTCAATTTTTTGACAGAGTTTGGCATAATAACTTTTCCTCTTCCTCCTTTGTGCAGCTGGGTCTTTATCCTCATTGTACTCTTTTGGCATTTCATGATGACATGACTTAGAAGGTGGTGCAGAAGTAGGTGCAGCCCTTGGGGTCATGAGGAGTTTCCTAAAGTCTTCATTGGTAAGTTTGGGTTGGTAGAGGAATGGGGATCATCCACACTGTGGCCATCTGGGGCCCAAGGATTGGAGAACGGCTCATTATCTCACTCTGGCATTTTGTCTCAGTCTCTCGACGCCCACAAGTATCACTCTGCGACCGGCAATTACTCAGTATTATAGTTCATAAATAATGAGACTGGAATTTACTCACTGTTGTCTGGGCCTGCACATGCTTCTCAGGGTTGGTTGGAGCCTCTGCTCTATGTGGGATCTGTCTGGGGTACCTTAGCTACAGTGGCTCTGATTCTCATGTCTCTCATCCTTTTCCTGGAATTAGAGGTCAGACCAAGACCAGACTACCGTTCCTGTGGAGAAGTTCAATCACACAAGCACTTTTTCTGCTTGTGTCATGTCAATGAACATCCCATTGTCTAAATTCATAATTAATGGGAGGGGATATATATTTCATCTTTTGGTAGATGAAATTACAGTTATCTTGCAGGGTAAGGATATGAAATTGGAGCCATATAATGCAATCTATGTGACAATGCATATATGATGTCATTTGATCAATGTTTGCTTTACATAAATGGAACACTATTACATAATTTTGTGCATCTTCCTGTCTTTTTTATTGTACATGTTTGCAGTACACAATGATTATATTCTTTGTGGGGAGTTAGTAGATGTGCCTAACACATTTTTTCCTCTTCTCAACAACATCTTTAGCAATACGTCTCACTTATTTTATCTTTTTTTTTTTTTTCGGAACCGGGGATTGAACTCAGGTCCTTGTCCTTGCCAGGCAAGCACTTATTCTACTGAGCCATCTGCCCGGCCCCAAACTTATTTTATCTTTTAACATCTTTTTTTTTTTGTTTAATGTATTTGGTACAGGGTCTCACTACACAGCTTGGACTCATAGTGATCCTCCTGTTTTTAGCTTCCCCAGTGTTGGGATTACAGGTGTGCACCACCACACCCAGTCTTGGTGGTTGGCTCAGTCCACCTAGGGGTGGGGCTGGTGCAGCATGTGGTGCTGGGGATCGAACCCCAGTCCTTGCGCTTGCCTAAGCAGGTGCTTAGTCCACTGAACTATCTCTCTGGGCTTTTAATACCATTTTTTAAATGGTTTCATTTGATGCCTTGCTATGAATGTACTATAATTATTTGGATAGCCTTCTCTTGATAGCTACTCAATTCACATTCTGATTCTCTCCCTGTCTCTCTTCCATTTTGAGGAACTTTTATCTGTTTGAAGTAGTTTTGTGCGAATAGATTTTCTAGGTCAAAAGGCAAGCAAATTGTTAATTTGAACAGAAATGACCAGATTACTCTTCAAATAAGGCTGCAGTACTTCACTTCTGTCAGCAATTTATGACAATCTTCCCTACATCACTAGCAAGAAGATGTAGCATTTTTCTTTGCTAATATTTGATACTCTACCCCACATAAAGTGGTAGCCCATTGCTTTTTCATTTCTTCAATTACTCATGAATTTGGGCATCTTTTCACATAATTTTGCCATTTAATTCTTTACTTCTGTTATTATTAACATTTTTACTGAGTTATTTTTACTTTTCTTGTCAATTTGCAGAGCTTTTTATTATGGATATTAAACATGTTAATTTTTTTTGTGCAGTACTGGAGATTGAACTTGCCAGGCAAGAGCTTATTCTACTGAGCTATCTCCCTGGCCCTCTTAAACCTGTGATTGTCTTCTGGGCTGCAGTATTTTTCCAGGTCTTTGTTTATAGTATCTTTTGACATATAAAAGTTTGGTTTGTGACTCTTTTTACTATTTAACTATTTATTTACACGTTATTGTAGAAAGATTGATACTGTACTTAAACAAATGTTAAGTAAGCATCAGTAAGTTGAAAGGGTAAGGAGAATCATCTCCTGAGGTTACCTAGAGCTTCCTCCAAATTTCTTACCTCACGTATATGCAAGATAAAGTAGGGTATTTCAATTATATCTCCACAAAATCAGAAAGGAGAGAACTGAGAAGTCACAGTTAAAAGACATGCAATTGAGGTCCAGATAACTGTTACTGATATTAGAAACCCCACTGGGAGCCATAACAGTATTAGTTTCCTAGGGCTGTGGTAACACTGTGTTACAAACTTGGTGATCTAAAACAACAGAAATATATTGTCTCACAGTTCTGAGTGGGCAAAGGTCAAAATGAAGGTGTCAGTAAGATTATTTCTTTCTTTGGATTCTCTAACAGACAATTTGTGCCATTCTTCTCTTCAAGTTTCTGCCAGTTGCCAGAAGTCCTTTGCTTCCTCAGCAGGAAGGCACTTCATTCCAATCTCTGCCTCTACTGTTGTGTAACTTACTTCCCTTCGTGTCCTATGTGGCTTCTTACAAGGGTACCAGTTGTTCTACTTGAGGCCCACTCTGATCCATTCTGATTTCACTTAATTAATTACATTTTCAAAGACTATTTCCAAATAAATTCACATTTGGGGGTTGTGGGTGGACATGAATATTTTTGTGAACACTATTCAAACCAGTGCAGTCTGCCCTCTGCCTGTCCCCCCTCAAAAGTTCATAGCAAGAGCTTCCTGCTACCCTGCGCCGGCAGGACCAGTCCCAGCCCAGGCACAGCATGGGCCGGACCCTCTCCCAGCTCCTTGGGCCACCCCCCACCACTCCGCAGTGCCTACCCCACTCCGCCTGCTGAGTAGGATTTTCTGCCGAGTTCCGGGAGCACCCAGACCCAGTCCTAGCCCAGGTCCGGTGAGTGTGCGGAGAGCTTCCTGCTACCCTGCGCCAGCGGGACCAGTCCCAGCCCAGGAGCAGCGTGGGGCGGACCCTCTCCCACCACCTCCAGC
>NW_004524819.1:3017463-3059552 GCF_000260255.1 Octodon degus | reverse complement strand
TATTATTTGTTGAAACTGTACTTTCGATTTGATTTGAAACTGTCTCATTGCTATACGTTTATCAATAAAACTTTGAAAAGAAAAAAATTCATAGCAATATCGCATGCAGATTATGCCTCCAAAAGTCTTAACTTGTTCTAGCATTATCAAATGAGGTTTGATTGTTATTCGCCGTTTGGCTCACCCTGGAGCAAAATTCCAGACCATTTGTGAATCTGCAAAACTAAAAAATAAGTTATCTTATTGTTGAGATAGGCATGTGATAGACATTTCCATTCCAAAAGGTTCAAAAGCAATTGCTCAATTTGGTAGCCCTTCAGTCAAAAACCTATTGGGCAGTTTCTACCCCTGGGGTCCCTGTCCCAGACAAAGGGGTGAAATCTGCCTTCACCATCAGTCACTGTTCTTGAAATCTGCATACTTTTTTTTATTTTAGAGAGAAAAAAAAGATAAGCATATCAATGAAACCTACGTATGTTTTTAAATATGTACAGTCACCTAGAAATTTTCCTTCATATTTTCTTTGATTTAATTTTGGTTCAAAGTCCCCTAACTTCATCTCAAAATTCTAGTTGTTTAATTTTACCTTTTTTTGAGACAGGGTCTCACTATGTAATTTAGGCTGGCCTTCAACTTACTTTGTAGTCCAGGCTAGCCTCAAACTTACAGCCATCTTCCTGCCTCAGCTTTGAGAGTGCTGGGGGTACAGGTGTGTGCCGCTACACCTGGATTAATTTTACATTTTTGTCTTTAATATTCTGAAATTTATTTTTATTTCCTGGAAATGGAGTCCATTTTTATTTTTCCAAATAGATATGTAATTATAATATGCCATTTATTTTATTAGATGCATACTTTTTCAAAAAGAGTCCTAAAATACAACTTTTATCACTAAGCAATTTCTCATATGTACTAGGATGTAATTCTTGATTATTCATTTCTCTGATTATTTTGTCTCTTCTTGTGTCAATACACATTGATTTGATAAAAGCCACTTTGGGATATGTCCTAATGCTTGCTAATGCCAGTCTCTTTGATTTGATTTTCTGAATGTCTACTTTTTTATTCTCCAAGGAATCCGTGTGCTATTTAGTTGGTAACCATTAAGCTAAATTAGATTAATTAACATTAAAAACATTTAAATTCATTAAAACTGAATAAAATAAAAAATTCAGTTTCTTTGTTGCACTTGTCCAATCTCAACTATTCAAAGCCACATGTGTCTGTGACTATCCTGATGAAAAGTTCAAGAAGTTGAACACATCCATCATTGCAGGAAGTTCTACTGGACTATACTGGTCAAGATGACTGACATTTACTTGTTTTACTGTCTTTCTTTAATTTGTTTCACATGTTCATTTTCTTCTCTTTCTAACTCTGCAGGTGGAGAGTGGTGCTGCTCTTGTCCATATATCAACCATTCAACATCCTTGACTTTGTTCATCTGTAAACAGTGGAAGCTCTGGAAAGGACTTCATCTTGATACTACATTGCAGTGACACTGCTTCCAGAGTCACTGAAAAGACTTACCTTTCCACTGGGAAGTGGGGAAAATAATGGAGACAACTTTTTGCAGGCATGAGATGAATGACACTACAGAAGTGTGACCTTTCAGACAGGAAACACACAATGTGAGCCCCATAGTCATGTCATCCATCTACCTTCAGGCACTTTCTGCACCATGGTGCAAGAAGGCAGAGACCAAGCAGAGCTCATCAGTCTTGTTGAGCAGAGGGATCAGAGTTTGAGACAACTGAGGCACATAGCCTTTTCTGGCAGGGTTCTATAAGGGCAGGAGCTGATCAAGACAGGAGCTAGGGTAACTAATACAGTCTTAGGATAAAAGCAACAATGACAAATTGTAAAACTCACACTATCTTATTTCAAAGGTTGTTATAAAGCTACCCAAATTAAAACAGAAATCAGGGGATAAAGAAAGACAAGTTACTGAACAAAATACCATACAAAGATGGACAGATGATGCATGGATAGTGATAGAAGATAGATAGATAGATAGATAGATAGATAGATAGATAGATAGAGGCAGAATCAATTGATTTCTTTTTAATCATTTATGTATTTATTTGCTACAGAGTCTCACTATGCAGCTGTGGACTTGTAATGGTCCTCCTGTTTCAGCCTCCCCAGCTGTGGTATTACATGAGTGCACCACCATACCTGGTTTTGGTGTCCAGCACGGTTCACCTGGGGTTCCAGAGACTACACGACATGCATTTCTAGGAATCAAACCTGGGTCCTTCCACTTGTCAGGCAGGTACTTAAACTACCAAGCTATCTCTCCACCCCTTAATTGATTTTTGAGAAGAAGCCAAGACAGCACAATAAGAGAAAGGCAAGTCCTGAAAAACTATTGTTAGAACAGCTGGTCATTTATATGTTAAAAAATACTTACCTCATACTTTTACTCCTAGATGAATCATAAATATAACAAACTAGATCAAAACAGACTTCTAGATGAAAATGTAGGAAATTATGATCATGACTTCAGGAAGAGTTGAAGATTTCCTAATTGCAACACAAAAGCAACTAATCAATAAAACTATAAATTGAGCTTCATCTAAAATAAAAATTTTGGCGGCCGGGGAGATGGCTCAGTAGAATAAGAGCTTCCCTGGCAAGTACAAGGGTCTGAGTTCAATTCCCGGTTCCACCAAAGAAAATAATTTTTTTTCACACCTAGAGTCAAGTAAGAACACGAAAACGCAAACCAATTTGGGAGAAAATATCCACAATACATATGTCTCACAAGGGATGTGTATCTAGAATTTAAAAATTGAAAAGAATGGAAGTTGTTGAGGGATTTGAGGAGATATTAGCTAGAGGAAATAAAGTTCTAGTTAGGAGAAATAAGCTCAAGATATTTAGCATAAAACATGCATATAGTTAACAGTATATTGTGTTCTTGAAAAAAAAATAAATGAATGTATATAAATTGTCACTATGAACAGATAGCTATGTGAGGTAATACATATGTTAGTTACATGTAGTCTTTCCAAAATATGTATATATTTTTAAAAATATATTGTTTACAGTAGAAATCTGTGTGCAGATTTCTCAAAAAACTAGGATTAGAGGCCCCATTTGACCCAGCTTTTCCCCTTCTTGGTATCTTCCCAGAAGAATTAAAGCACCATACCATAGCAATATATGTTCACCCAGGTTTATAGCAACATGATTTTTAATAGATAAATCTTGGAAACAACCCAAATGCCCATCAACTGAGAAATGGATGAAGAAGAGATGTTGTTTTATACAATGGAGTATATGTGCAGCATGGAAGGTCAGGGTGTGTTACTTCCATTGTAGTAAACACAACACAGTGCATATATTTCTTAAATCCTGAGTCTTTTCTGTGCTATCACTGCCCTCTCATTCTATATTATAGTGAGCATTAATAAGCAATCATAGGGCTAGCAAGATAGCTCAGTGGACTAAAGCACCTGCTTAGGCAAGCTTAGGCAAGCACAGGGACCACGGTTCAATCCCTGGCACCACATGCTGTTCCAGCCCTGCCCCCAGAGTGGGTTGAGTAGGCCAAAGAATCTGGGTGTAGCCTTGGGGAGGCTGAAAGCAAGAGGATCACCATGAGTCTGAGCTGTATAGTGAGACCCTGCAACAACCAAATACATTAAAAGAAAAAATCAATCACTATGTTCCCAGTCCTATTGAGCTAAGTATTTTACACGAATTTTCTCATTTAATCCTCATAACTGCTCATGAGGTAAGTAATATGATATTCCCACTTCACAGATGAAGAAGTTAGGCATAGAGAGTTTAAGCAACTTGCCCAAGGTAACATAACTGGTAAATGCTGGATTTGGAGCCTGAACCCAGGTAAAAGAAACTTTAAGCCTTTCCTGAGGTATCCATAGAGTATTGTATAACTAATGACTAAATATTAAAGTAGAATTATAACATATGTAAGCTATAAAAAATTATGATATAATGAAGGAAGATAATACCTACCATTTAGTTAAAAGCACACATACTTGACTATTACAGATTCTCAAAATGGCCTTCATAGAATTGATCACTGTTGGAATTCAATAACATCTGAGTTCTAGACTAAAATCAGCCAGTATAAAGAAAGACAAAGATGTTCCCAGCCCTCTGGATCTGGCCGCCATTTGTCTCTGCAAAAACTAGATCTGTTGGTTGCAGAGAGTTCCATGCTCCATGGGGAATACTGCTCAGCTGGCTCTTTTCCAGCCCTGAGAGCCTTTCTGCACAGAGAAATGATGGTCACAACAAAGCAAAGCTACCTCACCCAAGTACCCCACCAAGCCTTGGCAGCGGCAGCATCAAAGTGACAAACAGGAGTCGATGACGATGCTGCTGAGTGGATTGGCAGATAAGGCATGACCATGAGCCAATCAGCAATAGCATTAGTGGTGGCATCAAGCAAACTTGAGTAGCTAAGGTGAGGGGACAACTTTAATTGCTACCTAGCTGCAGCTCTGAGTGATTCTGGGGAAAATGAAGGGATGTAGTGACTTGAGAAGCCTTGGTTGCTGTAGGGGGCTCAGTGTCAAAGGTATCTTTATTACCCCAGCAAGTTTTACCCATACCTTTACCTGCTCCTGTTGCTGGTCAATGTGGGCCAAGCAAATTAATAATTTTCTCTTTGGGGTAAGAGAAAATTAAGGATTGAACCCTGAGTCTTCACACAAGGCTACATCTTCAGTCTTATTTTACTTTATTTTATTTTTGAGACAGGATCTTGCTAAGAAGTCCCTAGGTTGCCCAGGCTAGGCTCAAACTTGCAATCATCCTAGCTCATCCTCCCAGAGTGACACCAAACCCAACTAATCAATATTTAATAAAAGATAAGTTTCACATCCCAAACTACTTACTTCATGTAAATATGAGGATTCACCCAGTACTTGCTGTTGGCCCCAGGAAGAAGTTAATGAATTGTCTTTAATCAGGCAAGTCCTTGCTATAGACAGGGTAAAGCAGCATTGAAAAGTGGAGCCTCTGCTACCAGCAATGCCTGTACCTCTTACCTACAGCCCCTGGCCCGGGTATAGTTCAGGATCCTTGTCACTCCTTGACAATTATTCTAAGAACTTCCAGTCACTCTGCTACATTTGTCACCCGTTCTTTCCTTTTAAAACTGTTTTCAATTATCTAAAATATATTTGTAATTTTGAAGTTAGAACAGTGCAAAAGCTATGTTCAGACAAGTTTCTCTCCAATTTCTGTCTCTTTCTTCCTGCTTCCTTCTTTCCCCTCTCAGGTATATATTTTTATTAGCTTTTCATATGTTCTTCAGTGATCTGCTTTTTGGCAAACACAAGTGGAAGTGTGTGTCTGTATGTGTTTATTAGTATTTGCTCCCTTTAAAAATATAAGATAGCATCCTAAATGCACTACTTTGCATCTTCTCTAATGACACATCCTAGAGATGCATTTGTGTGTACACATTGTCCTCATTCCTTTTTATGGTAGTGCAGCATTCCATTGTGGGAAAATAGTTCTTTTCCACTAGTTTTCTGTATGGAACATGTAGATTATTTAAATCCTTCCATTGATTCCTAATTTAAAAAAATTAAAATGGTACCAATTTTACTTATTTGTTTCTTCATTTTGTGATAGTGGGGATTCACCCCAAGGCCTTCACACTGATCTACATCCCCAGCCCTTTAGTTATTTTTTTTTTATCTTGAGACAGGATCTTACCAAGTCTCTAAGTCTCTAAGCTTCCCAGGTGGGCTCCAGCTTGGGATCCTCTTGCCTCCGTTTTGCAGAGTGCTGAGATTACAGGTGCACACCACCACTCTCTGCAGAAGCACAGGATTTAAAAATCCATCATGATCCCCTTTCCACACTTTCTCCCTCCCCTCACTACTTACCTTGTACCATGTGTGGCAATCATAGGTGACCCCACACTTTCCATTTCACAAATTTACCCAGCACTTTGGCTGTGTAATTTCTGTAACGATATTCTTCCCTCCTGCCCTTTCTCTTCCACCTCTGCCCTTCATGTTGGTCGAAATTACTCCTCAATCCCTAGGGGAAAAAAAGCAATCTCCTCCAGGCTGATTACTGGCCTTACCTTCTTCTAAGTTAAATGAATCATTTCCACCCCTGTAGTCCTAAAACATTGCACTAATATGTTTAGAGTTCATTTTTGTAGCTTATATCATGCAGCATCTTCTGGTTATTTAGGTACATTTCTCCCTCCCTTCCCAACTCAAGTCAATGGTGAGAAAACAGTTCCTGCCCTGGGATTTTACATGGTTAAATGATCAATACATATTCCTTGAATTGTTAGTTTTTATTAAATATCTGTTTTAAAAAAGCACATGTAATAATCAGGGCCAGTATTACTCATGGCTTTGAGAACCAAAGGTTTTGTTTTACTCTTCCTGGTGACAATTGAGGGCCTGAAGAAATAAGAATTCTCTGAACAATTGAAGGTTGATAGTTTGTTTTTACAACATATTTATGTCATTTTTAAATGAGCACGATTTGACATATCAACCTTCCTCTTAATAGCTTTTTTGTCAACTACATTTATTTCAAATTAAGTTGCTTAGGCTCTTTCTGGCATGACTGCCAAGCACTTACAGAGTTCAAATGGTTTATTGCTGACTTAAGACTAACCTTTAAATTTAAGCACATGGTGTAATTAATCAATACATATACCTTGAATGTACACATTTTGGGGGAAAGTAACTATACCTGAATAAGTGAAAAATAAATCTAAGGACATGAATTTCACTGTCCATTGAAAGTGACTTTGCAGCTTCAAACTATTTGTGGGGTCTCTATATTTAATCTCTAACAAAGATATCTGCTAATAATCTATTAAGCAAACTTTAGGAATGCTTCCTTATGTTATAGGAAAAAGGTTTATTAATCATCATAACAAAGAGTTATAATGATCTTGTTACAGGAAAATTTGTCTTAATTTCGACCAGTGGTGACAAATGTATGGCACATGTGCCACAGCAGGTATGCAGAACCTTCTCTGTTGTCCTCGGAGCCCAATTGCCCTAGCAGCTGAGCCCTGGATATTCAAGTTTAATTGTAGTGTTGGCACTTTGCAGTAAATAAGTGGGTTTCATTGCAGTGCAGGTATCAGTCTCTAAAAGATTGACCATTACTCATTTAGACAATTCCGTATAAAGTTTCTAATTCTAGAGATAAAAATCTTTCCAGAATTTTTGGAGGACCCACCAGATGTCACGTCCACATTGACAGAATTCTACCAAGTTCTAATTGTCATGAAGACTTTTGGTGGCCTAACAAATACTAGTTTCAGTGGGCCATGTGGACACAGTGGTTCATCTATACAACACAGAGTCTATATCATAAGAGACTAATAATCTCATTAAAAATATGAAACTTCTCAAAAGAAGAATTCGTGAA
Organism: Octodon degus; assembly: GCF_000260255.1. Taxonomy (NCBI): domain Eukaryota; kingdom Metazoa; phylum Chordata; class Mammalia; order Rodentia; family Octodontidae; genus Octodon; species Octodon degus. Next base: position 3,052,154 of record NW_004524819.1, on the reverse strand, counting down.
TTATCTGTGGCCATTTTTAATCTACCACAGACATGGCCCAAGTTGGTGACTACAGAAATAAAGAGTGCAGGCCTAGCCAAGACATTGAACTCCCATTTGTGGCATTCGTACCACTTAGTAAGTATTTACTGAATTAACTAATGGACATTAGAGGTGTTGTGGAGAAAAAAGTGAATAGCTGGGTTTTATGGAAAACTGTATGTGGGAGGCAAGGAGAGGAGGAAAAACCAACTTATGACTTTATGGGCTTAGGGTGCAGATCAGTGGTCAGTGTTTGCCTAGCATACACGAGGCCCTGGGTTCCACTCTGGGCACCCCCCAAAATATGAAAAATTTTAAAAAGCAAATTGACGTTCAAAACCTGGGAAGCTGATGGGCCCTTTGATGTTAATACTTATGCCAATTTCAAGGAGGGAATAGTGTCTCCTTTTTTATTATGGAATAACCTTCAAAAGCCACTGATACTGCCTCTGGAAATTGTCAGTTAAATTTGTTAGGTCATGCCTTAGAGGTATGGAACATAGGTGAAGATTTGGAAATCAGAATTCCAAATAATGGTTAAAAATGAAGCAGAGGATTTCCCCCATAGGACAGGTTGTAGCAGGACCATCTTTAAACAGTCTCTGAGCAGCCCGGTTAATGAACACAATTACAAGAACATTTTTGTTGACCTTATTGGGGTTGTTCTCCCATTAATGTTAGTAGGCGCTCCGTAGAGATCAGTAATAAAGATACTTCAATTCTGAGAAAGAACCATTTTAATGTCAGAATTTCAGAGACATCCCCAGACGTCTGTTAAATTTGTGATCAGATGAAATGCAGTCAGTGCATATTCCATCCCGCATTTAAAGCTTACATTTTTCTAAAAACATTGATCAGGTTGTCTGTAAACCAGACGAAGCTTAAACTTTCTGTGAATCAGGGCTGCACTGGTGGAGGTTTATGGAGGGTCTCTGCCGCTCTTGCATTTAAATCTCTCCCTGCTTTCTTGTAGCATGAGTTGTAAAGTGCTTCATAACTCCGTGACCAAGAGAACTAGGAGGCTCTGCTGAGACTGTGATCTAGCTCTGAACAGGTCTCAGGTGAAGGAGTGGTTTGCACATCACACAGCTCTGTATCCTCTGAGGTACCCAGTGTCACCTCCATGGTGTTCCTTGCTCCTGCCACAAGACAGCTAGCAGTGGATCAAGATCTGCTGTGTGGCAGCGCACAGGGCGCATTAGTTCCTGAGAAATAGGCCTGGCCCACAGCCTAATTATTAACATTGGAAAGTCAGCTGTTCAGCAGCTGCAAGAATAGCTTGTATGACATTTAAAAATATGGATTTTTCTCCTCCTACTTACTGGACAGGCCTATTGCATATTCGTTTCTGGATATACTGTCAGTGCAATTGGCAAAGTGTGACTATTGATCACAGCAAGGACGAGGCACATTCTTCCAGGGACAATGCATTAAATGCATATTGGAAAATGAGTAAAAGAAATATGTCCTTAACTGTTACTATTTGGTAACCATGTTAATATTAATTGTATTTATTTAAGCATTTAGGTATTAGGTACTAGAAAAAGCAAGCCGTCATTAACATCCCATCACTATAGAGAGTAGGTCTGTCCACAGGACATTTGACATTCTGTTTAGATAAGGCAGGCAGACATATTAGAACTAGGTCTCACGCATTCAATCAATAGGCCAGAGAGATTCATAAATACAGCGAGTTCACTTCAAAGTCTGATTCTCCAGTCTCTGAAAAGGCCTTTTGGCATTGCAAGTATTTGCTAATATGCATTTCTTAGAGTATGTTAGGATGGACGTTTTATTGAATGCTGGAGATTGTGGGTTACCTTTCAGGGAAAGAATTTCCTCCCACCCTGTCTGATAAATGAACTGAAACTGAGTGCCTCTTGGAAGAGAGGAGGAGGGGTAGCTTCAAGTTAGATGCCACATTTTCCCTTGGGCCCTTACAGAGTTTCAGATAGTCCAGTCTGAGATTGGTGAGCATTGTCCTGTTGCTCCTTTTTCAAGGGAGATCAAGAACCAAGGTAAAAGCTGCATGTTCAGTGCACATAGGCGGAAAACTGTCTCAGAGACATGGGTAGACTCCATCGTCTTATGCCACCATATCCCCACTCATCAAAGACAGTTACTGGCCTTCTCTATGGCTCACTGAGTTGAGACTTGTTTTGTTTTGTTGACACAAGGCCTCTCTATGTAGTTCAGTATGATCTTGGGATTACTGCATAGCCCAGGCTGGCTTAAAACTCATGGTGAACATTCTGGCTCACACTCCCCAGTGCTGAGATTATAGGTGTGCACCACCATAACCTGACGTGAGACTAGTTTTGTACTGCTGTTACAAGAAGGGAAGTATACATGGTCAAAGTTTTCACTTCATTATTCTATGTCTCAGGCATTATACATGAAAAACTAAAAGAATAATTAAAATATCTAGGACAAGATAGTGACTGTTAAAAAAAAACTAACAAGCACAAATATTTAAAAGGGACTTTTTGGTAATAATAATAAAAATAACAATATTTTAGATGTGTAGAATACTTTATACTATGTAACGCTTTGCAAATCGCTTTGCATACATTATATAGAACATATACCTCTCAAAACCAAGCTACAAGGGCTGGGGAGATAGCTCAGTAGAATAAGCACTTGCCTGGCAAGTGCAAGGTCCCCAGTACTGAAAAAAAAAAAAACAGGCTACAAAGTATACAGGCACCTTATAAATGGTAATAACTAATACTGAGAGCAAATCAGCTCTAAAATTAACTTCACTGATGACATTATTTTAAATGAATAGAAAAGCATTCTTTTGCTAATTTCACATTGGCATCAATACACCAGAAAGATAGACAGTTTGACCTCAGCTTTAAAGTTGTCTTCATTGTTAATTTCCATAAAAACCTTAACATTATCTAATTGTAAGGTTTCACATTCATTGATCTCACTAATTCAACTGTTTTGTCTGAGGACCTCTCCTAAATTGATAAATCTAAGTTGCACATTTTCTAAACTGTGATGCTCAGGAGAAATCTTGAAAGTGGCCCAGATGGTGGTTGGATCTTTTGCACCCATCTAGCACCATCTACTGTAACTTTTAAGACTGGATTTAACATTCTTTTCTCAACATTGCAATGTGTACATCCGCTTACCCTGTGTCCTGCCATTACTCAGCCCACTAAAGGTATATATTCATGACTAAACAAGAAGTCAAGCAATTTTGGTGGCAAAATATAGGAGAAAGGAATTTAAATTTATGGCATCATTTATCTTTGTGATCCAAGAATAAGTTTCTCAGATCACCTAGCTCATCTTGAAATCTGCTGTTGTAGAAGCTATATTTTTGCTAGAAACCTTTCTGAAGGGAATGAGTAGTCACATGGAGAAATCTGTGAAACCTTTGCAATTGCTTTGTCCTGGAAGAATGTGTGTTCACGTGATACACACAACTTATAGTTTTATCATTTATCTGCCTCCCTAGAAGTAATAGGACATAAAAAGAATGAAATCAATATTCCTTTCTACTTGCCTAGCACAAATGGATACTTACTTGGGGTCAATAGTACTTCTTGAGGGTTTTACATAATGTTCAAAAATACCTTTACTCTAGGTAGGGAGAAACCAGCGGATGGAATGATGGAGGAAATATATGGCTAGCTGTAGTCATTACCAAAGTCTGAGATTTTGTTTGGGGATGTGGCTTTGCAGGTGCTTATAACATTATTCCAACTAACCAAATAAACAATGAAACATTAAAGTAGTCTATGAAAGGACCTGTGCAAGTTGATCATGGACCAACCTTTTGCTCCTACAGTTCAATACTGAAAAAAATACTACTTTGATTTGAAAATTGAAAACTGAAGACTCTCTGTCTAGGGAGCTTTTGTAAAATGAAGTAACAACTCAATTCAGACGTTTAAGGCCAGCTATGGGTGGCCAACCTAGTTTCCTTTCTCCAGAAACTCACCTTGTCATAGTCTCTCTGCAGGCCATTCTACTTTGATAAAGGTGTAGCTGCAATGCTGATTGTCTGAAGCTGCCATTCTCCTCTCATCAGAAGATAGGATATGTATCAATGGACAGATGCAAGAAGATTCTTAGTAGTTTGTTCATTATAGCCACACACTAAAAGCAACCAAATACCCACCAACAACAGAATGGATCACTGTGGTACACTCACACAACAGAACACACTGTAGCAATGAAAAAGAAGAAGCTGTTGTTTCCGCAATATGAATGAGAGTCACAAAAACAGCATTACTGTAAGAAGGCGTCAGTCACTTGTCAGACTCAAGGCATCCACTGGTGCCATCACTGATTAGCTATTTGTATGTGTAAGCACATTCATAAGTTAGCCATTCTGGAGTCATCCAAATATCCACCTTGTCAGTGTGTGTGTGTGTGTGTGTGTGTGTGTGTGTGTGTGTATGTTTGTGCACATGTGTTATGACCTATACTTGGAGATCTATACTTAAGCCAATAAGCATCTGTATTTTGGTTGACATCACAGAATTGTTCCAAAATAACTGAAATGTCACCAGATTTTGAAGGAGGGCTTATAGCAATGCAAATGTTGACTTAGGTAGCTCTTAAAGCTAAACAAGGAAAAAGAAATAAACTAGAGAAGATGTTTGGGAAGCTTCTCTGCATGTCATTCAAACACACAGAAAGTATCTTTGTATGAAAACCTCTCTTACATTATCTGTTGAACTCAGATCAGAGCTAACTGCTCCATCATGAGAGAGTTGATTGAGATTAATGGTTATCATGCAGGATAATTAGTACAGATATGGGTTTACAAATAAGTTAGTTTTACATGTGGACTCCAAAATGCACCATATATATGCAGTATTAAATGCAAATGCAAAGTATAGTTAATGGCTAACAAATGCTTGAAACTCAAACCAATTTCAGAAAAGCAGGAATGAAATGAGTCCATGTTACATTCATTAGGCAAATGACCTCAAACATTTGAGATGCTTCCCAAACATTCGTGAACTGCTGGCTTTCACATGTTGCAATTTTGTTGTTTAAAAAATTATAAAGAAAATGCAATAGAAGTCATCAAAACAATATACAATAGCATAGTGTGTAAAGAATGCCACTGTAATCCACAAAGAAGTATTTTAAAATTAGAAATACGAGCATACTCCCTGTGCTTTTTCTCAGGATCTAGACAGTATAATTCAGGAAATGAAGTCATGTGATTAGAAAATATCATTAACATTCTTTGGTATTATGTCATGATCATTTTTTATGATTTGGATAGTTTCTTTATAAGTCCCTTATGCAAACTCTAAACCCAAATGATTATCTCTGTTTTGGAAAACTTTGGAACCATCTGTGAATTTTATGTAGTGTTTTTTTAAATAAGGAAACAACAAATCTGTGTGGTTTTACCTTGAATTTTCTAACCTTAAAGCATTGCAGCTGCATCTCTCATTGGGGTTTTCTGAAGAAAAGTGGAGTTTGATTTTGAATTTCAAGGCTGTTCTTTTCCTCACTGTTGTCATTGTGTCATTGGCAGTTTACAAGTATTTTTCAATTGTGGACAGTGGAGAAAATAAAATAAACCATAATAAAAATAATTTTGTCCAGGTGGTCCATAAATCAGTTGAGGAAATACAGCTCTTTGTGTTCAATAAAAAACATATGTGTTACCTAGTGCATTGAAATGTTATTACTCATCAAATGAATGTTATAGATGTGTCAGGATTTAGATACATGAGGGAGAAGACTATTAGAATAGAACATTGCCATATCATATATTTTAGTCTTATGCAAAATAATTGGAAATAAATATTGAGAGCTTTTATATGAATTAGTCAAAGGCGAAGTTCACTTTAAGGCCATATGGGGATTGTTCCATTAGAAAGATTATCTGTTATCTCCTCATAATTCACAATTTTGCTGATTACTATCAAATTCCAACCAGAGAATTCAAAAAAAATGACAGTGGATACAGTGTTAACTAGCAAAATACCTGATTACCAGTAAATGTGGAAGCAATAGGAATGTTTAATTATATATGCATGTTGTATTTGTGACTATATAGAATGTATGTATACATATTATATCTTTTTATATGACTAATTACTACAGTGTAAATTATTTTTCTTAACCCAAATAGGCATTCAGTACTTAAAAGTGCTTCAAACAAGTGGATAAATTTATTTATTTGCTATTGAATTATATTAGTAGATTAGACTGAGAGTTTAAAGAACTAGTGCAAAAGCATAGAGAACTTCAGAATATTATAGTTAACTGGCCTCAGTTCTAGTGATCATTTAAATGTTTTTAAATATATTTTCTTCAATACTTTGAGTTTCAATTTTTATGCCAATTTTGCATCAAAACTAGGTTTTTCCAGGCTTAATTGAAAATGGTTTTTCCTTTTCCATGACATTTGATAAGTAGGAAAGAGATATTTTTATTTTAATTTCTAAAATACTTCTCACGCATTATTTTTTCCTCTAAATATTCCCTGATTTAACCAGAATCCTTATACTGTGTGTCAAGGTCTAGCATCTAGAAGCAACTTTTGAAAGGGAAAGTTTCTAGTTATTTTTCCCTTAAATCAAAACTCTGTAAAACATTTGTGTTGAATTATAGTGCAATAAATGAATATGACCCTCATTTACTTTTCAAATCAGTTTAAAAAGTACTTATCACTGAAAATGGAGGTTTGCCCTGAATCATTTGTTGATTTTTTAATGCATGCATCATTTCTTCTTTGATAATAAATCAAGTCTCTTTGAGCTACTTCTCAATGGTCATGGGGACCTTCTTCACCTCAGTCACTTTGAGGACTGGAAAAGGAATGACAACTTCAACGAAGTTGAATGATCAAAAAGCTGATAACTTCTTGGTGGTCAGAGCACTCGGGTTATCTGACATTTTCAATATCCTCTGCATAATATAGGGAATGTCACAACCTTTCATATCAGTGGTTCACCATCTTGTGCTGTCTCTAAAGGAGATACCAATGTTTTAAGAATACAGCAATGTGCGTCCACAAAATCCTCCTCGAAAATTAGGGATGTAACCTGAACCTGCCCAATCTCCCCTCAGTGAGCTCTTATCAGTCTGTTACCCATGGATTGATTCAAATTCACCTTGACCATATTCACCTCATCATCTTGCCCAGCTATGTGGGCATAATGAGTTCCATGTGTTTACTAGTCATCATGTAAACAAGTTCTTCATGTTTGTTCTAAAACCATGTGTCATAGGTTAGAGGATACACTGTACCTTCTAGACTTATGCCTAAGAGCCTGTTTACCCTGGTTGTGTTTTTCTTGGTGTCTTTGGTAGTTGTTGATCAAATCCCTTTTATTTCAAGGGAGAAGTGTTGTACAAAGAAGTTAAGGTATTCTAATAGGATCTTTTACATTTATAACCAAATAAAGCATATTTGTTTTTAAATTTCCAAAAAAATATTTCAGAATGAAAGAAGCTTTCTGTGTTACATTTTGGAAACTTTCAGCTCACTATAGGTAACTGGTTTTGTAACAAAGACAAAGATATGGTATGCAAACACTTCTAGCTAGAACACATACAGACTTTCATAATTCACTCGTATATACCAGTCTAACCCTCAATATGTGATAAAAATTGATTATCCATTTAAAGTTGTTTCATGGTCCATGCATGTGTTTCCACTGGTGTTTTAAGTGGCTTTACACAGAGTGAAATAGCATTATTTAAACAGTAAAGTATAAACATAATATGGCTCGTTTATTAAGGTCCCAATGCTGCAGCTGGAAGGCATTCCAAGTAGCCTGGATGCATAGAAAACATCAATGTCCTTTACTTCATAGCCACTGAGACAACTGAGATACCTCCATGTGGACTATGATTCTTCGCTCTTCCTCCCTCGAAATACAGGAGAACCTGCTTTTATCCACTTCTGATCTGAGTCATTTGGGGGCAACTATGCATTGTGCACATGAACTGCTTGGTCATAAATGTTGTTGCTGAAGTTTCAGAAGAGATTAATGCTTGTGAGATTGCTCAAATTTGTTCTGCCATGAGCCTTGCCTATATCCAAGACAGCCGAGATGTTTTTACAGCAGACACTGCTACTTTCCCATTTATATTCCCTGGAAAATCAGGGGAAAATGAAAAGGTATGTCCAATTGCTTTTAAACCATCTAAACACAGCAAAAATGTTTTGCCTTTGGATTTTCTCTGTTTGCCAGAGCCTAGTGGTTCACTTGTATGTCACGGTAGCAGTGCCAAGGAGTCATCAACCGAAGGTGACAGATACCCTAGCATACTTGTAACTTGGGTAAAATATCTCTAAGATGGGTTTACTGTCCCTAACAGTTCCCAATGGGATTCAGCCATCGTTTTCTACAATGGTCACCTGCTCAGTATCACCCACCTGATGACCTCCCCTTCTCTCTCCCAGTGAGAAAATAAGCCAGGAATGGCTTTTAGAACATGGTAGCCATCAGTGAAGTGGTGCTCATGACTACATTCTTTGTGCTGGGAACCCTATGAATTCTAGGAGGTAAAAGTTTGATTAGGACAACTCGTCCTTTCTAGACTTTTATGATCTCACTTTGTTTCATTTCCCTTGTGGGTATCTCAGTTTAACAGGAAAGAGTAATGCAAACTGAATTTTGGAGCAAGCAGTTGATTTTGTCTATTAATAATTTTAGTAACAGGAAAGAAAAGAGATCCAAAACCAACTTCAAACCTGTGTCAAACTAGGAACAGTGAAACACTGGTGGCTCAGATATCACTGGGGTCAATTCTGACTGTAATTTTAAAAGTATAAGAATAATACAGAGATGTCTGCACAAAGTTATTATGAAACCTAAGGAATTAAAAGGCATTTTCTGAGGAAAAACAAATAGAAAAACTAGGTTTATTTTAATCTAGAAAAGATACTACTAGTGCAGGATAAGAACAAATTGTCATGGAATCAGGTCTTGAAGCATGCAGTTTTTAAATTTTATTTGAAAGAAAAAAAAAGCAATGGTACAGAATTTCAAAGCAAGATAATAGGAAAATAGCAATAGTTATTATATGCATATTGTTATCTTCAAAGTAGTTGCTCCGATTATAAGTTACAGGCATGCAAACCTGATCAAACAACATAAGTGCAAACAGTTCCTTTCAATGAACTAATAGACACTAGTAGTATAATTATTTTAAGTAGCAATTCATTCGTTTGGGTCAGCTCATGCCTTTGAGTTCCCAGTATGAGTTAAATGTTGTGCTAGGCATAGAAGTTAAAAAAGTGAGCAGAATGTGACCCTGGTTTTTAATAAACTTACTGTGGTCTGGTAGACAAAATGAACATCTAGTGTTTTGGGAATATGAATTGATAAAACTTAAACCTGTAGTACACAGAGTGGCTTATTACCATTATAAATATACGTGTGTGTGTGTGTGTGTGTGTGTGTGTGTGTGTGTCTGTGTACAGTAAAAATGAAAGGGTATGTCCAATTGCTTTTAAGCTGTAAGACAAATATAAATATTATGCTTTAGAAAAATCTTTCCTGGAGGTAGGGGAAGGTGAAGATTGTGGACAAAAGCAGCTTTCAAAGACACAGCATGACTTTTGACCATGGAATTAAAGATAAGAAGATGTTTAGCAAGCAGAGGAAGGAGCCAAGGCAGTAGAGGAGGAGCAACCAGTATGCATACAGCTTGGAAGCTTGTGTTTAGGGCTTCCTGCTATCTACCCAGTTGTACACATCTGCTACTCTTTCCAGTAAAGATATACACCAGAGAATTAGTTTTGGTAGTCACCTTCCAGGGTGGGTGGCTGACACCAAGAGAGTGAGCATGGTGGCCAGGAGATAGGCTATAGAAAAAGAAAATAACCAGGGGCAGAGATGGGTAGTGAAGGCAGAGGTGAAGCCAACCTTGAAGGAGAACATCTTCTCTCTTTCTACATTAAGCTTCATGCTGTCACAACAGGGATAGATTTGAAGTGAAGATCTGTTATGATCATCTCACTGCTTAGAAACCCTCAATGGTAGGGCTAGCCAAATAGCTCAGTGGATTAAAGTGCCTGCTTAGGCAGATGCAGAGGCCGAGAGTTCAATCCCTGGGACTTCCATGCTGGCCCTGCCCCTGGGGCACGCTGAGATGATGGTTGAGTCTGGGCATGGTGGCAGGGGCCTGTAATCCCAGGTCTTGGGAGGCTGTAAACAGGTGGATCACTATGAGTCCGATCTAGTAGTGAGATCCTGAACACCCTGTAGTCCTTTCCATAAAATAGAAAAATAAAAAAAGAAATTCTCAGTGCTTCTCCTATTGCTTACAAGGTAAAATAAACAGGAAAAAAAAGTCTCCTTAGCATGAGGCACTTTAAGACATAATTCTGTGTACCTTCCCTTGTTTACCAACCTTTCCGGGCAAGAAGCAGATGGCCGGGCCAAGTTTCTCACTCTCTAGGTCTGAGGTAGAGCCTGAAAATGGACATTTTTAACAAATTTCCCAGAACACTGATGCTATTGGGTTATGCCCTCTAAGAACTTGCTGTAACCATAGCAAGCTTCCCTAGCCCCTTCTCCACCTCTATACTTCGCAGATGATAGTGCATGCTTGTAATTCCATCCCCTCATCACTGTCCACAACAAAGTTCTAGATCAATTTTCCTCAGTAGCAGCACACTCTGACTCCCGCCTTCCTCCTAGTAGCAGTTATTGGGCATGCGACATTTGAATTGCCAGGGCCACTGAGAGAGGGATACAAACGTTGCCTGTGTCCCTACAGTATGGGGTTCAGTCTTGACATGTTGATGTGCTGCCTACCTCTGTCAGGACCCTGGGTGGTCTCAAGGCTTTCAGGGAAGGGGAGCTGAGGGGGGAATAAGCTGCTCTAACCGAGTGTCTGGAGGAAGAATGATTCAGTGGCTGACTGTTGACAGTATTGGTGCATTTGTCTTTTGTCTCCCTGTAGAACTCAGATTTCTTAAATGCCAAAGAAGAAATCTTTTTGCATTCCGTACTGCCTGCCACTGCCTTGTACATAAGAGGTGCTTATTTTTGAATGAATGAAATGAGGAGCAGCACTGTGTCCAATTTGTTATTTGTTCCTAAGTTTATTTAAACAGAAGAGGCCATGACAGATGACATCTGTGCCATATACCTTTGTCACATTTATGTCACATTTATGTTAACATACAGCTTTTGAAAGTACATTTCATACTATTTCCATTATCTTCTGTTATCCTCCCGTTTTTATCTGATCAATTAGGAGGTGGCTTTTGACCAGTTGGCCATTAGGCAGTGAGACATATATTTACCTAATTGATAGAGCCTGGAAGACTGGGCCGACTCAAAAAGGGCATTTCTAAACTGATTTTTTTTTTTAAAAAAGTAAGATATTAACTTCACATAGAACTTTGTTTCCCTAAAAATACATTTTTAAATTAAAAAGGAAAAAAAAAAATGCTCAACGGATTTGGATCCCCCCCCACCCGCCCACCCCCTCAACAGACTAACGTAGCACCACTTTGCCATCTAGTGTTGGCGGTCGGTATTACCGCCAGGCTTTGTTAAAGCTTGCAAAGTCCTCTGTGGGAATTAGTTCTATCTCAGAATGCCGCGCAGAAATCTGTTTTGAAAATATCTGTTTATCCTCCTTCTTCTCAAAGTCTGTGGTTAATGGTCACGATGAGCTGAATTCAACACAGATTGCAATTTGTGTCCTCAGAAGTGCCTGTCCCTGCTCACGGAGATGTCCCCCGAGACGCGCGAGGTGGCTGACCAGCTGAGTTTGCGTGCGGCCAGAAAAAGTGTCTCAGGCGCTCCCCTGAATCCCACGAGAGCCTGAGCGTGGCCTCTCAGAGCAACTTCAGTAGATGAGCAAGCACAGTGCCAAGGTTACACAGGTAGCGAGCGACTAGAGCAAGGTTTCCAGCTTTCAGATCCGAATTCTGCCACTTTCTACCTGTGGGGCATTCAGAGAATTGCTCAGCAATAGGGATGAAGACATGAGCCTGTGTTAGTGGGGCTGGCCTTGAGCTCTGGGACTCAAATGTTCCCTCCGCCTTAGCCTTCTGCGTATGTAGCAGGCAGGATATGCACACCACCACACACGGTTGTGCAATCTATTGTGTCTTTGGTCTATTGAAATTTCATGCCAATTAAAACAAAACGTAAAATCAAAATAAGCATTGACATCCCACAAAGGAAAGAGAAATTGAGTAACAGCTTTTTGAAAATATGAATGTATTTTTAAAGAAATAAAAAGCCCACAAAAAAAGCATTGCCCACATGAGTGAACATTGCAAGGTTCCAAGACCAGTTTGTACTTAGAAAGCCAGAGCTCAGCATCTTGAGTTCTTTTTCTTCCTTTTCAGGCCCTGTCCTCCCATTTCTTTCTTTTTTTTTCCATTTATTTTTATTTTTATTTTTCCATAATTTTATTGAGAGACAAATAGCAATGAGATAGTTTCAAATCAAATTGGTAAGACAAAAAACAAAAAATAAAAAAATAATAATAAAATAAAAAAAGAATTCAAAAAAATTGGTAGGACAGTTTCAATAATTAACACATTGCATACTGTCTTCCCATTGGTTATTTGCTGAACAAGATGCAGACATGATATCCTATTTACAAACACTATTACAACAAATCCCTCTATTCATTAAGAGAATGTAACTATATATCTAGCCTAACCATTTTGAATACACAGATACAAAATGGACATTCATTTATATATCCCCTTTTTGTTTAGCTCCGTCATTTGAATATTATAGGGGTGTTAACTCAGCAAAATATTCTAAGAGTCCAGTAATCCATAATAGTATTGGGTCTTCCTCTTGACTTGTCCTCCCATTTCTAAATCTGTACTGTAAATGCAGAGCTCCGTGGGGCTACAAGGACTAGAGATGCCAAGTGCATCTGGAGTGAGCTTAACTGAGTTGGAACCAACTCAGACTCACTCCAGAACCAAATGTATGTGGCCGAGTCCACCTGGGTCAGCAGCACCACTGGAGTTAACTGGGTACTTTTCGTGTTTAGCGCCCACTCAGAGAGCACTGAGTATTAAAGGGAAAGTCGTGGAGTGTTCCGGGACACCTGTTCAAAACTGCCAATATGAAGCTTGCAGATATATCATTTAAAACTCAGCAGTAACTGCTGCAATTAGAGAACTTAATTCAAAAAGGTATTGGCGGGGGGTGGGGGTGGTGAAGGGAGTGTTTTATCATGCACATTGTTTAGAATTTCTTGGACATGCTAATAAGAAAAAAGAGACCAACTTGTAGCTGCAGTTCTTACTGCTTTTATTTTCTCCACAAACAATGCATGGTCTTCTTGCCTGCACCTGTGGCAGAATAACTGCTCGCTCCTGCCCCGCCATTGGTACGCATGGCTTCCAAGAGGGAAAGGAAAGAAGCTGCTGCACCAGTGCATTCAACAGTGGGTCTTCAAAGGGCCTTAAGCCTAATCTCTATTCTCTCATATGTACATATGCAAGAATGGATGATTCTGAGCCTCCATATGACCAGTAAATAACGAACCAACCAAAAATCCAGTGTCCATCAGTGTTTGAAGACAAAGAATCACTACCTTAGTCCTTCTTTCAGAAATAGGGGTCTTCTCTGGAGCACCTTTCAAGGCATCTTGCAATACTAGAAAGCAGAGTCCTTCAGAGTTGTACTGGCACATGAGTGTGGAAGTGTCTCTGTAGGGGCTGACCCGGGAGTCTGCCACTGTTTGCCTCTCTGTTCTCAGATCTGTTCCCAACCCTTCAGAGCTTCCATTCTGGGTCACAAAACCCTCCAGTTGTGCTTCAAGACAGGTTAGGGCAGTAGAAGACTTACCAGAAGACCAAAAGGAAAAAGGAAGTGTGTCTCCCCACCCTCCCACCACCTCAGGCAGCATCTCTACAATAGCTGACTCCTCCACAGAGACAAATTTCCTGAAAAGCTAATGAAGCTGAAGCTCCAGGGCCTCTTGCTCACACAGGCCTCTTCCAATGCCCTGTGTGTATAATTTTGAACAGCTTTATTGAAATATAATTTACATACCATAAAATTCACCCATTGTAAGTATATGGTTCAATGGCTTTTAGGAAATTTATTGAGTTGTACAACCATCGCCAAATCCAGTTTTCGAACATTTCCATCCCCCCCTTAAAAGTTCCCTTGTGTCTGTTTTCAGTCAGTCCTGGCTCCCAACCCCAGGCCCTGGTAACCACTAATCTACTTTCTGTCTCTGTGGATTTGCCTATTCTGGGCATTTCACACAAATGGAGTCATGGTATACAGTCTTTTGTGACTGGTTTCCTTCACTGAGCAGAATATTTTTAAGGTTCATCCATATACTAACACTTGATTCCTTTTTGTTGCCACATAGTGCTGTATTCCCTATTTTGTTTATATATTCCTCATTTAACAGACCTGTATATAGTTTTCTATTTGTCATCTTAGATTTGTGGTTTTGCCTTCTTTTTTTTTAATAAAGCATTCTACAGATTGTATGAACTTCAGGCCCGCCAAACCCAGAGCCACCTCAACATGTCTCCAGCCTTGTGGCAAGCAGCTTCTAGCAAATTTCCTCATGACTCCAGCTTCCTGAAATTCATTCCCTCTCCTTGAGTGTGAGTTGGCCTTAGTGGCTTCCTTCTAAGAGACAGAATGTGGCTAAGCTGTTGGGTTGTCACTTCCAATATTCTGTCACAGAAAGATAGTCCCAGCTACCCTATTCTCCCTGTCTTACACTCTCTGTCTCTTAGAACTCTCACTGAACAATAAGAAATCGGGCAGGCTGTGAGTAGCCCTATACAGAGATCCACATGTCACAGAATTTGTGACTTCAACCAACAGGCAGCAAAGTGCGGTCTGCCAGCCTCCACAGCAGTGAGTCTGGAAGCCTATCCTTCCCTTGTTGAACCCTGACATAAGTGCAGTCACAGCTGACATATTCCTGAGAACATGCCTGACACGTTCCCCAACCAGAACCACCTGCTAAACAACTCCTAGATTCCCGCTGCAGAAATACTCAGGTAATACATTTGATGTTAATAGCAGCTAAGATTTGGGATAATTTGTTCTACACAGCCTCAGAAAAATATGATTCCTATCTAGGAACCTCTCTTTCCACCATCCCAGCACCCACCTGGCTGCCTTTGCCATTTTGCAGATTCCTACCATATGGACCTGGCTCTTGGCCCCTGGTAACACCACCCCCTCCCATTTCCCCTATTGTTAAATGTAGCAACAGCCCTTTGCCGCGGCTACACTTTATATTGCTTTGGTGCCCACCTCCATCCCCACCCCCACCCCCGCTTGGCTTCTCATTCTTCCCTGATGCATGTGAGCAGCTTCCGACATTAAACCGCCTCTGTTTGAGATACCTCGAGCCATTTCCATTTCTGACATTGAAGGGGAAAACATTTCAAAATCTTCCGTGACGTATAGTCTCACTCAAGCCTTCACAAGTCTGTTCAGAAGAGGGAAAAAAATTAGTGTGGGACCCAGAGTCCTGTAGGTCCCAGAATCAGTCTTCACAAGTAAAATAGGCTAAGACAGAAAGCCACCCGCTGAGCCTGTAGATAGCACAGCAGCAGTTCTGAAAAGTGATGACAGAGTGACTGAGCAGCCCTTCTCACCAGGGCCCTTGGTGGTGAGCACACTGGAGCGGGGCAGGCATGCAGGCAAAGCGCGCCTTCTCGAATGGCAGCTGCTGCCCTTGGGACTCCCTTTGTGGAATATCCTGGAGGCAGACAGAGTAGCAGCCATACTTTAGGGCTTGAACAAGGGAGGGGAGCTACTGTTTGCGCCTGCAGAGGGTTTAGCCCAACTCCTCTGGAGCTTGGATAGCTTCTCAGAGGCCTCCAAGCTGCTCCTGTCATGGCCTGGCCGATGCAGGGAGGGGCTGAAGCCCCTAGCATGATGAACCAGGTTGACAGACTTCTGCAGTCTCTAGACCAATGCACCAGGAAAGGCAACTGTTCTTGTCCACCTGGGGGACAGCGGAAACCCCTCTTTCCTAGACTGACCTGGAAAAACAGAAAAGAAGCCTTTGGGGTCGAGTCTGCTGCATCTTTCCATGCCTATCAGCTAGGAGGAAGTGCTACTGGTGAAAGGAACGCTTCCTGGGAAACTCTTTTTTTCCCTCCAGTCCACCACACTGGTATTGCCTCTTCCGGGTAGGGGCTCTAGAGCACAGCCAGCTATAAAGATACAGCACCCTGGACCTCGTGGCCCCTTGAGGGCTGAGTTACCTGCACGAGCACCCACCATTTATTCACTTTGACCCTGTAGCCCATGGCTTCTGGCGTATTTTCCCTTCTCCTTGTGTTATTTCACGGACCAGCACTTTTAGAGCCACTCCCTTCCTCTCACCGAGGCACTGG
Organism: Octodon degus; assembly: GCF_000260255.1. Classification (NCBI taxonomy): domain Eukaryota; kingdom Metazoa; phylum Chordata; class Mammalia; order Rodentia; family Octodontidae; genus Octodon; species Octodon degus. The sequence continues at coordinate 3,035,812 of NW_004524819.1, read as the reverse complement.
CAGCTTCTCCCGACACCAGTGGGCTCAGCAGCTCTCCCCTACTCGCAGAGGTGATGAATTGCCTTGCAGGCATCACGCCTTTCTCACCACTGCAGACACCCTGCTGACAAAGGGACAGACAGAATGTTGGCAATAGGCGAGTCTGGTGTCAGAAACCCTATGCGGAGTTTGTTTCTGAGCACAGTCTGCATGGAGAGTAAGAGCATATAGAGAGGGAAATTAGGAATAAAATGGCTAGGAGGATTATAAGATGGATTTCACTCTCACAGCAACTGTCAGCTGCTCAGGGAATCTGAAGCCCAGGCCTGACTTGAGCTGGGGAGAAGTTAAAGAACAATAGCTAATAAGAAAGACAGTTCCCCCTCCTTCTGCAGACCACTGCTGCTTTCTCTTGCTGAAGCAGATTTCACTAAGCAAATCAGTATTGACTCTCATCATTTACATCTTCATTAAATATTAATTTGATATCCTGTAATTGTTCATCTCTTTTGGATCTAGCTTGGATTCTGTGATGCTCTGTGCTGATGTGCTCTCTTCCGGTTTGGGCAATGTCATCATCAAAAGTGCAGGGGACAAGTGACCACGGTGATGACGGGGAGTAACATCCTGCTCAGGGCTCTGCCCGTGAATTACATATCACTTTGTCCTTTTGTCTGGTGGCATATTCCTAAATGACAGTGCAGCTTAAGCAGCGCTTGTATGGAAAACTAGCATTTAAAATGTTTTTCTACTGTTTTTAATTTGGGGACAACAAATCAATTAGGTTGCTAGTCATCATAAGACTTAATGAGCTGAAAAATAGGAACTATCTCTATTGTGTGGAGATCTGAGAATAAGCAGTGGTGAATGTGGAAATGGACTCAGAGTTTAGTACAGACCATATTCCCCCAGTTCCTTGTCAGACTTTTGGTAGGACACAAGGGAAAATTGAGTTTGGGTTCTATCGAAATATTTGAAAATGAGGATAGTCCTTTAGTGTATTCCTTTAAATACTTTTGGACGCATGTGCAACCATCATATCAATGTAGCTTCAATGTCAAGGTTAGTTCTCATTGAATTTGTCAAGAAGTGGGTGGTGTCAGTCAGTTAAGGTGGTCCCTCCGTCTTCTTGCTCTGCCTTCCTCCGGACATTTGCTAGGGACCTTGGCTCAGTCCTTCATGATCACAAAATGGCTGCCTTATATTCATTCTAGACATTGAATATAAATATAACAATGTGCAACTGAAGAAGATAGATGTCTCTCTACATGAGAGATTTCTTATCAGGGAAGAGGAATTCCTAGAATTCTTCCTCTTCAGTTCTTATTGGCCAGAGTTGAGTCATACTTTTAGGACTTGATGGCAAGGGAGGCTGAAAAGCAAGAAGCTGGTATTTTCAATCTCTGCCACTGTTCTTTGCCATCTGGAAAGGAGGAGGGAACGACCTTAGATTTAGTTTTTATTGTGTTATTCTTAGCACATGCCTAGTACTCTGTTGAGTACCTTCACATGCATTGCCTCATTTACCTAATTAAGTTGTAATAAAGTTAGAAAAATCAATAAATTATCTTTTGGAGTGTCAGAAGCCATTTGGTCATCTTTTTGTCTTTATGGCCCCAAATCTGTGCATTTTGGCAAATGAGAATATTATCCAATGATAACATGATTTTATCCAAGAGGGATATATCCCAAGATGGCCAGTGGATATTCAGAATTGCAGATAGTACTAAACTTTATGTATACTATGATTTCTTGTAGATATAGAGCTAAATGTACAAATAAGTTTAATTTATAAGGTGGACACAGTGAGGTTAACAACAGTAATTATAAAATGGAAGAAAAATAAGTATATGCTATAATAAAAGTTATGTGAATGTGGCCTCTCAATAAGTTATTTTTCATTTAATATTTTTGGGTCTTGGTGACTGAAACCTTAAAAAGGACACCTGAAGCTAAGGAGGGATTACTCTACCTCTAATAATCAAGTAAGCTGAAAGTTAGCATTAAAAGGAAAGACTGGAAAATACTATCAACCAGGATTTCAACAATATGGATTCTTGAGGCTTCATTTTTTTTTCCCTAGCAGAAAGTTCATCTAAAAGTACTGAAAGGACTGCACTTACTATTCAGAGTAAAAGCCACAAGCCAAAAACTGTTAATTCTTGTCCTTTTAAATTAGGCAGGAACCCAAATTGGCCACAGATATAAATGTACCAAAATGTGGCCCAGGATAGAAAAAGGACTCCAATACTGCAGTGTTAGCTTAGGTTGACCCCATTGGGTAGACCTATTCATTTGAGCCCAGTGAGAATATATTATCTTTCACCTATGCTTTGCATTGGAGTTTCTGTCAACAAGTAATCAAGTCTTTCCAGATGTTTCATTTGCTATAACAAAGCCACTGTCACAGACAATAATGCACAGATGTTCTCTTTGAAAAGCAGATTAAAAATGTTTTTGTTAATGTTTTCAAATCATCAAATGAATTGGGAAGAATATGAACGCAAAATTGGTTTCAGGGCTATCTATTTGAAACTAGATTTTTAAAAAATTAATTAACTCTGATTTCTTTGTGTAAGATTAATCAAACTTCCACAAATATAGTAGAAAAATAGGCGTTGTAGTGTTTGTTGGTAAGTAAGATACAAGTGGTGCAAGATTATGAAATTTGCTTTTTCACAAAAGGATTTTGTTTCTGTTTGTCTCATTGTATTTTCCTGGCCTTTCTTTGCCTTACTATACTTTGAAATCTGGTCTGCTCTCTCTTGTGCTACTTTGAGTCTTTGTTTCGGAAATGCTTTTCCTTTCTTTGCTAATTTCCTCTTACGATCTGAAAGCTCTTCTCAGTCTTCTAGTTGGTTAGGCATAGGATTTCAGAGCTTTGCCATTTCTGATTTAAGCTGTGCAGTTCTCCTGTTTTCTTTTAACTTCAATTTGTATTGTTATACAATAGATTTCATTTAGTTTTTGTTGTAATTTTCTCCTGTGCTTTTATTATCTGTTGGTATGTTATTTGATTGATGCTCTTTTTTTTATTACAATGTCTTTGCAAGAAGTCTGACCACAAACTTTTTCTATTGTTCACATTGAAGCAAGATGTGTTTTCCTGTACTTTTAGGACAAAGATCCTGAATACTAACTGATGAGCAAGCTAGAGCTGCTGTTATAGACAGAATGTTTATATATCCTCAAAATTCATATGGAGAAATCTTCACCCCCATTATGGTTTGTGTCTGAATGTCCCCAAAAAGCCTCATGTGGTCATGGAGAGCAGATTTTTCAGAGGTGGCTGAATCTACATTTTGTGAATAATTTGTAGTCCAACGCTGGCATTAAGGGTGTGAGTGCTGCACCACCCTCGGGTGGGTAGCCTGCATACAATATAAGGGACAGAAAGAGACTCATCTTTCTCTTTCCTTCCCTTGCTGCTTTTTTGTCTTCTACTACCATGAACTATTGGCCCTTTGCCACATGACTCCAGCTTTGGAGTCAGCCCATTATGGACTGAAACCTCTATGATCTTAACTAAAGAAACCTTTCCTCCCTTAACTTTGAGCATTGGGTATTTTGTCTCAGCAATGAAAAAGTAACTGAAACAACCACCATTGTGATATTTGGAGGTGGGGCCTTTGGAAGGTGATTAGGATGTGAGGGTGAAGCCTTCATTAATAGGATGAGCAGCCATAAAAAAGAGACCCCAAGGAACCACTTGTCCCTTTTTGTACCATGTTAGGATAGAATAAATGGAGTCAGCAGTCTACAACCAAAGAGGACCCTCCCTAGGACGCAACCATTCTGGCACCCGTTTCAGACTTCCTAGTCTCCAGGAACATGAGTAATCTACTCCTGTGCTTTATGTGCCATTCGATCCATAGGACATGCACACCAGTCAAAGCAGATGAAGACACCTGCCTTCTTAGCTTCCTGCTTGAGGAATGTTTCTCCATTTTGACTGAGAAGTAGAGCTGGCCCCATGGGCTGGAAAATCACACAAAGTTCTTCCCTCTCTGTTTCTTGCTCTTTTGCTATTGTAGTCATGAAACTTTTAATGTATTTTTTTAGCAAGGGGTATCCAGAGATTTTCATTTTCTGTTGTGCTCTCTAAATTATGTAACTGGCCCCACTGAGGATTATAAAAAACCCTGGCCTCTCCATGTAACTGACTATACAATTCTTAAAACAGCTTCCTCTAGATCTCCCCTGAACAATATATGAAACTTCCCTGTTTCTGCTGTCAGTTATTTTGGCTTTTTCAATTTGGATTCCATTCTTCAAAAGGTATCTTTGACCATTGTGGGTCTCAGTTTTGCACAGGACATATTATGAGGTATTTCTGTGGTTCTTGTATACTTAATATATCTTAGTGCTCTGTGACCTCCCTGCAGTCTCCTAAGGGTCCCTTCTGGATGCCCCTGCAAGTGAAAACTCTAAAGATGTTGCACATGACTGCTCGTTCAGCATTCCACTCAAAGTGTGGTACCCTTCTTCGGGAGTGTGTGTTTGTTAGCAATTTCCATATCCTAGGTCTCTTGAGATGACCAGAATGTCCCTCTTGCTTTCACTCCATAAAACTTACAGCTGCTAAACCTATAGGGTCCCGCTGCTGTCAAGGTTTAACCCAGCACCCATATTCTGGGATTTCTGGGTGTGTTTGGCCACTAGTTTTGTTGAAGATGTTATCCTTGGTTCTTCTGTTGTCTCCTTGGTTAGGAAAGGATTTGGAGATATTTGCTATCATGATCTTGCTCTAATCAGAAAGTACTTAACAAGTTGTAGATTTGATGCATGGATTACAGAATCATTAAATGTTAACTGTGTACAACACTAGGTTTTTTTAAATTAACATTATTTTTTATTGACCAATCATTACTGTGTAGATTTAAGGGGTACAGTATCTAAACAATGAATAGATACATCATAGTTTCAGACTGCTTTCTAGAATAGTCCATACCCAGATACATATTATCTAAGAGGTTGAAATAGAAAATACGAAGAGGTTCAGTGTAATTCTAGTTGGCAGGGCACATGTGGTCTCACTTAAACACTGAACAGTAATATAATATTTTAATTATGCACAGCTAAAGCATATAAGAGCTGCCCAACCAATGCTCAGTAAATGACACATTACTGTTTTTTAAAGAAAGCATCTTTATTGTGAAACAAGTAAGACAACAATATGTAATTTTTAAGCAGTATAAACAGGATTATTTCTTTTGGCAGAATAGAGCTACACAGGCAGGACACATATCAAAAATATTTAGAATCACAGCCCATGTTGTCCCAACAAAGTGCTTCTTTAACCAAAGGTCACCTCTCGTTTACTCATCTATTTACCAGCTATATTAGAAACTGCCCATGTCCCAGTGATATTGAAGGGAGGTGACAGAAGCCTTGCAGTCTCGAAAGCTCTCTGAAAAACCATGAAGGCTGCTTAGGGCAGGGCTGGAAGAGGGAAACCTGATTCAGTCTAGGACATTCGAGAGGACTCAGTCCCATGCTCTGTTCTGTTTCTGTTGTGTTCTAAATCCACATTGGCCTCTTAGCTGAGCTAAACCATGTTCTTCTTCAAATTTTCATAATTCTACTCTTCAGTTATGCTTTACCTCACCAATGCCATTTTATCCTGTTGTTTCCTTTCTTTGAATTTCAAAACTTATCACACACCACTTCATATCTGGCCACATATTATTTTAGAATTATTTTACCATTATTTTGTTTTTTCAGTGGGTATTTGTATTTATAGCATTTTTCTTCAACTGGATTATAAATTTTTCTGTGGTAGAAATCATATCTTCTAATGCTTTCCATCTTCCCTAATATCTAATGTGATACTGGGCACACAAAAGACATTCAATCAATGCTTGTTAAAGAAGAGAACAAATGAATGAGTAAATGAAGTTGTAGAGCTCAATTACTGCAAGCTGAAGCATAAGATTTGTTTTTCTTGTCTTGGTTTGTTACATGAAATGTGATAGGACTGGTATCACAGTCCTATGGGAGAATGGAGCTGCTGTTTCTGAGACTTAAATTATGCAACTCTGGTGACTTGCTTTTGCAAGGTACATAAGGATTCTGGTGTTGATTGAAAAATGTACCAGCATGTGAATTAAGCAATTAGCTCAATCTATGATGAATATAATCACTATGAAATTCAAACTGTACTAATAAAAATTAAAATTTGAAGAAACAATACAGCTGGTACAGAATACATTGACATAATGTGGGAAAAACATAAGGAACACATAACATGTGAATGTTACCCTGTCGCTTACCAGCCAGTTGACCCTGGAAATTAGTGAATGTTTTAGAATCTGTCTTATGTCTAGCAAATGGGTACGCTTATACTTAGTACACTAGACTATCCTAAGGATATGACAAGGAGATAACCTCTGCCAAGCATTAGGCCAGTGGCAGCACATGGTGGGCAATCAAACATTATCCTTTTTCTTCTTTTTTTATATTGTGCAAGGATCAACAATTTTCCAAGATTAAGTATAAAATAATAAACTGTACTCAATGCTGAAGGCGACTGATCATGTCCTTTTTGATAATTTAAAGACTACAGATTTTGCACTCTATATTTGTTATATTAACAAAATTATGTCACTCAGTCACTATATCCTACAATATTATTTTCTACATCTATTTATCTGTCTAGATATCTATCTATATGATTTAATAGATATTTCTGGAATTTAAAAAATACCAGATTCGCTACCTGTTTCATTCAAACTTTTCTGTTCATTTTTAAGGTGAGATCTGACTATGTTGTCTAGGGTGGTCTCAAACTTGTACTATCCTTCCTTTAGTCCTCAGAGTACTGGGAACACAGAGACATGTCGCCACTCCTGGCTTGGTATTCTACACATGGATTTTATGTACAATTGTAAGTATTAATTATTCATGATATTCTCTCAACTCACTCCATAATAGGTTTATAAGTCCCAACATTGTGAATCAATTGCCACTCTAAGCCCTGCATTGACGTCTAAAATGGGGTTCATGCCTTCAAAAGCTCTGTAGTTAAGGGAAAAATTGGAGACTAAATTTTCAGCTTACCATCATATAGATAAGATCTTTCTCCCCAGTCTCCAGTGATCCACAGTTAGAATACTATCCAAAAAAATGTAAATGCTACAGCTTTAAAAAAAACACACACAATCAAACAGACCTAATTCATAAAGTGTTCATATGAGCAAGGCAGTAATCATACATTTAAGAATCATAGAATTTTGCACTGAGCTTTATGTAAAAGGGAACAAAGTCAAAAACATCTTTCCACAAAATCAGTGGGGGCCTCAGCTTTTGATAAAAAGTTCAGACTCAATTTACTATTTGTTTGCTGTCATTCAGCAATACCAGTTCTCTTACATTGTCAGGCAAGGCAAGCACTTATTCTACTGAGCTATCTCCCCAGGCCCCTTACATTGCCAAGTTCACAAAAATAAGATCACAGAAACATTTACTAAAACAATGACTTCCCATTTGAGCTATATTCTTGTAAGAATGTGTACCTAATAAGAATGTTTAAATAAGTTGACAAGAAATAATAAAAAGTTGTTCCTAAGAACCTTTATTTCATCTACTACCTTAAATTCCACGCTTGCCACAAACACCTCACATAGATGTCAAACTGAAATGTTTCATTCATAGACATGTAGAATAAATACTGTTGCCAATTAACTACCCTTCTGACAGCTCAATGACACAATGAAAATAGCAATACAAGCATGATGAAATGAGAAGTGACAATACTCCAGTGAAGAGGTAAAATAACCTTTTCTGATATTCAGGTCAAATATACTTTCTTTTTAGAAAATTCCCACTCTATCTGCCCCCCAAGATCTGTGTGTGGGACATGAACACACATTCATCTAAACCCTGAGATAGTCTAATGGTAGATGTAAGGAGGTACAATTATTTCTATGTAGCAATTTGGCCTCATAGGTAGATATTATTTGACAATTTGGAGACAACTTTACAGTCAAGTACCTAGTCATCTTTGGTACATATTCTTAGGTGTTCTCTAGAAAAATAGCCACTCACAGGTTGTTGAATTCAGTTACAATCATATATGGTTTGATGATGGTGGGACATTCAGAGATGTTTTGTCAGCCTATTTCATCATTGTCCAAACATCATAGGATATACTTATACTACCTAAGATGACTACTATGTCACTAGGAGAGAAAATGTCATGGGACCATCATCATATATTCCTTCCATCACTGACAAAAATGTTAATAGCATGATTATATGTGCATAAACTGCAAATAAAAATTCACTGATATCCTTATTAAATTTTCCCCTTTGGCTACATGTTTATAAAAGAGATGTATTAACATTTCCTAATTGTATTGTACATTTTCATTTTCTATACAGTAATTTTTGCTTTGTATATTTGAATATCTGTTTTAGATGCATGCCTGTTTGTGCCTATTGTGCATCTCTGTTATTTCTTTATTTTTTGTTACTATGTCTTGACTTATTTATTCTCAAGTAATGTCTTCCAGCCTTGAAGCATTTCATTTGACACAAATATTGTAATACCTGATTTCTTTTTTTCTAAATTTTAAAAAATTCTGAAGTAAAAATGGCTTGTAATTTCAGGTTTAATTCATATATATAATTCTGATTAGTAATATATTTATTTACTTGTAACATCTTCATTCTGCATTTTCTTTGTATTATGGCTTTTCTTGGTCTTGTATTCTCAATAACTGATCTTATTTTTTATTGATTTCTTTATCTTCTGGCTTAGAAGTTGTTCACTTTTTATTCTATAATAATCCTAAATGCTTAATATGCAAGATATAGAAATGAATATCTCTATCCTTCTTCTAAAGGTAAGACCCTGGCACACAAACTCCAAACAGAATCCTTCCATCCCCATGTTGTTATTATCTAGTACTTAGTCAATCCTTACTTCTAACTTCCTATTATTGATCATATTTGCTATTGTTATTTGAGATAGGGTCTCACTGTGTAGTCCAGGCTGGCCTCAAGCTCACTGTAATCCTTTTGCCTCAGCTTCCTGAGGGCTGGGATTACAGTGTGCGCTCCATGCCCAGCTGTTACTGTTTTTACAGTGAATGTTTGCTTAGATTTTATCCAAATGTTAAACAAAGGCTTAACGAAGGTTACCTCTTGTGTCCCACCTCTCCCTTCTGAATTAGGTTTTCCTTTATAATTAATTAATTAATTATTTTAATACTAAGGACTGAACCCAATGCTACAATTTCCAGCTGTTTTTTTTTTTTCCTGAGACATGATCTTGCTAAATTTCTTAATTGCCCAGGCTGGACATTAATTCACAACCCTGCTTCAAACTCCTGATGTACTGGGATTACAGGTATGTGCTGATATGCCCAGCTATATTTTAATTCTCATGAAAATATATTCTGTAGAGTATTTTCAAAACAAAGTTCTGTAAGCAGTCAAAGTTGTTACTGTTTTCCTTAAAAGTCTTTGTTGTGCTGCAATCTTGAACACAAATCTAGCTGAATATAGGATTAAGGTCGACAGTTAAAGATAATATTTAATTGTATTCAGGTGTTGTTGCTGCTGCTGCTGCTGTACCTAGTCTCAGTCTAATATTTTTATAGATCAAGAATCTTCTTTTGTTTTATTTATTTTTAGTGCGTTTTGTTGTTGCAGGGTCTCACTATGCAGCTCAGACTCATAGTGATCCTCCTGCTTTCAGCCTCCCCAGTGCTGGGATTACAGGTGTGCACTACCATGGCCAGACGCTGGCCTGCTCAGCCCACCCTGGAGGTGGGGCTGGCATGGCATGTGGTGCCAGGGGTTGAAGCATGGTCCCTGGGCTTGCCTAAACTTGCCTAAGCAGGTGATCTAGTCTGCTGAGCTATCTAGCCAGCCCTTAATCTTTATTTCTTGATCTTTTTCATGGTTAAGTTTAGCAATTTCACTTTGGCAATTCTATATTAGAATTCATTTGTTATTTTTTTTTTGACATCCTAGGAATTGAACCAAAGGCTTTGTGCATGCTAGGCAGACACTAGCCTCTGAGATACAGCTCCAACCCAGAATTCATGCTTATTTATTATTTCTAGAACTAATGATTAATGTTTTTCTTAGACTATGGACATTTCTCATCAATTATTATCTTAAATGCTGTTTCTATTTCATTTTCTCATCTCCACTGGAACTTTTGTTGGTTGTATATCAGACCTTCTCACTTTCATGTTTGTTAATTTCTTTGTCATATTTTCCATTTTTTTTCATTTATCTTTGCTGATTTATGAGAAATTTCCTCAGGTTTTTTTCTCAAGTGTATCTAACCTAGCCTTTGAGTTTTTAATTATAATGACTCCCTTTTTCATTTTCTTTTTTCAAATAATTTGCTTTTTTCATAGCACCTTATGTCTTTCATTATATTTATGATTCATTCTTTGAATACTTCAACTATTTCAGTTTCAACTCTTATATTTAAATAACCTGAAAGTCAACATATTCCTCCCACCCCCAAATAAGAATCTCTGTCTACCAGTTTTCCCCCAGTATATGCTTTCAGATTTTCTCCCTTTCTTACCTTAAAGTAACATGACATATACATTATATTATGTGTTTTTGTGCCATAAATTCATAGTATTACATTGTAATATTCATAATATTACATTGTGTAAAGATACCGTAATTGTTAGTTTATCCAGTATCCTATTGCTTGACACTTTTCTCCCAAACTTTTCTTCTTTCTACTCTGAGCAACTTATACATGTGTTATATGTGCTCAGGTATGTCTCAAGGATAGAGTCCTAAAGTGTGGTTGCTCAATCGAGGGAGATCTGCACATGTAGTTTTGCTTTGTATAACCCAATTGTTCCCCATAAGGCTTAGAACATTCTGTATTTCTGTCATAGTGCATGAGTCCCACAATCTCACTACAGTGCTTTGTCCAACTTATATAATCATTTTAATGCACCCCATCTATAATGTCTTTCAGTTTGTTAGATTGTCTCCAATTCTCAGGATCTTCTTACTTACATATTGTCCCCTTCAGGGACAATCAGATTTTCTCATAATTCATGTAAGTGAGCCTCCCTTCAGCAGGAGTTTGTTTTTCATTTCTTTCTCCTTGCTTTCCTTGTCTATTACTACAAATAAATTCCACTAAAATAGAGATGCTGCCAAATGGCTATTTTATGTTTATTATGATTTTGTGGGTCAGAAATTCATGAAAGACTTGACTAGGGAGTTCTTGCTTGGATTCTTTCATGCAAAATGTTGCTGAGTCTGCAGTTGAATGCCTTACTAGGTTAGATGTCCACTGAGATGGCTCAATTTTGGGGCTCATAGTTGCTCAGCTGACAGCTGAGGTGGGTACTGCTCCACTGAGACTCTCCCCAGAACCATCTCTAGACGGTGATCCATGTTTACATTCATGTTTAGGGCTCCTGCATGAATATTTCAACAATGTGGTGGGTTCTGGACCTTTAAAACCTAGCCTTACAAATCAAAACAGTTATGAGCTTGCCTTGATTTAAGTGGAGGAGACATAGATACCACTGCTCAGTAGAATATTAGAAATTTTTGCCCTGCTTCTTTTTTATTTTAAAGTGAGGGGAAAAACAATAAAAATGGTACAGAATTTCAAAACAGGAAGATAGGACATTGTTATTATTATTTTTTTTGGGGGGGGGCGGAACCAGGGATTGAACTCAGGCCCTTGTGCTTGCCAAGCAAGTGCTTATTCTACTGAGCCATCTCCCCAGCCAAGATAGGAAATTAACAATGGTTATTATAATTCATATTGTTATCTTCAAAGTAGTTGCTCAGATTGTCAGGTAAAGGCATGCAAAACTGATTAAACAATATAGGCACTAGCTGGTCCTTTCAATGAACTAATAGAAATGAGTAGTATAGAGATCTTAGCTATCTTGCGTATATGTGCATATCTTTTTCCCCTTCCTTCTTTTCTTTTTTCTCTCCCACCCCAGTTGCTCTTTCTTTTCAGCAGTTTCTTTCCCTTTCACTATATCTATCGTACCTTTTGGATTTTTATTTCCTCTTTCAGTTGTTTATACTACAGAGACAATAGACAATATGATGTTTACACATGTGAGGCTGACTTATTTCACTTATGAACATGGTGTCTAGTTGCATCCATTTACCTTTATAAAGGTCTTAAGTTTATCTTGCTTTATAGCTGAGTAGCACTCCATTGTATAAGAATACCACATCCTACTTTCTAAACTGCCATGTTTCTTTTTATTCTTTTTCTTTTTTATGTTTTGGTACAGGTCTCACTGCAGCTCAGACTCTTGGTGATCCTGTTTTCAGCCCTCCCACCCCCCAGTGCTGAGATTACAGGCATGCACCACCATTTCTGAACTCTGTGGCCAGCTCAGTATGTCCAGGGGCAGGGCTGGCACGGCATGTGGTGCCGAGGATCAAACCCTGGTTTCTGGGCTTGCCTAAGCAGGCACTCAGTCTGCTGAGCTATCTCACCGGCCCTACCACCATGTTTCTGATATCCCATGTATCTTGGCATATAGAAGTGTCCCTATGGGATAGTTCCCCATTTCCTGAAGCCAGTTAGATTAGAAGTTTTGTGGATCTAAAACACTTTTCATATATGGGTAAAGAAAATTCATATTCCTTATCTACGCATGACACAAACTTATGAACTTCATTTTCTTACAGGAAACTTTTAAAAAATCCATGTACAGTGGTGGGCAAAGAAAGCCTCTGTTGTTATATCCTTGGATCAATCAGTAGATTTTTTAGTCCAATTTCCACAAAGGGATAGGCTTCTGGAGCCTCAAATTCATAAATTGCAATTCAGTATCCTTCATAGACCCAACAGCATGTTTTTTGTCTTTTTATAGTCATCAACTCCCAAAAACTGGCATGAAAACTTACACCTGATTCTGATGTTCTACCTTATCTCCATTCCAAAACCACGGGGCTTAAGTTTTTTATTCCTTCTTAATTTTGCATCTGTAGCGCTTATATTTCCTTTATTTTAAGCTTAATTATACATTTCAGTTATTATTAGGCCTGGAGGCATAGCTCACTGATAGAGCAGTTGCATAGCACTCAATTGCCACCATTGCAGGAAGAGTTACTGTTAGCCAGGCACGGTGACACATGCCTGTAATCCCAGCACTCTGGAATGTGAAGGCAGGAGGATCACAAACTTAAACCCAGTTTGGGCAATTTAATGACTCTGTGAGAACCTATCTCAAACAACTTAGGACAAAAGAGGAATATGGGTGCATCTCAGAATGAAGGGCCTGGATTCAACCCAGTATCACAAAAAAAAGTTTTTGTTGGTGTAGTTTATTGAGTATTCCATATGTTTGTAGCGAGGTCATCTGTAGTAACCAGTATACCATCAACCCAGAGTCCTCAGTTCTCAAAACCTTTTCATTTTTTAAAAGAAGACCTAGTGAATGAGTGAGTTGAAGATAAGCTCAAGAAGTCATCAGTAGTATGAAACCACGAGTGTGTGCCCTCAGTTGGCATGCTTTTCTTTGAGGGCTTCTCCTTCGTATTTTCTGACCTATGTGGATGGGCAGACACCTTTTCTGCCAACCTCAAACAGCAGCTGAAGCATGTACAGTCATTGCCTTTTTTGCCAACCAGAAAAGCTATTCTTCTTGTCATAGATTTGGCAGGATAATCAATAGGACCCAAATGACAATCAATTCCATGTGATTGCACTTGGTTTCCCATCGATTTCAATGCTGACTCTTTGGCAGAATAATGAAGAAAATCTGATGCCAATCATTGCCTGTGAATGCCACTGCACATCTTTCTAAGTGACTGAACAGCATCAAAAAGATAAAGAGAGAGACATGCTGGCAAAAAAGAGAGTGCAGAGCGAACCCCAATGCTGAAGATGAAGAAAAATATGTTAACGGAGTTATGAAAAGGAAAGTTTGAATTATGACACTCCTGGGATCCAGAACAACACGGAATAACCTTCAGAGGTTGGTACAGTGGGGGAATACAATCAGCCTCAGGATCGCATAACTGGAACAAGATTCCAACAACCACACTAATAAGATGTGTAACAACACATCTAAACACATCTAAATCTAATCCATTTAGATTTTTCTTGATTTGAGAGGTAAAAAATAATATTTTATTACACTTTTCATTTGTGTATTCATGACTGAGATTGGGTATAGTTTATAAGTTTTTAGAGGAGATTTATATTACTTTTCTGTGAGTCATCTGTTCATGTTCTTTATGTACCCACCCATTTCATCAGTCCATTTTCTGTTGCTAATAACACAGAGTTGGTAAGTTGCAAAGAAAAGAGGTCTATTTGGACTCACAATAGTGATTCCAGGTGAAGGGGTTCATCTGGTGAGCACCTCCTTGTTGGAAGAGTTTGCATATGGCGCATGAAATAACGTGGCAGGAAACATGGAGTGTGTGTGTGTGTGTGTGTGTGTGTGTGTGTGTGTGTGTGTGTGTTTGTGATTCCCTCCATCCAGTAAAGCCACCAGAACTCAATATGTAGTTCTACTCCAATAACCTTACCTGTTCCTAATGACCTCTCAAAAGCACCACCTCCAATGACCATAGTGGCAGTAACATGCCACCCTCTTAATTCTCCATGGTGTAGATTAAATATCAGTAAAATGAGCCCTGAGGGATACAAGCCATTTCCATACCATGATGCCACCCATACCACCACATTTCTTTCTTTTTTATGTATTTGGTACAAGGTCTCACTATACAGCTCAGACTCATAGTGATCCTCCTGTTTTCAGCCTCTTCAGCACTGAGATTTCAGGCATGCAGCACCACACCTGGTCTCCACTTACATTTCCTAAAATAGTAGTCTAGTCTCTTTTTCATCTTTTACACTTGAGTCTCCAGTTGATTTAAAACTTGCACTACTGTTCAATTGTACAGTTTGGAGACTCTATCAAACTTTATATTATTTGAGCTCACAACCCAGAAGTTTAAAGTCCTCTTGAGCCTATTGATAGACATTCCATTTCATCGCATTGCATCCATTCTTATCATGTAGCTATATCATGTATCTGGGACTTTGTATTCTCTTCCACTCCTCTTATTCTTTTTTTTTTTCTTTTCTGTATTTAGAACAGGGTCTACAGGGTCTCAGTGTCTCACTATGTACTTTGGATTTGTAGTGATTATCCTGTTTTCAGCCTCCTAAATGCTGGGCTTACAGGCACTAGCCACCATGCCCAGTCTCAATCACCGTCTCAGTATGCCCCATGTGCAGGGTCAGCACAGCAGGCCTGGGATTGAACCGTGGCTACTGCACTCTGCCTAAGTAGGCACTTTAGTCCTCTGAGCTATTAGGCTGACCCAGCTCTCATTTTTTATTCAAGCACATTTCCAATTGCTAAGATATGATTGTATGTTTTAATTTGGTAGGGTTAAGGGCTGGCGAGATAGCTCAGTGGACTAAGTACCTGCTTAGTCAAGCACAGGTCCTGGGACTTCGATCCCTGGCACTACATACTGTGCTGGCCCCACCCTTGTGTGTGCTGAGCCAGCCACTGAGTCCAGGCATGGTGGCACATGCCTGTAATCCCAGCACTGGGGAAAACAAGAGGATCACTACAAGTCTGAGCTGCATAACGAAACCCTGTACCAAGTACACTAAAAAAATAATAACTTGGTAGAGTTAGTGTCCTCATATTAGCTTGGCCTCTCAGAATTTCCCTGATACTCTTGCTTGTTTTTTGTAATGAGTATTTCATATAGTTCTCTTTGTTACTCTTTAATGTTGGTTGTGAAGATGCAAAAGATGAAGCAGACCTCTGTATATCTTATAGGAACTTGGTTCTTCAGATGATTTTTCTCCCCTTGTTGAAAGAGTGAAACTGAGATGGAGAAACAAATTTAATATAGTTAGATGAAGAGATTTCTTGTGATTCTGAAGCTAACTTGCATTGGTGAACAGGACTCAGCACAAATAGGTGAGCCCAAAGTAGTCAGATTTCCATCTTCCCAAATCCTACCATAAACTAAACCAATAAAAGCTAAGCTCCTGCTTGTACTCTAACAGCCTTAAGGAGAAAGTTCTAGAAAGCAGTTGTTTGTCTCTGTTGGATGTAAACTTCGAGACTCTATGACATGTGTGAGAAAACCTGTACCCAGACTGGGGTAGATGTTTCACACATCTCATACATTATCTTAAGGTACTGCTTCCTCTAAATAAAAAATGGCAAACCAAGCATCTGGGCATGGCCCAGAGGAGATATTCATCCCCAGAACACTCATGGAGCCTCAGGTATTCATCTCAGGGAAAGCATTTCTTGGCGGATCTGCCTAGGGAATGACTGGAGTGTGGAGAAATGAGGAGTAACATCTGATGAGAAAGTGCGCTTGAACTAAATCTTAAAAGATGAGAAGGTGACTTCTGATAGGTGAATGTGGAAAGAGCATCCTAGAGAAGGAAGCAGCATGGAGGCTCAGAGTTGTGGGGTGAACAGTGCCTGATGGGAGTAGTAAGTCTTTTGATGGGGTGCCATAAGGCTCACAGGGCAGGACTGGTGCTGGTATGTGCAAACAGATCCTGTGGTGTTCTCCGTGCCAAAACCTGATCCCAAATTCTAAGCTCTTTTTTTCTAATCTGTGCAAAATCACCAAGTACTGAAATACAGTATTCTTTATTTAGCTTGTTTGAGGTCATCAACTATCTTGCTTTCACATAGAAAAAATATTTAAGTAACAACTTATGTCTTTCTTGCTCCAACTTTGTCTCATCCACAAAGACAGCTATCAAATATTCTTTTGTGTCTTTTCCGAATTTTCCCTCCACAAATGTGCATGTATTATGACAATATGTCCTCTTTAAAGGGAGACTGTGCACTGTTGTTCTGTAGCTTGCCAGAGTTTTTCTCACTTAATTACTTATCTTAGCTATAACTGCCTTTGGAAAGTCACACCATTCTTTCAGATTACTTTTTTTTTTAAAAAAAAATTGGTATGATGACTTTTTCTCCACAGCACATGCTAAATAAATTTACTATTACAAGAAGGAATTTCAAGATTGCAGTTTCGGGTAAAGACGCACTTGCCAATTTACTTAAATAACCGTTTCCAGCTAGAGATCATCACACAGAACTGATTTGACCTGTACGGCATCTTTATTTATTTATTCTTATTAAGTTAATTGAAAAACACATAGTAATGAGACAATTTCAAAACAGGATAGTAGGACAGTTACAATAATTAATACATTGCATATTGTCTTCATAGTAGTTATTCATAGTACAAGATGCAGACATGATATCCTGTCCAAATACTATCAGTACAAATCTTACTTCTCATTGAATTAAGAGAAAGTAGTTGTATATCTATCCTATTTTGTATATACAGATAGAAAATGGTCCTTCATTTATATCCCCTTTTTCATTTAGTTTTGTCAGAGATGGGTATTCCATTGCCATTTAAATATTGTAGGTGCGTGAATTCAGCAAAATAACCCAATGTAGTCCAGTAGTCGTAGTGGACTGTGCAGACCTCAAAGGTCATCTCTGAAATTGCTGGGCTCCAGACCTTGTTCTCTGCTCAAGCTGTGCTTTCTACCATCCTCTGTTTTTTTTCCATAATTTTATTGAGAAACAAATAGCAATGAGATAGCTTCAAATCAAATCAGTAGGACAGTTTCAATAATTAACACATTGCATACTGTCTTCCTAGTGGTTATTTGTTGTACAAGATGCAGACATGATATCCTATTTACAAACACTATTACAACAAATCCCTCTATTCATTGAATTAAGAGAATGTAGCTGTATATCTATTCTAACCATTTTGAATACACAGATACAAAATGGTCACTCATCTGTATCCCCTTTTTTTGTTTAGTTCCATCATTTAAGTATTGTAGGTGTCTGAACTCAGCAAAATATTCCAAAATAGTCCAGTAGTCCATAATAGTATTGGGTCTTCCGCATGACTGGCAATGTCAGAAGTTGTTGACCTGAGTCCCCTACAGCTCAACATAAAAACATGGCTTTACTTCTTATACTTCGTTTTTATACTTTTCTGCTGGATGGTTAAGACCAAGATAAAGCAAAACCTATGTAACAATAATTGTAGCTTTTGCATCTGATAAGGTCAGTTAAATCCCCACAGGATTTATCCTGAGACCCTGTACTGCAGTTTGTAGATCCTTTGTCAGTGTCAGCCATGTGGATAAGTCACGGCCATTGCTTGGCCAATGTGCTCTCTGTGAAAGCCTGAGGGAATGTTTTCTATCCATGTGACTCTCCTTAGGCACACTCTACATCATCGATCACTTTCCTCTTCGGCCCCATAATCTCCTTGATCAGAAAATTTGGGACACAACTGAGTTACATGATGTTACAGTACAGGTTCTCATATGTCCTGAGTCTTAATTGACCTT
>NW_004524819.1:3016039-3016719 GCF_000260255.1 Octodon degus | reverse complement strand
TATTCACTCATCTTTTGATAGACATATGGGCTGTTTGCAAAATTTAATTATAAATTTTTCTGCTATAAACGTGGGTAGGTATACATCACTGTGGTGTGAAGCTTTTAAAAATTAAAATATATTTAAAAAATATGTGCGGCATCTTTACATGACACCAAAATGCTTTGATTCACATATACAAACTGAAAGTTATAGAATCCATCCCTTTGATCTGAAAAATACATCATTTCCATGTGATCAAAACATTCCAGGTTTAGCCTTGACTTTACCCCCAAAGTGTTTTTCTGTGTTATAGGTTTAAAGAATAGTTCCAGGGCAAGATAACAGAGAGCCCCCTCCCCCTGAAAAAAAATGAAGAAAATACTGTGAATGCAGAATTCACCTTCCAAGAATGATGCTTTGTACCTCACTGTGCCACCCACCACCTATGACCAAGACTCTGCTACTTTGGGTGGAAAAAAAAGGGCCTTATTCTTGTATGCACTAGCAAATTGGTATATTTTACTCACACAAAGTTGTTTTCACAGATCAATTGATCTATTTTCCCATCTGCAAATGATTTCCAGGTATTTGGGATTGGAATAGAGCACACCAATGTCTTTCTCAGTAGGGTTAGTGTAAGCAGTTTTTCATGCAACAGCTTTTCATGTAATGGCAAGGTTTTCACAAACAAATCTAGG
>NW_004524819.1:2992172-3015879 GCF_000260255.1 Octodon degus | reverse complement strand
TGTGTGTGTGTGGCCAGCTCAGCCCACCAGGGGGCGGGGCGGGCTGGCATGTGGTGCTGGGGGATTGAACTGCGGTCCCTGTGCTTTACTAAGCTTGTTCTAAGTAGGTGCTTTAGACCACTAAGCCATCTCACCAGCCCCCTAACATATATATTTTATATGCACTCCAAGATAATTCCTCTTCATTTAATGTGACCAAGGTAAATCAAAGTTTGGGCACCCATGGGAGAGTTTCTAAGGATCCAGATTTAGAAAAGGCCATACCAGTACACTTCAAGCCTGTACCACCCTGTTCATGACTTTCCAGCGTCCAGGGTATGTAGGCACCTACCACTGTGACACTAACTGTCCCCTACTTCCTGGGTGGACTAGAATTATTTTTAAACGAAAAGGGAAAAATCTACCATACAAAGCACAGCAATAAATCTATCCTTTTATACACATCTTGAAACACTTGTGCAAAACTGTCTGTAGGAGAAATTTCTAGGAGGAGAATTACTAGGTCAAGGAATGTGTCCATTTGCAATGTGAAAGCGGACGCTGAATTATTTTTCCCAGAAAACGCAACAACTTACACTGCCATTAACGTGGAACAGGGGTTCCTGCACTCTTACCAACAGAGAATAATAGCAAACACTTTCATATGTGAAAAGCAGTGAATTGTCTGTTTTAAATGCATTTCTTTAAATGCTAGTGAAGGATAGAAATGAAGGGGAGTGCTTTCTTGTGCAATTCTTTCTCTTGGAAATGCCTCTTTATGCCCTTTGTCCATTTTTCCATTAACTTGCTAGCCCTTTTATTGAATTGTAAGATTTAAGGGTTTTAAATAAAGGTGTAATACAATCACATTTTAGAAAGTTCTTTTGCTTTATAGCATCACGATAATATAGTTTGTCATTCACTCAGCTAATTTCCTCATATTTAGGGGATTTCTCAGCAATCTGGGCATGGGTTTCTCAGAGGCTCAGTGAAGGAAAAAAAACTATTATAAAACATAAAGTTTATAGATTCTTATAGGCTAAATATCGCCAAAGTAGCATTTTATTCCCTTCCTTCCTTTTTGAAGTTTGAGGGTTAAGCAGAAAATAACAGTAATCTGGAGATTTGACAACAAAAAAGATAATAGAAATCATACTTCTAAAAATGAAATAAAAATTTATGTCAGCCTTTTTCAAAAGTAGAAAATAAAAGACATGCCATCATTGTATTAATTTCTCTGAAACAGTGCTTTGATTTCTCTCTGAAGGTCAGGAGCATTTCTTCTTTCCTCCTCTTTGAAGAACATGTGCTTGGCCTCTGCTCGTTGATGACGATAATCTCTTTTTCTGTGCTGAACTTTCTGCTCCCCTTAGACAGGATCTGAACTCCCCAGGTGGGCATCTGTGCCCTTAAGACCTGAGCTCTCTTTCCAGTTACTTCTGTCTGTATTCTCTAATGCGAAGTGGCTGTGCCGCCTGCAGTCCTTGCTACATTTGTCCCCCTCTTGGCCATTTTGTTGTATTACCTTTCCCTGCTGAATCATCCACTCATGGCCCACGTGGCTCTTAAGGTCAGCCAAGTCCTGCATCTCCTTGAAATCTCTAGGCTCCCTTCCTCCCATCTAGTACTCCAGACTTACCCTCCCTCACTGTCTTACCCTTCCTTAGGTTTTCATTCAACCGCTTTTATGAGCGTGTCTTGTTCCCTTACTATATTACAAGGCTCTAGAGGTTAAATTCTGTGTTAGATATTAGTACTCCCTTTCCCCTAGGAACTCTCACATGCTAAGTACCCAATATTTACTACTGGATGACGTGAGTATGACCTGTACATATTTCTAACCTGTAATTTGCGGTCATTCTCTGACTTTTCTACCATTAAGATGCTTGCTTCTCTGCCTCATGATTGGGACCCACATTTTCCATTTATCCCTTTAATATTGGGGTTCTCTGAGGATTCAGTCCTGGTCCTTTTGTTGTAATCATCATCTTGAAAAATCTTACCCGCTTCGTGTTTTCTGTTGCTGGTGCCCTAAGAGCTCAGCCTAAACTATCTGCAGCTAGTCTTTGGATCACCTGGCTGGTGTTAGCGAGCCTGTCAAACATTTGTACCTGGATGTGCCTGAGGTACCTCAGACGCTCAATCTATGTGAAATTGACTTATCACTGCCACCAGACCCACTCCTTTCCCTGTGTTCTCAATCTCCACTGAGGCCTGACCACCCTCCCAGTCATCCAAGCCAGAAATCCAAGAGTCATCCCTGATTTCTCCTTCACCTTCAGTCCGTCCCCATGTGGAACGAATTAGCAAGATCTGCCGAGCTGAACCACAATGTCAACTCTTTCCCCCTGGAGCTAAGATTATCAGGGTCTCAGCTTAGGTTTGTATCATGTCTGCATAATTATAGCCTCTTCCTAACTTCCTAACTGACCTTAATCTCATGTTCCTCAAAACCTTCCAGAATGACCAATATCCCCTGCTCAAAGCAGCTCCCCAGCTCTGTGTAGCCTATCGGATGAGTCTGTAATCTTCAGCCTACCACATAAAGCCACAGAGTTCTTTCCTTGCTTTCTCCTCCTGCTCTGTCTCTCATAACACCCCCTAAACACAACGGCCACACACAACTTCCGTGGTGACCCCCATACCCAGCCTATTATGCTTTGCTTCTTAGCTCTAGTGCTGTTCCACTTTGTCTTCAACTAGCTCCCTCTACTTATCCATTAACACAGATTCAGGGTCCCCTTCCCCACAAAGCAAAGGGATTTCCTTATCTTTCTTTGCTCCCAATTCCTCCTTACTCCCAGCTAAGCAATGCCCCACCCAAATCACTATGATTTACATAGAATGGATATTCTATTTGTTTATGGTATTTCTCCTTCTCTGTGTCTGGCTTCTCATTCGACTAACTGCAAGCTCCATGAAGACAGGGCTCCTATGTCATACCTTTTCAGTCTGACACACATTAAATGCCCAGTTTGCTGAAGAAAAAACTCTCCAGTCTTCGCTTTGCAGTACATAGACAACTGGAGTGATATATTGATGAGAGAATTGAGAATTTCAGAATCCAGCTTCTATTGTCTATGAAAAAGTACATATTTGTAGGTTTATCTGGGGTAAAGTTTTCAGAAATTGTTGAGGATACCATAACATATATGTTTGACGCTCAGTTTGACCTTTTGTAACTTTTCCTGGCTAGATCTTAACACACACACAGAGTGGGAGACATGAACTCTAATTTGTTGCAAAATGACTGTGTCATAGGTTAGATGTGGGTGGCTGTGGACTGCCACGTAAAGTCAGATTTGTTTGGACACTTTCTGGAATCAGACTACAAGTTGCCCAGTGACAAGGGGAACCACAAGGGTAAGCCAGAAGGAGCCAAGAGACTGTCAGTATAAAGAGGACAATAAAACTGGAGTTGGAGAGGAACAGATGCTAAAATGGCACTGATGTCACTGCCACCACAGACCCTGGGCCAGTACTTCTTAAAATTATTACTAAAGTATCACAGCAGATACAAAAGAAAAATGGGCAATTTTTTTCTTGTTTCCTGATTCTTAGTAAGGAAATAAGATAAATTCAACCTGACATTATCAGCAGTCTACCCTATCTGAAGTCACCCAGTGCAAGTGCATTCTCCAAGTAACTTAGTATCTGGCTTCTGTCTGCTTTCGCCCCCTAGTGGTCACTTGGAAATGCTGACCCTTTCAATTTGGCCTGTTTCAAATCATTTTTTTTTCCACCGTTTTTTCAGGAAAGGCAAGTCGATTTTCCCTAGAAATGGCAAAAAGGGAGTGGTTTTTTGCATAGATTCTTGCATTGTAATTTATGGAGTATATTTAATTTCTTTTTATAACTACCCAGTAGCCATCTACTCCTGAAAGCCTAACTTAATCTACAAAGAAATACATCAACTCTTGCTTAACATGAGCTTGGCCATGCTTTAAAAACATATTGTGGCTTCTTGATTCTGGTAAAATGATTGACACATTGATTTTATTACCTTCATCCTGTCTAGAATTATTAATAGTTCGTTGTTCCGCTTGATCTTCCTTCTCTGTTAATCTTTGTGGGATTTGTGGTTTGTAATCGTTATGTAGCCAGTATTCTCGAATAATGTAGTTTTCGTTTTACATTAATCTGAAATGGAATGTTATTGGGTAAAACACCCCTTAGGGGTATAATGAAAAGGACCCATTAATTTTCAGGGCAAGAGGGCTAATTATTCCCCTCCCCCCTTAAGTCTGTACTAATTGCTAATAACTTTTTATAGAATTGAGTACATGAAGCTAATTTTGATTTTCTCTTATTAGTGTACAGCATATCTAAAGTGTTTGTCCAGAATAAGAATAGGAGTATTACAAGGCCAGGTGCTTAATAAATATGCTTTATAATACTGCAGTTTGTAAATGAGTCAAAATTGAAAAAGTTGGGGGCTCCAACAGGGAACGCTCATGTTTTTAATTAAAGGGGACTGTAATTGGGTGGCCTGAACATTTTATGATGCACATATGGAGCAATAGTTTGTAAGAAACACACTGTAACGTCATTATAGAAAAGAGAGGTGAGGTAGTGAATAGCATGTTGGCTAAGAGTACAGCACCATTGCTACTGAGCCTGTGAGAATCCCAGGTGTACTGGTGTGGCCTTCTGGAAAGTTGCTTAACCTCCCTGTTTATGTAATTGGTAAAGTGAGAAAAATAAAAGCACTACCTAATGTCTATCCCTGTTGTGAAGATTAAGTGAGAAAATGTATATGAAGCTTTTTACATTCCTGGACATTAAGGTGAGCAATGTTAGGTGTTGCCTCATCAGTACAGTCTGGATTAGTGCCTATAGAAAGCCCTTCTGGACCCTGAATTCACTTTTTCTATGGAAAAGTGATTGGAACTCTAATAAATTAATTCAAATCTACCACAGGGAGAATGAAGACACTAAAGTATATTTGCAGTTGCAGGGAGCCAAGGGGTCCTAAGTCCAGCCAGAACAATAGCTAACCGGAACAAAGGCCTTCATCCAGGGCTGAACCTGGGTTCTACTAGTTTGTGAAGATGGGAGTGG
The DNA here is from genome assembly GCF_000260255.1 of Octodon degus. NCBI lineage: Eukaryota > Metazoa > Chordata > Mammalia > Rodentia > Octodontidae > Octodon > Octodon degus. The sequence goes on along the minus strand of NW_004524819.1, from coordinate 3,010,839 downwards.
CTCGGGGATGAGTGACCATGAGTGGCAGGAAGTTCATGCATGCTGTGAGCTGGGCTAGGTAGGAGGTCAAAAATCACCTCTCCAGTAAGCAGAGTTATGCAGAAAGAGCAACGTGCACAGCACAGACTGGGGCAGTACCAAGTGTTTTGGGGTCTGTGCTTCAGTTCTGATGTGTAACTCATTCCCTGACCAGTCATAGCCTCTCTTCTTGAGGCTCATCCTCAGCATGGCCTTCCTCAGTGCTGCTCACACACACACACACACTTGGGAGGTGGGCCATCACTGATCTATCACTGTGATTCAAAGACGACATATTAGCACCCATTTGCATTGCTTCAAGCCAATTGAGGAGATAAGGAAATGTCCTAGCCAGCTCTGGACATAGCAACAGAAGGAAGGCCAAATACTCTTCTGTCAAGGACAGCCTTCCAGGTGGTCCTCCACAAGTGCCCAGTTGTCTTACATCAAAGAATCTCAAAGAACTTTAGTGATCAATGATTGACAAATCACTCAGCCATTATCAAAGTGGGTGTTTTGAGACAAGGTCTTACTATGCAGTTCAGGGAGACCTTGAACTCAGTATGTACTACAGGCTGGCCTTAGACTCCCAGTGATTCTCCTGCCTCAGCCTCCTAAGTGATGGGATTACATGTGTGTGTAATATCCCACAACCTCTCAGAGTGATTTTGAAGGACTTTAAAAGCACATAATCCCACCTTTATCTTGTTGTAGATGAGAAAAGAGAAATACAAAGGAGAATGTAAAGAAATTATAGAACACTCCAAGACAATTCTGAGACCTAAGCTGGGACTCAGATCTCTAGGGACTCCCATTTTTACAGGGCACCTGCTACAGGACACCACAGCTCTGCTCACACACTATAGTAATGTAACAACAATATTATTTCTCACGGGACATGTTGGAGATATTCTCTATTGCTGAATGACTTTTTTTTGTGGTACTGGAGACTGAACTCAGGACCGTGTGCTTGCCAGGCAAGTTCTTGTTCTAATGAGCCATCTCCCTGGCCCTCCTGAATGACTTTTAAGTCACATTCCTCCTCTGTTATTTTTTTTCAAATACTGAGGATTGAACCCAGGCCCTTTGCACTGTTCTACCTTCCTACCCTATTTTTATTTTTCTTTTTATTTTTTGGCAGAACCGGGGATTGAACTCAGGCCCTTGCGCTTCCTAGGGAAGCACTTATTGCACTGAGCCATCTCCCTGGCCCCTCTGTTTTTATTTTTAACTTTGAGACATGGTCTAGCTCAATTGCTAAATTGCCCAGGCTAGCCTGGAACTGCAGATCCTTCTGCCTCAGCCTCCCAGAATGCTGGGATTCGAAGCATACACCACCATTTCCAGTTATCCCTTTGTTCTTAACGTTCTTGCTCATTATGATCGATTTAAACAGCAGGAACTCTGATAAGTATGTTCTATCTCAAAAGTGAAAGAAGGAGGCACTTCCGGATATTGACGCAGAATGGTCTAGAAAACCAGGCATCAGTGGAAACCAAATTAAGTTTGGAATCTGCTATGGGCATTTAATGTGGGAGATAGAGGTTCTCAAGACACATTTTTCTCTTTACTCTTTCTTCCTCCACCCCTCTAGCTTAATGAGGCATAATTGACAATAAAATTTGTATATGTTTAAGGTGTACAATGTGCTGTTTTGATATCTGTACGCATTGTGAAATGATTACCACAATCAAGTTAATTACCATATCTATCACCTAGCATAGTTACAGTTTTGTGTGTGTGATGAGAACATGAAGATCTACTCTCTTAGCAAATTTTAAGTACACGTTAACTATAATTACCACGCAGGATATGAGATCTTCAGAACTTGTTCATCTTATAACTGAAAGTTTGTACCCTTTAACCAAAATTCTCAATCCCTCAGTGCCACCATTCTATTGTTGCTGTAAATTTGCCTCGTTTCAGATTCTACATATTAAATGAGATTATGCAATCAGGGTTGGTCTTTGGTTGCTTAGCTTTCGCTTAGCATAATGTCCTCTAGGTTTATCACAAATGTCAGGATTTTCTTCTTTTACTATTAATAATGCTTAATACTATTCCACCTCATTCAACCCCTCCCCAATTTTCTTTATCCATTCTTCTGTTGATGGATGTTTGGGCTGTTTCCATATCTTAGCTATTATGAATAATGTTTCAATAAGTGTGAAAATGTAGTTACGTTTGACATACTGATTTCATTTCCTCTGGATGTATACCTACTGGTAGGATTGAGAGATCATATGATAGTTCTATTTCCAATTTTTTTTGAGGAACCTCGTAATGTTTTCCATAATGGCTGTACTAATTTACATTCCCACCAACAGTGCACATGGGTTTCCTTTTCTTCATATCCTTGACAACAATTATCATTTGAGAATTTTTTTAATAATATCACCTCATACCACTCAAGTTTTATTGAAATTTAAAATACATAGAGCATAGCATACAAATCTAAAGTGTGATGGATTTACATTATTCATACATCCATTTAACTATCACTCAGGTCAAGACAAAGAAGATTCCAGAAGGTATGTCAGGGAGTCTCCTCACATCCCTTTCCAGTCTATATCAGCCCCTGATAATCACTATTGTGACTTTCATTGACTAATCTGTTCTTGAATTTCATAGTAATAGAATAGTATATATTTTTCTATACTATTTTACTTACCATTTTGTTGAAAAAGATTCATCCATGTTACTGTATGAAATAACTGTTTTTCATTATTGCTATGTATTTTATTTTATGAATATTTCACAGTTCATTTATCTTTTGCTCCGTGGATGGATACTTGAGTTTATTCTGGCGTAGAACTATTATAACTAAAGTTATTAATGAGATTTTTAAAAAGTCTTTCTCAGAGAAGCATGCCTTCCTTTTAATAGCAAAGGCATATAGGGCATATAGTCACTAGAATCAAGAAGACAAAACAATTGGAAAAATCTCTAAACCAGTTTACCATTTCCTATGTGACAAGAATCTGTTGGTGTACAGACTTGTTAAAAATTAAACAGTACAGTTTGACAAGAAACTGAAATTCTTAATTCAAAACATTTTCATGGAGGGGCTGGTGAGATGGCTCAGTGGTCTAAAGCACCTACTTAGAACAAGCTTCGCAAAGCACAGGGAAGGTGCTTCAATTCCCCAGCACCACATGCCAGCCAGCCCCGCCCCCTGGTGGGCTGAGCTGGCCACACACACCCACCCACCCACACACACCCACACAAATAAATAAAATTTAAAAAAAAACATTTTCATGGAATAATAGTTATTTTGGGGCAAACAGTTGCTTTTGGATTTTCTGTCTCTTGCTTATAAGAAGGCCCATGTTGTGATTTAATATAAACTGGCCTCTGAAAGTCTCGTGTGTTTAGAGGTGGGACTTTTAGAAGGTGACTGGATTGCAGGGCCACTGTACTCATGGGCCAAGCCTCTCATTGGTACTCTTAATCCACTGATGAGTTCACAGCTGAAGAGGCTGTCAGAATGTGAGGCCCGGTTGAAAGAGGTGGGGTGCTGGGTGTTTGACCTGGAATGGGCTGTTCTTGTCCTTGGCTCCTGCTTTCACTTTCTTTCTGTTCTGTTTCTCGACTGCTATAAACTAAGAAACTTCATTCTGCCATACCTTTCAACATGGTATTTCAGCCTTGGAGCCAGTTGGCCATGGACTGAATCCCCCCAACTTGTGAACCACATGAAACCTCTCCTTCTTTAAGTTTCAGGTGCTACATACTTTATTCAGCAATGTGTACAGTGACTTACACAGTGGAACAGAGACCTCCCATAGAAGAGCATCAGAAGGTTTTATTGGGAATGAGATGTTATCATTTCAAAGGAAGTGGTTGAGTATACAATCACTTGTAATAACCTAGTTCTGGGTAGATCAGCTACTCCATATTTATCCATTTGACCACATGTATAAGCAGTGAGTGCTTTCATGGTTAATTTGTTCAAGCTTTTTTTTTTTTTTGGTGGAACCTCATTGAACTCAGGCCCTTGGACTTGCCAGGAAAGCGTTTATTCTACTGAGCCATCTCCCAGGCTTTCATGGTTAATGTGTATGAAATGAGACATATATGAATAAGAATTACAGCTCTGCAATGTCAGCACATTTGGGTATTTTTATCTTCCATGGACCTTGGGTTTTAAAGATTGTGACTCTTGGAAGCCTCAGTATCAACATCTATGAAGTTAAAAGAGCACCTACCCTCTAGGGTACCAGCTTTGACTTCTTCCTTACCATTATGAGCATTCATGCATGAACTATAACCAAAAGCTCATTGTCACCTGTTTTTTGAGCAAGAAGATATCACTTTACATATACTTTCTAACTATGCCTTAGCTGAAGTGGATGTGGGACCATGAAGAATTTAACATATTGCAATTTTAAAGGTTCAGTTTCTATTTTTAAAAATTGGAAATGGCTAATGCAGATTTAATTTTTCAAACCACATTGTGGAAGGGAGTGAAGGACAGAAGAAGGGATGCCTATCCCCAAAGATGTCCTCATCCAAATGTTCTGTCACCTTCTCCCCTTTCCCAAATAATCCACTGCTGTTCACTTTATGACTTAATGAATGCATAGGGCTCTTCTATTTACTGTCTTCAGTGGCTTGAGCAATCCATGTGGCTTCTTTCCCTGGGGGAATTTCACAGATAAATTATTGCATACAATTACATAAAATAAATTTAAACTGAATAGGGTGAGTAGCAGGCAGGCCAGTCTTTCTGAGTGTTTCTACAGAGTTAATCCCTAGTGAAGAGGGAAAATCACTGCATATAAATGAGACTTTGCTGCTGTCTAAACCAGCTGATAAATGATACCATCTGCTGGAAAGGAATTTTCAATGCCCTTGACACATGTCCCACCCACTTAGCCAAATAGCCATTCTCCATTCTGTACTAGCTTTCCCATCCAAGGTGGAGGTTGGCTGAGGGGCTATCACCTTGGGGTCCTAGTTGATGGACTTACATTATAAACCTATTTCTTTGGCTGACCATACAGACCACATTTTTAGGACACAAATCATGTTAGGGCTCAACCTACAGCCTAAATCAGTGTTCTTAGACTTGGCTGCACAGCACAGTTCTCTGGGGAAGTTTCCAAATGCTTAATGCCTAGCCATCCAATACTCAGGTCATCCCAAAGTATGGCCAAGTTTGGAAACCAGTGGCCTAAATCCTATATTGATGCTTTGCAAAACGTGAGATTATGAATCCCCTAAGGTCTATAAAAATGCAGGTTCTGGTTCGGATTCTGTTATTCTAATATTTTGTGTCCTGAATCCTCTCATTAGCACCATAATCCAATTCAGTGATTTGCAAAGCATTTTTTTCTAAAGCTATGAAATCTTTTAAATCCTATCTTATAGTAAAACCTTATATGAAACAGTAGGACTGTTGTAGTTCCAATGCTGGGGGCCAGACTAGTCCATAAAGACAAACAAGCATGACCACAGTATGTATATTCCTTGTTAATGAATATATCATAATCACTGCTACATTTGTCTTTGCAAGGTGATATCTGTGAGTAATTGAATTTCTAGAAGTTTCTTCAGGATCCCAGTTTGGACATGCTGTGTGCCTTATTTATATAACCATAAATGGGTAGTTTCTACATATACAAAGAGCCACATTTGCCCATATTGCCCAACCTAAACCTTTAAGCAGTACAAATCTGACTTCAGCCTACCTTCCAGTTAACTAAGAGATGTCAGACAACTGTCCAAGTTCATGAGCTAATTCAAACACATAGTGAAAACTTCAGCAGTTAAAGTAATATGATCAACATGGTCCTTTTTCTTTCTAAAGCCCATTATCAACCTTATTCATTGATATGTTTATTATCTTCCAACTTCCATGAAGACATAAGTTCCCCAAGGTTAAGGGCCTGCCATCTTGTCACCAACATAGTACCACAGTCGGAGCTATGTCTGACACATTAGAATTGTTCAGTAGACAGTTGCAGATACATGATTACATGAAAACCATCACCAAAAATCCCTGTTTCTTTTCATCTAAACAGTACCAATCTGCATCTTCCCTGGATGTGAGTCCAAGATGATCTGACACTCTGGTTTCCAGTCTTTCAGCCTTGTGACTGTGTTGGCAGCTATACTGCTATCAATAGCTCCAAAGAAAAATGTGAGCTGGATATTTGAAGATGGAAGTCACTGCCATATATGTGGTAATTGAAGCAGAATATGGATAAAATTATCCAAGAGGAGCACATAGAGATAACCAAGCTTTGAGCCCTCATGCATTCAATAAAGAAATGATTTCCTACATTTTACCATAGGCCTGATGCCCTATGTACATACCTGCACAATCTAACTATCACAAATCCCTTCAACTATTAGATGATCTCTAGGTCCTTACTATTTGGGGGAGTTCTTTGGACATATTTATTAGTTTATCAATGTCCTCTGAAAATGGAATCTTTTTTTCGACCAAAGAAATTACAAATAAAACAACCTCACAAGTCATTTAACTACATCAATCACCATTTAAAAGCCTCATGAAGTAAAAGCAGTGGGGGTACGGGGAAAATCAAATAAAAAGTAATTTATTTTCAATGATTTGTTTTTACAGGGTTATGTTACCATGAGATGTGTGCCAGTACAAAATTAAAATGATTACTAGATCTTTTTTTTTTGTTTTGGTACCAGGGATAGAACAGAGGACCTTACACTTGCCTGCCAGATGTTTATACCAGTGAGCTATCTCCCTGGCCTAGATTTTTAAAACAAAAATGTAACTATCTAGCAATTAGAAAATCTTCAAAGGTAGTGAAAAAATAGTTTTTGATATTTCTGAAAATTTGGCACATTTTATTGTACTATCAGGACTTGTAACTCAATGGCAATGACAAAAAAGGCTTGCATAGTAGTGAAAGACAAAGAAAACAGCAAGATCAATGAGAGTGAAGCACTGTGAGACCAAATGTTGTATACTTGCTGTCCTCTATTGGCTATGCCTTCCACTAGGTTCTGAAGAGAAGCAAATCTAATGTACATGGTAAGCTGCATCTAAGATACTACCCAGTGATCTCAGCCTCCTGGAAGCCACATCTTTGAGTAGCTCTCTCCCCTTGTTCATCCTCTAGATTTCTTCACTGACTTCTAACGAATAAAGTATAACAAAAGCGATGATTGGTCACTGTTACAAAGTAGTGGCTTTTGTTTCAAACACTTTTTCTTTGGTTGTTCAACCTGGGGAAAGTCAACTGCTAAATCATGAGGCGGCCCTGTGGAAGACAAAAAAACTATGATATTAAAGGTTTGTTATTTTAAATTTCTAAGTGATGGATAATGTTGTAATAAGGCAATAGGTATGCAGTTGTATTCATAGAGGATGTGCCATTAGCTTTTTCACAATCAACTGTGTAAATGTGAATTACTTTGGAAGAAATACTGCAAGCTTTCAATCTGCCATATACATGGAATTTGATCAACACTACTTGAAGGCGAGTACTTTATCCTTATATTTCTATAGGCTAAATCCAGTAGGTCTTCAAATAGTCACTTTTTTTTTTCCAGAACCGGGGATTGAACTCAGGCCCTTGCGCTTGCCAGGGAAGCACTTATTCCACTGAGCTATCTCCCTGGCCCCTAATAAGCACTTTTTAATTACACTGCATCACTCTTTGGAAACACAATATACTAAATCAAAACTTCTGTGAATATAATATCCAACACTTTTATTTCATGGAGCCACTAGGTTGCTCTTGGATTTTTTTGTGTTTATTAGTCTTTTTTAAGCATGCCTTGTGTTCTGTTAAGAAATACAGTCCACTACTTTTCCTCCCCAAGTAGCAAAATCTGGCGATTCTAAGTCTAGGTAAATATCCAGCTAGAATCATGCCAGTATTACTCCAGATGCATAGTATTTTTGAGGACCATATGAAAAACTCTGACATATCTATGAGATAAAAACAGCTATATATCAATTGATAAAGAGGATATGATGCAAAAATGGAAAGCTACAAACCTCTGAAAATAAAAACACAAATAGGACTCAAGAAATAACTGAAATAAATCAAGAAAATATATTCACATAAGAGCAGTTAAAGAGATCATTCACTCATTATTCAAAAGGTAATTTGACTCCTTACAGCTCAACATAACAGCATGGCTTTACTTCTTATACTTCGTTTTTATACTTTTCTGCTGGATGGTTAAAAGCAAGATAAAGCAGGACCTATGCAACAAGAGTTGTAGCTTTTGGGTCTGATACAAGTCAACAATTTCTGACATTGCCAGTGAAGCAGAAGACCCAATACTATTATGGACTACTGGACTCTTTTAGAATATTTCGCTGAGTTTACACACCTATAATATTCAAATAACGGAACTTAACACAAAAAGGGGATACAGATGAATGTCCATTTTGTATCTGTGTATTCAAAATGGTTAGGATAGATATATAGTTGCATTCTCTTAATGCATAGAGGGATTTGTTCTAATGGTGTTTGTAAATAGGATATCATGTCCGCATCTTGTACAGCAATTAACCACTAGGAAGAATGTATGCAGTGTGTTAATTATTGAAACTGTCCTACCAATTTGGTTTGAAACTGTCTCACTGCTATTTGTTTCTCAGTAAAATTATAGGAAAAAAGGTAATTTGAGAATCAAAAAAGCTCAGGTCCATGCCTGTATTCCAATGCAGGAATACAAAGACATTGTTGATGTTGTCCTTGTCCTCCACAACACTATTAAAAGGTCTTGGCCAATTGTGAGTAACCTTACTCACACATGAAATAATTGAAGAACTAGAAGGTAACATAGGATACATTGGCCCTGAAAATATGGTAAATTCAAAAAGGAAGAAACTAGATGTATTTAGGCAGAGTTCTCTGAACACTGGATAAAATATATTTATGAATTAAATATACATTGTTAAATGAAATTTATGAGAGTACACAAAAAATTTTGGATTTAGCTCCTGCAGTAAGCCCAAAAGATGAAACTAGAAAAGAGCTACTCATGTTAAGTGCCATGCAATCAAATTGAACTTTAAAATAAAAGCTGGTATCCAAAAATGACTTTTCTGAAACAGATTGAGATAATTTATCCTATGATAGGCCCCTGAGCCAAAAAAGTTTGAGATGAAACAAGCAATGAGGGGAGAAAGCAAATGGAAAGGTGATTGGAATTAAAACACTCCCAAGTCTCTGTGTTATTTTGAAGAAAGATGAATTCCAATTAAATTTCAAATACAGCTTGCATGTTAGGGAGTTAAGTTTCATCAGTAATAGAATAAGCTTATAATATGTAATTGCCGAAAAGGAAAAACAAAGATATGTAAGACTAGGCAGGGAAGAAAAAAATCAGGAAGGAAATGAGAAGTGGAAAGAAAAACTAATATAGAAGAAATAAACCCAAATACATCAATAATAATACATGACAGGAGTAAGCTCATCAGTCAAGACTGCATGACACTGGCGTGAAAAAGAAAACACAGTGCAGCCGTGTGCTATGTAAGAGGCACAGCTGAAATATCACACAGAAAGACTAATGCAGAGAGATACAGCACAAACCTTGGGCAAATGTTAATCAAAAGAAACATATTACAGCAACTATAATTTCAAACAAAATGAAGTTTAAAGAAAACATCATAATTGAGGGCACAAAGAAACAGTGTCTTAATCAGACAATACACTTGCAAGTCCCTCACAATTTATTTTAAAAATAGTGACAGAATCCACAACCGTAATGCATTTTAATGCTCTATCTTCAGAAACTGATGGATTAAAGAGGCAAAATAGTCCTAAGAGCCTAAGACTGTTTGAATGATATTCATACTATTTACTATTTGAATGTATTTGTAGGGTTCTCCTAACCTTGCATCTAACAACTACAGAAGATACATACTTTAAAACACACGCAAAACAAACACCTTCCACACACAATGGGGCACAAAGCAAGCCTCAGCCAACAAAATGTCTTATCATACAAATAAAGATTTCTTCAACAAAATCCCTGCAAATTCTTATTTTGTGAAACTTGGAGAACTAATTTGGAATTTATGTTTTAATATATGACTCCTACTGAAAAAAAACCACCTACTGTCAGAAACTGAAAGAAAACAAAAATCGCAAATTAAGCTGAAAGGTGGCTAAAGGAACAGTTAGATAGAAATTTACAGTCTGCTATGAAAAATTAGAAAAGAGGTTTAAAAATATTAACAGACTCAAGAATCTAGAAGAAAAAAACCTCAAGGAAAATGGAAGAGCAGAACTGAATTAAACAAAAAGCAAAAGAAACGACCAGATTGAAAGACTATTTCTTTGAAAAGACACAAAATAGACAAATTTCCGGCATGAATTTAAAAGAGAAAAAAAATATCAGGAATGAAAAAGGGAACAATGATGTCATTAAGATTCTGAAATAAGATATTACTATGGCAGCTTATAAATTTGAAAGCAGAAGAAATAATGTTCTGGAAAACACTTGCTCTGAAAAGTAAAGCATAGACAACAACTACTGTGGTTGACTAGGATGAAGTTATCAGGAACAATTTTGCAGAAAAGAGGGCCTTTGAAGATAGGAGGCCTTGGGGGAAGGCATATGCAGAAATCAAAATGAGAGCGGAATCTTAAGCAAATGGAAAAAAGGTAATCTGATGCCAGATTTCAGTATAAAGGTTCTCTACTACCCCCTTAGCTGTATATTAGAATATACTGGACTGGGCCATGATTATAATCTCAAGCATCTATTATTTTAACCTTCATTCAGAAGCATGTAACATTGACAAATATATGTAATAGTTAAGAACTTTTGTGTTTTTTCTCCTACTTTAATATTAAAGTTCCTTAGACTCTCCTAACACTTTTAATGACAAGGGTCAATTAGTTTCTCCTCCCAAATCTTTATATACTTAGAAAATGTAATGCACTTGTACTAGAACGAGCTCACTGAAAAGACAAGGCAGCGCTCCATCTAAAATCAGTCAATACTGTGGGATCAAACATTGCTAGGAAGAAAGTTCTTGGAGATTTTAGATTCTCTGCATCACTGCTTTCACCTTTTCTCGAAAGTACAGTTCATCAAGAACTGACTACCCTTGAAAATGCAAGTCACAGGCGAGGAGAAAATACGTGCAATGCATGAATCCAATAAAGGTCATGTATCCAAATTCATAAAGACAGCTGAATTTTAGAAAACACAGGTGATATAAACATCTTATAAGACCTTATGAAAATGGCCAATGAAAAAATTAGTGTATTTTGGGAAAAAGATAAACAGTACCTTTTTTGGGGGAGGATTCTTTTTTTTTTACTTTTTTCGAGACAAGGTCTCACTGTAAAGCCCAGGCTGGTCTTGAACTTGATTATGTAGCCAAGACAGACCTCAAATCCCTAGCAATCTGCCTCAGCCTCCCCAATTTGGAATTACAGGCCTGTGCCACCCCAACCAGCAAGCAGTAACTTTCAAAGCTAAACATACCTTATTTTGAAGCAGTTCCACATATTTACTTATGTCCATCAAAAAAGCATATCCCATAATGCTCACTATGACTCTCTGCACAGTAGCCCAAGCCTGAAAATAATCCAAACATTCTGCAGGAGAAGAGGTAAACTGTGCTGCATTCAGGAGACTAGGCTTATGTTTGCCATGTGATGCGTGCAAATAGAAGACCCATGAAGCAGGCCACGTGCATGATCCTGTGTATGCGAAGTTCACTAACAGATGAATCTATGCTAACAAAATGAAGAGAAGTGGCACCTCCCAAGCAGAAGGGGGTAGGGGCTGTCTGGTGTGGCTGCTGGCCTAAAGTGGACATGAGCAAAACTGGAGGAGTGCTGAAAATTTTCTAAATCTTATCTAGGCGGTTGCTATACCAGTTTCTGCATTTAAAAAAAAATTCAAGGGGCTGGAGAGATGGCTCAGTGGTCTAAAGCACCTACTTGAAACAAGCTTGGCAAAGCACAGGGACTGCGGTTCGATCCCCCAGCACCACATGCCAGCCAGCCCGCCCCCTGGTGGGCTGAGCTGGCCACACACACACACACACACACTAAATAAAAATAAATAAATAATTAAAAAAAAATTCAAGCTGGTCATTTAATATTTTGTGCATGTCACCATGTGTAAATGTTATACTTCAATAAGAAAAAAAAAACCATTTCAATTTGTGTCTTTTTAGTTTTATTTGAAGGCAGAATGTATACTACACACAAGTCACTCAGAGTTGAAACACGATTATATTGGTTTCCAAGTAAAATCAACCTTGTTTCAAATGTTTCATATTAAAGTATGGAATGCGAGATCTGAATCTAATTTAGAAAGTGTACAGATTTCTTACTGAACTATACCAATAAATGCATAGTTTGCAGAAAGGTGAACCATGGGTTGGGTTCTATTGTGGGTTTAAAAGACAAACCTCATTTCAATATAACTGGAGGGCTAGCAAGATAGCTCAGCAGACTAAGTGTCTGCTTAGGCAAGCGCAGGGACCACGGTTCCATCCCCTCCACCACATGCTACACCGGCCCCAGACCTGGGCCTGGGCACAATGAGCCATCGACCTCGTCTGGGCAACCTGATCCAGGTGTGCTACCACATGCCTATAATCCTAGTGCTGGGGAGGCTGAACAGGAGGATCACTATGAGTCCAAGCTGTGTAGTGAGACCCTGTACCAAACGTAAAGAATAAGTAAATTTGAATGTGAACATTCCTAAAAGGTTACACAAAATTTGAGACATGTATTTTCATAGAAGGGCTTGCCATGATTCTCTCAAAATGCTGGCGTTTTGAAGAGGGAACATCTGAAGGTTTGGGCAGTGCAGAGGGCTCCATCAAAGCCTATAGGGTCTGCCCCACACAAAGTTGAAGCTAATAAATGCACACATAGTAGTTAGAAATCCTCTCTACCCAAATTACTGGTTGGTGTGTCGAAGGGAGGGGGCCTCACAGAGCCACACATTTTGGAACAGATCAATTTATGCTTTTACTGGGTTTCTGATGACTCACCGAGAAGGAAAAAATTGATTGCAGATAATATAGTACACCTATTGTGAAAACGCTCTTTAAATCAAGCTCACAAATTAGGGCACTGGAACAAGTGAATTGTTCTTTAGATTGCATTTATGCAGTCCAATCCAGAAAGAAAAAGAAAAAGAGAAGAATATATACTTACTAGAAATGATGAAGGAATATATGCCTTTTTCCTTTTTAAAACTCAGCTGAAATCTTGTGTTTCATGAATTTCAGAGGTCTGAAATATACGAAGGTTCTATTTTTGTAGCCAAGAATGTAACTTGCTCATAAAAATACTAGTTTCTGAAATGGCTATAATAAAATTTTAACTCTTTGTGTCTTCAGCTACCCACACTATTTTGTGGGGTGTGGAGTTGTGTCCTTGCTTATGGTGGGCCACCTCCAATTACCTCAGGAGCCAGGTACCATAGACATACATTTCAGAACTGGCATAACAACCAAAGAACAGCACCACAACACACCAATTTGTAATTGCTCTATTTATTAATACAGATATCACAAATGTTCACAATATCAATGCATTCTTGTTGGCATGCTAGACAGAGGCATTATTTTTAAAGATCCTTCAAAAATATTTTGACTTTTGTTCCCCCTTCACGCTCATTTTTAAACTGATGTCATGAGGTCCTGGAAGTCTGTAATGTCAATGCAAGAAAAAATACAGAAAGAAGTAAAATAATATGATAGCAATTAATTGGGGAAAAAACAAAGATAACATCATTGCTGTCATAGGAAGCAACTGCACAGCTTTGTAACAGGATTATACAGGTTTCAACTGAGAGGCAAAGGCGCACAAGACTATCCGTCTCTACACACCCAGGTACAGAACAGTAACGAGCAAGGAGACCACCTGACACTCAACAATTTCCATAATGTGGGACACATGCTTTTCTCTCCTAGTAAACAATTACCAGCATGTCTCTTTACATGTCCTGGGCAGCCTGAAGAAGGTAGGGAAGAGCCTCAGTAAAAGGAAAACCAAACCAAACAAGATTAAGCCAAAAGAAAAGATAACTATCATTTGCTTATCTATGTTAAGGTGTGTGGCACTAACTGACCACAGTGAGGGGCTAACAAGAGTTTCCCACACTACATGCAGGCCCCAGGGGGCCAGTGACTAACCAGTCACCTACGATGAGCTGCAGTTGGACCAAGGACACTGGAGGAGCTAGCACGCATAGGGCCTTGGGGTGGGGTTCACTAGGACTAGCTGCAAGGGGACCTGGTTACACTTTGTGGCACAATAGGGCTTCACAAGATAGACACTACACATGACGTGGGCTGGAAGGGAGAGAAGAGACTGGGTAGGAGGGTCAGTTGCACGCAGGGATGGGGAAGTAGGAACAGGGCAGGTGTATTATGTACTGTGCTCTAACGTTCTTTGGAAGTCTTTCAGAGATTGCTGTTGTTCTTTTTAACACAGGTCTCTTCTTCCAATGTTCTTGAAAGACTGAGAGAGAAATTAAAATGTATGAGTGATTTACCACTTAGAAGAACTTAAATAAAGGTAACAGACTGAAAGGAACATTTCATATTTTCTGTGATAGCATCTATCAAAATCTCTCCCCAAAACCATGTGGATCAGTGCCACCAAGACTAGGTGGGTAAAGCGGCCAGGCAGTCTTCCTGACCATTTGAAGTATAGTATGGGCACTCAAGGGAAACCCTGGAAATTAAACACTCCTTGCTACTTACCTTCTTAGACCATCTCATATTGATTGGCCGTGATGAACCGGGACAGACAGCAGGCCAGTAGCATGCCAATCAACTGTTGCCAAGGAGACAAATGAAATAAGAATCTCAAGTCACTGAACTATACCCTTCTTTCACTTTGTATTTAAATCTTTATTTTCAATTGATACAGAATAATTGCCATTTTACTGACCAAGTGACCACATGTGAATGGGGAAAGGATGCTAGAGATGAACCACCAGATTTCAATGTGGAATATAAGTTGAGGAAGGTCTAAGTGCTGGTACAGGACCAGCTGGAAGTTCTGGAACTGGCTATAAGGTTCCAGTTGTACCTCACTCTGGCCATTTATGAACTACTTTTGGTACTAGGTGGCATTAAAATTTGTTCATATTATGAGAGTAATGAAAAAATTCAGAGATTTAGACTTAGGGGAATATTAACTAAAAGGCCAAAATTTAATTCAAAGTCATAAGTACATGCATTTGGAAGATCTCTCAATACAGTATGATTTTTCTAACTATATTCAGCTCACAGAAAATAGTTTTCTTGAGACAAGAACAGAGACATTCTTCTTGACCAGATACATTTTCTAGTGAGAAAAGAAAGTCAGGACTTGGGAAAGATTCAAGGAGAAAGCCTTAAATTTCCTTTCTGTCTCAACTCTGTAGCCACCTTCACCCCAAATCGTCCCATCTTTACCCAGGGCCCACCTCCTAATTTTTCAGGGGCCCCAGAACAACCAGTCACAAAAACCCTCCACCTCCTTAGAAGACTCCATCCTCCATTTGTCTCTGTGCCTTGACCTATCTTGTGCCACAGGCAAATATGATGAAAATGGCTGGGACACTGTCAAGACTGCATTAAGCATATCTTCTTCTGCTCATTAGAAACACAAATGCTCAGAGACAAGTCTGGGGGATCAACACTTTTTGAATAGAAACTCAAAGGTGCACTTGTGCCTAGATGCCACTTCCCCTTGGCTAATGTAGTCTCTTATCTTTAAGCAACTGGGTAGGTGTTAATGGATCAGAAGTGAGAATGATCTTTAGAGATAACCTGCTACATTGTCACCCCACATGTGGCCCCAGGACTCAAACCATTAGGAGTATCTAGGACCTTCATTAGGAATGACCTTCTCAGGCCCCACCTCTGATTTGTGAAATCAGAAACTGGTGTTTGAATAAAGCCTCTAGGAGGAGGAACTCTACCTAGTCACCCTTGTCTTATATAGATGAAACATCTGCAGTCATTCCAGTTCACAGTCCTCAGGGTGAAGGCTGACCTCTGTTCTCTTGGCTCTTAATATATAAGTTTAGGCCCAGTCCTGATTCCTGTCTTTTTTAACAAATTAAAACTGTGCTGCAAAATATGCAAATGACAACTTTGGTCAGGGAATGAAAACTCATCACCTTATTGCACTCACCCTATCACCTACTGAGCTCTGTCCAAAGTCACTTCATGCCCCAAAATGTATGGTATCATGTACTTAATGCCAAGTGGCCAAAAGTATCATGGCTGTAACCTTCAGAATATTCTGTCAAATGAAAAATTGAAATCTTCCCATGAATTTGAATCATATACTTGTTAATGTCAACAAATTAGATTCCAGTCAAAAAACAAGGATTGGAGCTATTTAAAATATTCAAATGTAAGAAATGATTGACTCTACACTACAACCTGTGCAATACTATAATCTCAACTTTCTAGAAATGAAAATAGGTTAAGAGCAGATAAAAGAAATTTTCCCCAAACTATACACATAATCCACCACTTTTATCTTAGAATATGCCCAGTTTCGTTCCACTATACAGAAAAGGTGAACAACTGTTCTTAAGGGACAGAAAAAACTACTAGCACATGCTAAATCAACCCAGCAGACTGGGGGCCCTGGACCAGAGAACGGGATGGGCTGGTGGGAGCGGACTGTATTTTTGGATGAGAACACTTTCCTTTCTCAATTAATGGACTTAAACCCTTTTTAAAAAATAAAGAATAAAAGCACAACATGCATTTCCTTCAGGTACTATTGAGGTAAGGACAAAAGTGACTTTGGAGCTTAACACTTAAATTAGGAGGTCAGGGAGGAGGAGGAGAAAGTCAGTACAGGTACTGCTGGGTATGCAATAGACGCCCAACCTCGTGCAAGGTGCTCAACCTTCACCTGTTCCAGAAAACTACTATACAATCTCCATTGAGGACTAGTGATTAATCCAGCTTAGTTGCTTTCAAGTCTAGAAAAGCCCTAGGTCTATTTACCTTAGATATAGAAGTACTTACCACAGAGGAAACCCTATACCCTCACACGGCTAAACGAAAGCGGGATGCAGTGTCACAAATTGAGTAACACTAAACTCCCAAAGCCCTTGGCTTCTCAGCCACTTAGGGGGGCAGAAGAGTGGTGGGGTGTATGCTCTGCATGTATGTGTGTGCATGTTCTTTCTCTTCCTTCCTGTCTCTCCCCAAGCCCTCTTTAGTGAAAGAGTAGTTGCCAAAGGCGCAGGAAAGAACTGCCCTACCCAAACACATTCAACCTCGTGGCATATGTGTAGCAGCCATGGGGAGTCTGTAGTAGGACCTGCCCTCCAAACAAATGTGTTTTTGCCTGAGGAAGCAAAGATAAGGGATTTGTGAGGAGAGAAGCATTCAACATATGACCAAACCCTGCTGTCCAAACCAAGCCTCTGAGCTAGCCAACAGGGAACAAAGTTCTTGCAATCCATTCAGAGGCTGTATTCTCATTTTTTTTGTACATTCACCCATCTTTTATTCTCTGGGACAACAGATGGACAGGGCCATTCTCTTCCAACAGCTGACAGCATGAAGGTCACAGTAGTAAGCACGGAAAAGGGTCAGGAAAAGGTGGAGGGCTGGTGAGGGAATGTGAAAGGGCAACTCTGTACTCTCCTATCCTCTGTTCTCTCAATTCAGTAGAGCCTGCTCAGTACAGGAGAGCCAAGGCACAATAGCTTTACCAACATTAGCCAGTATCTGTGAAGTTTTCTATAACATTGGCTCTAATGCATCTGAGTAAATGAAGCAGAAGCTGTGCTTCTGTGTCGTTGGCCATGATCAGTAGGGTTGCTTCTTTTTGAACAGGAATTTCATGAGTGGCTACCACTGCCCCGAGAAGGCCCTGGATCTACTAGCCTGGAAGTCAACTTCAGCTTTCAGGCTCCCCATGGCTGCTGCACCTGTCTAGTAAAAAGCAGCTATGGCCATTCCTCTCTCTGTCCTAAGAAGAACATCACAGGTTTCTAGTCTCCAGTCTGTTGGGCCTGCCTGATGACATGGGTGAGGAGGACTGGCTGTGTGACACTACTGGGCTTTGTCTTTTCTGATCCAACAAGAATGTGGTACATTGATGAGACCTCAACTTGCTGCAGTGTTTCTGTTTTGCGGGTCCCTTGGGACCAAAGCTCCTCCCTTGCTCACTTCCTCTGTGCGTCAGAAAGCATACTCAACAATCCCCACATCAGGGATTTCTTTCAGGCAGCTGAGAAAGATGAATGCTCATCAGGCCAGCTAGCCATTCATGTAAGCATACATTCCTCCTTCATAGGAATGTGTGAGAGAGGAGTGGAGAAAAGCCATTCAGTAGTTTCGTTATGACACAGAGAAGGACCTTGAGTTGATTCATTTCACTAATGAAAAACAAGATGCTCCTTCCCATCACGTACACTCAGGGCCATCCAGAAATGTTCTCAGAAATCAGATGCTTCATCCATGAGATCCCAGGTTCTCCTCTTGTCTAGTATTGATATTGTGTCCCTTTATTTTTCCAGAGTAGCCAAGAGAGGAGACTGTGGCAATATTTTTACTACAAGAGAACAGTCCAGGGACTGGGGAGATAGCTCAGTAGAATAAGCTCTTGCCTGGCAAGCACAAGGGCCTGAGTTCAATCCCCAGTTCTACCAAAGAGAGGGAGGGAGGGAGGGAGGGAGGGAGGGA
>NW_004524819.1:2970916-2992072 GCF_000260255.1 Octodon degus | reverse complement strand
GAGAGAGAGAGAGAGAGAGAGAGAGAGAGAGAGAGAGAGAGAGAACGAGAACAGTCCTTCTCCATGGCCAACTGTAGACAATGTAAGTCCGCCCTCTTGGTGCGCACAACCTGATGCTACACCTATGTGCATTAAGGAAAACGTATGTGCAAGGCTGTCACATGCAGCCTGGACATTTGCATCAGTCACAAGGCTTAGGATCCTCTAACATGTCACCAGACATCCCAGATATTTCACGGAGTGTTACTACTGAGATAGTAAGAACAGCTGAAAGTTCAGGTACGGCAAATACTTTTTTTTTCTTTGGCAGAACCAGGGATTGAACTCAGGCCCTTGAGCTTGCCAGGGAAGCGCTTATTCTACTGAGCCATCTCCCAGGTCTTGCAAATACTTTTGAAATGTCTCTAGAGACTGAATTAACTGCACTGTTTGTGACCCCACTCAGGTTTGTCTTGTGTTGGCCATGTTGAGAGTTTAATTCATGTCATAAGCCTCAAAATCAATAAGGTATATAAAAGAGAAATTTGAAATTGCAACAAGAAACATTCATATTCATTGTAGCCACATACTCTTGTGGGATGAAATGCCACACAAGTTTTCACAACTGTTTAGGAAGAAAAGTGTTGCTACTTCTCTAAAGCTAAGCTCTCTACTTTGCAAAATCACTATCAGGCTAAGTGAGGGCCACACAGTTCTGTTCATTTTGTGAGAACTTATAAAACTCTAACCTTGGGGCCAGAGAGATAGCTCAGTGGATTAAGCACTTGCCTGGCAAGTGCAAGGTCCTGAGTTCAATTCCTGGTACAAAAAAAAACCCCATAGGGCCATGGAGATAGTTCAGCAGTCCAAAAGCCTCGATGGCAAGCACAAGAACTTGGATTCGATCTCTGGTATCGCATACCATGTTGGCCCCACAGTGTGCCAGACACCAAAACAGGGCATGGTGGCACACACCTATAATCCCAGCACTGGGGAGGCTGAGACAGAAGGATCACTATAAGTCTGAGCTGCATAGTGAGACCCTGTACCAAATAAATAAATAAAAAATTTTAAACCCTATAAACTTATACCCTATATATTTTTCTGTATATTCCATATTTCAGTAAAAGAAACTCTTTAAGAACACACTCATAGAATTAAAAGTGTATCTGCACTGATAAACAGTAGGGACAGAGGTACAGAAAGATGGGTAGGAAAATATTTAGAGTCTAGAATAGCCTATATAAAAAAGTAAAGTTCTGAAAACATTATTGAGATGTTAATTAGGATTTGTTTAAAAAATCATCTGTTTCTGTGAGTTAGTGATTTTATTTGGTTGTTTAGCATCGATGTCAATCCTGCTTCCCACTGTGATATTATAAGCAAGGATGGACCATGGAGTTGGGATAGCAGAGCCTGTGACAGAACCTTGCCTGGTGAATGCAGACTAAATTCTAGATATGGCCGAATCCTGTTCTATCCTTATGTGTGTGGTTGTTTTAAAACTTACATAATGGTTTCTCCCATTATTTTTAGAGGGACATAAAGTATAATACATGAAAATTGGGTTTCTTCTTAGAAATAGAATTGCCAAATCCAGAGACTAAAGTAATGATCATGAAATGAAGTTTGCTAAATAAAGGTTTTCTTCAAAAGAAATATCATGAACAATAGACCAGAAAAGGACAGGTCATTCAGCCAAAATGCCTCTCCTGAATCTACATCAGCCATTTGATGTTTTGAGTTGTTTATGCTCCAATTAAGCCAGCACCTTGTTCAGTTAACCTCCATTTGACCTACAGAAAAAGCAAGTTGTTTTTCTGGAGCTAGTCATTAGTTGAACTGTAACCGATATTCCCTTGACGGCAAAACTTCATTTAAGTTGAAAAAGGAAAATCAATAAACAGATGACCTGAGGACTAATGAGCAAGGAGCTCTGACCCTATTCATCAGCTGTCCCCAAGGCATAAGAATGCAGGCCAAGAAGCTGGAGGTGGGGGAAAGACTAGATCAGTCCCTGCATGGTAGTATGGGCTACCTGGGAGAAGGCGATTCCAAAAGCCACTCCAGCGATGATCCCCATGTTTGTCTCCATAAAACTGGTCACCAGATCATAACAACCCTGGAAACAGAAAGAAGAGGTCTTGAGGCAGTGTTTTAGCTGAGGCAGGCCTGCTACAAGCATTTGCAACTCTCACATCTACCCCAACCTTAATTCAGCAACTATAACTGCAACTCATCTGAGGAACTACCTAGTATTCCAGTCAAACAAATGGACCCAAATGAACAAAAAATTGCAAACATACAAAGAAGTACAGAGAACAGTACAATGAGCCCAACACAACACTTCCTCTAATGCTGTAATTTTCTTTTTTCTTTTTCTTTTTTTTTTTGTGGAACCAGGGATTGAACTCAGGCCCTTGTGCTTGTCAGGAAAGCACTTATTCTATTGAGCCATCTCCCCAGCCCCTCTAATGCTGTAATTAACAGATGGTCAATCTTATTTCATCTAAACCTCCCCCAAACCCATCCCTGGCTACCTACTTTCAAGTAAATCCCAGATTTAATTTATCAACAATGTCTCAGTAGTAGGATTAAATTTAGCAAGAAATCTGTAAGATCTATGAAGCAAACATTGTAGAGATAAATAAGTAAGAATGAACAGATGAAAAGACATAAACATGAACAGGGAATCTTAGCATCATAAACAGTTCCAAGTCTTTTCATGAGTGACAACATCTTGTAAAGACATAAAAATCATCTGGTTTAAGGGAGATATTTAAATACCTAACAACATTGCGGAATTTTAGGCTTATTCCTAAGGTGACAATTATAGTTTTCTAAAGTACCAAATCTTGTACTCTAGAGTTAACTTTTTCAAAAATTAACTATGTGACCTTGAACAAGTTATTTCCCCTTTCTGGATGTCCATAATGTTATCTACAAAATGTGGATTTCCAAAAAAATAGACTTCCCTTTAACATATTATAAAATCTGTTTAACTCATGATTCAAAACCAACAATTATCATCAATTTCAATTTTAGTTTATAACTGATGAAGTGAGGTGCCTTTCTTTAAAAATGACTGATCTGGTTGGAGTTCAACAGTGTTGCTAAACAAGTTTCTTTTCTGATTATGATTCTGGATTAATTCTATCTACCTGGTCCAGATGGAAAACACCAGATATTGGTGCACAGGCAAAAGCTTACTCTTCCTATTAAGTCCCTTCTAGGCCAAATGCTGTAAGCAGTAACGTGCAATTGTGTGAGTGTGCACAAAGTGCACACATGTGTATACCTTGTATTTGGAGTCTGCCAGGTCATTCTAGAGTCTTGGACTGACTTACTCAGCTAGAAGACATGATCTTTCTCCAGTTTTCTGATAAAAGGCATCAACTTACTTTATGCAATGCATACAAATGAACATATCAATTCAATAAGAAAGATAAGATGTTTCTTGTTTAGTAAGAAATTTATATGAAGTTGCAGTAACGTCAGAAGAGTAGCAACAACAAATACCCCACTAAGGCAACCAATTTTAAATTCAAATCTTAACAATTGAGCATTTCTCATAGCTTGGGAAAATTCTACCAATGTCATATCTTCTAAATGAGATTTTATATTAATAATCTGTTTGCAGAGAAAAGGTGCCTCAGCTCAGCAGCACTGCTCTGACACATGGGTTCAGTGCAATTCACAAACTCCTCCTTAGTTATCTGATGCAAATATAAAGAAGGAAGAGAGCACATTACTGTCTGAGGAGAGTTATGAAATTTGATTCTCCTAGGAGCTTTCTTTTTTTTCCCCCCTAAGGAGCTTTCTGATTTCACTTTTACTAGTGAAACGATACATCCCCCTACCTTTACAAGGATAGTAAGAAGAGGTCAAATTATGAAGAGACATGGATATTCTAACACTTTCCCAAATGGTTGCAGCTAAAATAGCATTTTGCCAAAGTGGCCATCATTTTTGTATCTTTTCCCCACAGTGATGGGGGAAGAGGGGGCTGTAAGAACAAGGCCCAGTCAGCTACACTATTTGTCAGTTCAAAATATGGAAACACAAGAAGCAGTATGGGCTGTTTCCTTACTCTGTAAAATGTTTTGGCATAGACCCCTCACCCCTCCCAGCATAGCTTGGATTCTATACAGAAGCTGAGTGTTTTTCTCAAGTACAATTTCTACTCCATTTCCAGATTTTTTATTTTGTTTTGTTGGTGCTGGGGATGGAACACAGGGCCTTGTGCATGCCACACAAGCACTTTACTAGTGAGCTATGTTCCTAACTCCATTTTTTGGAGATTGTTGGAGACACTTTATTATTTTTTTTTATAAAGGTACTCTAACAAGGAAGAGGAAGAAGAAAAAATGAAATAACTACCTAGCAGTACAACAGTGGCAAGCTGTTCTCTTTAAAACTTACCCCCTCAATGTATGGTTCTTAAATAAACAGTACTGTATCACTAGGGGCTTGTGAGAGGCCAGACCCACAGAATCAGCACCTGCCACACCTGGGCTTATTTATATTTAACACTTTTAAATGAATTTAAACAAGATCTCCAGTTGCTTCACATTTTCATTAAAGTTTGAAGAGCACCTGTCTATAAGAAAATGTCCTATTTTTTTTACTCCAAATAAGAAAGCAAATTTATGCATCAGTAATAGGATTAAACAAAGTGAGAAGATGAAAGTGAAATTAAAGTGTTTTCCATCTCTGTATTTTTTCTCTGTTATTCACTACATGCACCCAGGGCCCATTTTCTGTGGATACAGAGCCCATTTTGCAAGTCTTAGCATTGTTCTGCCAACTGCAAGGACCACTTTGAAGCTACAACCACAGGCCATGTTCGCATTCAACCTTAAGTTCTGCACCAAAGAGTGATCTTATCTGCCCACAACAATCTTTCTCAATTTCCTAATATGAAAGCCTTGTTGTCAGGCATGAGATAAATCTACAGAGACCTGCTAAGTCTCCTAGGAAACACCCAGAAACACAACAGTTAATTTGCTCACCCTCTCAGCATGTATAAATCAACAGTCACCAATGGAAACCATCTGTGGGCTCTAACTATCAGGAGGAGAATGCTAGTTTGAATCAGGTCTGGGAAAGAGGTATCTCGATAACTGCTAACCAGAATAATTCTTTCTTCCCCTTGTTCTTACAAACTGCTAAGGCCTGCCTGTGGAATACTAGTTCACCCAGTGAGCCGAGTAAACCTGTAGACATTTCATCACCCCCACTAGCAAAACCCAAAATAAAGTCTATCCCTTAAACCAAAGGACAGATAACCCATGTTCACACCTCCTCCCTCTTGCATCTGCCTGTAATCTGTATAATGCAGGCTTCCTCTGCTGCCAAGCAATAGCCAAGAATCATCTCACTGGGCTATCACAGTGTATGATTCAAACCCCAAAGATCTATAGGGATGATCTATTTATGCTCACACACAAGATTGCATACAACTGGAGTGTGGTGGTAGGTAAGCTCTCCTGGGTAAAGAAGTGAGTGGTGGGTATGGTGACATTTATGAGCACCTACTACTATTGTCTCCACTCCACCCCTATCTCCCACTGTTTTTCATGGACAAAATGTCTGTGAAACTCGGGAGAAATAATTTGTCTCAAAGATTCATGTGGGTGTTAAATGAGAATGTCTAATGAAAATCAGTAGAAAATTTCATTTTCCATTCACTTTCATTCCTCTGAAGGAGTCAGATTTGAGAGTATAAAGGCAGTGAAGGAAGTCAAAGACATTATTCAAGTATTTAAGGGAAAATAAAAAATAGGATTATACTAGGAAGGTAGAGAATGAGGCCTATGTGTAAATTGTCAATAAAATAAAAATTTTTAAAAAGCTACCTTTCTTTCTTCCTAGAAATAATTGTATGGATCTATAGATCATTATAGGATATGCCCCAAAACTTTTTTCTTGATTCTAACCAAAGATCTTTTCTACAGGAACCTGCTGCATCAATTCTCATTTTTAATAGGGACAGTGTGATATAAGAGGAAACAAACGTCCCCACCATCATGCTTACATTTACACTGCAGTTAACATTTGTCATTATAGCTAATACTTATAGTATTGTTAGTCTGTGCCAGTTACTAGATTTTAGGTAGTTTGATTCAATCCTCATATCAATTCTAAGGGTCACCAGCTACTAATAGCCCCATTTCACAGATGAAAAAAAAATCAAGAATGAGATAGGTCAAGTAACTTGACCAACATCACACAACCAGTGAGTGAAGCAGAATTTAAACCAGACAGTCACTCTAGATATTGTGCATCTGACTTTGGATCTTTAATTTTCATATATACAAAAAAAAAGCATTTTGGATAAATAAGACTTGCAAAAGTTGCTGGGTGCTGGGTTTAGAGACAAGACTCAGAAGCAAATATCTCACACTACCATAGATCACGCCTTGTCTTCCATGAACTGGAATGTCCACCATGTGCCAGAGATGTATGGCACTACATAAAATGTCAGCCTAATGATACACTTGGGTGCTCAGTGGGGATGTCCATGAAAAAGAAGTCATCGTATTAACTAATGAGAGGGGAAAAGGCGCCAAAGTTTGGGTTCATAAGAAAATCCTAATAGGAACAGATGTTTGCTTAGCTAAGACAGGAAGCTGCCAGTACTGAAGCTTACTGAACCACACCAGTAGTGAAGTAATAAACCCAGAATGACAAAATGAGCTTCCAGCATGGCAGCAATGCCTTGCAGCGCTCACATTATAAATACCAACATTAAATGGGTGAAATACAAAAACCACCTCTTAACAGTCTAATCTTGAGAAAATGGCTATCATCTCTCTATGAATTATTCAGGAGTTGGCTGAGATCACATAGAATTTTGAAGACATCAGAATAGACTTTTATCTTCATAAGAAAAGAAAATTTTCCCTACAGCTGAATAACCACAGGTAAACTCAAGAGTAGATTTTTCCCTCCCCTTTGTTTCACCTAATCATATTTTGCATATGGCATTTCTCTAAATGTTTAAGAATAAAGATAGTTTTCACATGCCGTTGTATCATGTCTTTATTAGTCTCTGGAAGGTGGAATACAGAATTAATGGTCCCTGTCTCTAACTACTAAGACTTCCTTCCCTCATTTGCGCTGTGTACTAACATTTGAATTTCCTGCAGTCATCTTCTTTCCCTCTTATTTCTTTGGGAGTCAGGATGTTGACAGCGAGTTGAGTTGGAGTTGCTGACTTCTTTTCTTACAACTGTGAACTCCTTAAAATAAAGGTCACCCTCCTAGCAGAAGCAGATGCTGTATATCAACTCTACTTTCTTTTTTTCTGCCAAAGCCTGGCAACCAGCAGTGAAAATTTTCATGTTTAGATGGTTTATTAAGCAGAAGAAAGACATCCAGAAAGAAGAAAGCCAACGTTCTCTGTCTGACACAAGCATCAGGGTTAACAGGAACCACTTGTTCAACCTGCATAACTGTGCCTGCTAGATGCTTGCTGGGGGAGAGTGATGTGAGGCTGATCTGAGTAGCAGCTTAATCTTTTAGAAGTAAGCAGCCTCAAGTGCCTCTCCCAGGCAAACAAGGACCACAAAGGGAGGCACCTGACTCCCCCTGGTCTGCCCCTTCTAACTTACATGTCATAATTTCAGAGAAACAACAAAGCCCTCCCAAACATTTACCAGAGACCCATCAGAACTCGAGGGAAGCAGGTACCTTCTGGTTCACTTTGGTGGCAGCCACAGTCAGATTGTGCAGATCCTGGGGATTACAATCAGTTTCATTCATGCAGCAACTGGGAGGGATGCCGTGATTCATGAAGTACTCGCTGCTGCTCCAGGTGGTGTAGTTCTGCACACCACAGCAGCTCAGCTATTAACAGTGCAAAGGAAAGAATCAAAGAGTGACAGATCAAAACCATTGTGATCCCCTCTCTCACTACCCTGTAACCTTTAAGAGACAAGCTTAGGCTGAGCTCCTAAGACAACATGTGCAGCTCTACTGAGTAAAGATGAACTGCGGCTCTACTATCATTCATCCTCACTGTGGTGCCCATTTGAATTCAGAGAAAGAAGTGAGTCAAGGTCATATATCCGTTAGCTTTCTTACCACCTCCACAGAGGAAGCAGTGCTTCTTGACCTGGCCTAGGCATGACAGTCACCTGTGGGAGTTGGGTGCTGTTAAAGATGTACATGAACTGTGTCAGGATGGTTGATAGTGGAGTTGATGTAACCATGGTTTTGAAAAGCTCTCTGCTGGATCTATAGTAATAAGGAAGTAGGTGGTTTGGGAAAAAAAGACATACATAGAAGGAAAGAGCTAGTGTTGATAAACCACAACCAATCACCTTCATCTTGGTGTAAACAGAGTTGTACTGAGATACTTATGCTGTGGTGCCAGAGTTGGATAGTTATGACAGAGAGGGTGAGGTCCCCATATGCTAAAATATTTAGCATTTAACCTCTTACTGAAAGGGTTTGGCCTAGACAGAATACTAAAGCTAGTAGGGTGAAGATATATTTAATTGGTGAATGTGAGCTATAAGAGTTTGAAATTTTACCAAAATCTACCAAAAATATTGTTTCAAAAATATATACTAACCCCCCCCCAAAAAAACACCCAAACACCTAAAAATCAAGAAAAAGCAGTCAAAAACCTCCCCAGGGATTCTGATGGGTAGTCATGCTTTAGGGACAGGACACATACTGTAAGCGCCCACAGGCCAAAAACCTCTTTTACTTCTTGTTCTCTATGTAGCACCAGGCCAACTGTGGCCACTTGTACACCTGATGGATTCTCAGTTTTTTCTAGGTCCACACTGTACCCACACTAATCTGTCCCAGAGCACCAAGCTTGCCATCTATCCTGAAGAACTGATTCCAGAGAATCACACTTGGATAAGATAGACTCAAATGTCTGCTGACTAATGCCTGTTTAGATTTTAAGGGCAGAGGGGCTGTCCTGGAAATTCTCTCATAAGCCTTACAGATGCAAGGTATCCTTAAGGGTGTGATCATCCCTAACTCAGATTTGGTGGAGAGCTGGATTCTGGGCATATGCTAAGACTCAACTCTCAAAAAAAATGAACTGGACCAAGAATGGGAAAATGCTGCCAGCTCAACCCATTGGCTGCCTATAAGTTTAAGCCCAGACCTTGCATCCTCATCTGCTGCCTTGAACTTACGCTACGCTGGACGTGGTCCACAGCTCGGCTCCTCTCATCATTGCCGTTGTAGTGAGCTATGGCATCCATGTAAGTCCTCAGGAAAGTGTCCTTAATCTATAGAAGAGGAGGAAGAGGGGTTGTGTAGTTTCAGTCCACTGTAGCCCAAACCAAATCACATTTATGCCAATGTCTACCACCGGATAGCCTCTTCTAAAAACCTCTGCTTAAGTGTAGGTCAGAGAGGGAATGATTTATATTGTAAGGCAAAAGAGCTCAAAAACTTAGCAAAAGGAATTTACAAAATTGCTGCCCTATCCCCTAATCTTGGCCTGGTGAATGGCCAAACCTCAGCCATAAATCCTCCAGTTAATTTTCGAAGGGAATATGCTCATCTTTCTTTCTTTTTTAAAAAAATTTATGTATTTGGTACAGGGTCTCGCTACACAGCTTGGGCCCATAGTGATCTTTCTGTTTTCAGCCTCCCCGGTGCTGGGATTACAGATGTATGCCACCACACCCATCTCGGTCACTGGCTCAGTGCACCCAAAGTTGGGCCTGGCACAGCATGTGGTGCCAGAACCCCCAGTCCCTGCACTTGACTAAGAAGGTGCTTAGTCTGCTGAGCTATCTCGCCAGCACTTCATCTGTCTTTCTGTAACTTTCTTTGCCCTTATGAAAAAGATATAATAAAGGGCAAGCCAATGGGATGACAGGAATACAAATGTGTTGTTCAAAAACTGAACCCTATTGTATCATAAAGCAGTGAGGTAACCAAGATTCACTTACTTGTCTTCACTGAGGCCAAAATAAAGAAAGCTATAACACAAAAACATTTTTTGTTGATGAAATTTAACAAACCCATTCTTCTCTATGAACACATGTGACCTTGGGGTACCGTTCAAGCTCTGTTCCCCTGGAAACCTGATGACGATGGTATGTTAACAGGAAAGCTGGCTTACAGTACAACTGAACCCTGATCAGTGAAATGCCTCCAGACTGGGAGGATACCAAATGATAATATTTACTTGGTGGGATGTTTACGGCTAAGTATGGTGACCTTCTTACCTAGTCTTTGCTGAAATAGTGGACACTATATCTATGAGATGGTTATAATGGATAAAGAGACACTCAGTATAGGGAGCTTCTAAGCCAAGATGGCTACTGCACCTGCACTATCTCTCAGGTTGGGGACTTATGCACAGACCAGACCTTGGACCAATCTGAGGACTCATGCTGAAGAAACAAGTCTGCATCTCTTTGAATAAACAGCACTAAGTGTGATTGATTGTCACTATGTAAGCTTGACTGTTTTGCTAAACCCAAGACCATAACTGACCAACAGAGAGTGGCACAGCAAGCCCTACCTACTGGTCCCTTAAGCACTTCAGATGAAGAGGTTAGGGAGATGAGGACTTCTTGAAACCTAGGGAGTAGTAACCACTTTTACCCCCAAGCTGGGCATGGTGACTTCCACAACTCAGGGAGGCTAAGGCAAGAGAGTAACAAGCTTGAGCCCAGCATAGGCAATGTAGAGATAACTGTCTGAAAATTTTTAAAAAAGGGCTGGGGATGTAGCTCAGCACAAAGGTTTTGGGTCCAAGTCTCCAAAATAAATACCTCAAAAATCCCTAGTATTAGAGCAGTAACCCAAGAGGAAAGTGGACAAGGCCTCCAGCAAGAGTGAGTCAGACTGCTGCTAGAGTTCATAACTGCTCATGGAATGCCTGTTAGACTGTGGAAGCCATAGTCTCATTGGGTTTCACACCACCTAAGAATAATAATGGGGGTGCTGCAGTTTAGATCTGAAAGGTCCCCAAAGGTCCATCATGTTGAAAGCTTGTTTGTCAGCTGACGGTGCTGTGGGGAGGAGGTGGAAGCTTTACAGTAGAGATCACTGTACTTTTGGAGGAAGACAAGTCACTGGGGCCATGTTCTTGAAGAAAGTCCTGGGACTTCTGCCACATTCCTCTCTCTTTGCTTTCTGGCCAACATCAAGCAAGCAGCTTCTCTAACATACACTGCCCCAAGATGCACTATGCTGCCACAGGCCCAACACAACAGGTGCAAGGAACCATAGACTGAAACCTCTGGTACTCTGAGCCAACATAAACCCTTTCATCACTCAAATTATTTATTGTAGGTATTCTGTCATAGCAATGGAGAGTTGACTAACACAGAAGATCTAATTCTAGACATGGCACTCATGTAAAATGGGTTCTGGAAGTCAGCTGTGGCATCTGAGGTGCCATCTCCAATAAAGGAAAACTCAGCACAAGAGAGAAAGAAGCAGAACCCATGGTAAGCTCCTGGGAACTTAACTCAGCCAAGCACAATAGCAGGGCCTGGCAAGGGATTATGGCAGCCTTTCAAGAGCCACAGTAACGCTCTGCCACACTGCATTCTCTGTCTATATCTCGTTGTCCTCTTCTTACATATGCTTATCTATTTCTGCCTTTACTGCTATTCGTGGCACACAATAATGGTTATGAGGCCTCAAGACCATTACTTTGGTTTGCCTTTATAATCTCAGAAATCTTGTTACACTGAAACACACATGCACCTTGATAAAGCAGCTCGTTTTAAAGAAGCATTTCATCTATATTGTAGGTTACTACTTTAAAATAGAGTAGAGAATCATTTTATGTAATAGCTACATAGAGAGAAAGAGAGTGAGGATCCATAATGAACGTTGGGAGTTTGGTGAAATTCCTGCATGTAGAATTTCACGGACTTTCACGCCACCTTGCATAACATTTGGAAGATGATGCCAGCATTGAGGAAACCAGCCAGCACCCATGCACTCTGCACATAGTTCAAGTTCTTTCAAAACTCCTCCTTTGACCTGAGCTCTCTACCTTATATACTCACCTCATGGCGGAACACAAACCCTGAAATGCCAGCGACAAGTTCAGCCAGGAACACCAGTGACAGGAACATGGCATACTGAAAGGCAAGTGGATAAGAACCAAGTCAGATGGCAGGATTAAGAGGAGAGCATTTTTTGAGTGAGTTACTTCTAACCTGAAGGAATTAGATACACCCTCATACTCCTGGGACAAAGTTTTAAGAAGTTTTTAAGAAAGTTCACCCACATGAACCTCAACAGAGGACTGAGTCTGTTTGATATGCACTAGCATTTGGACACACACATATTAAGGAAAGGTCACCAGAGACTAGCATTGTGACCTGCAGATCAATTCAACCAGAAGAAACCCAGGAGGGCCATTGCCAACTAAGGTGTCGGCTATAGCCAATATCACAACCTTCAAGCTACAGAAAACAAAAGCTGATCTACAGGTCACAGAGCATAGTTCTATCATATCAGAGATTTTTTTTCCGCCTTCTTCACGATTAGTCAACTACATCTTCAAGCCCAACCCCTAGAACGTGTTCTGCTTTGTGACTGTCCCAACTGTTGTAAAGACTTCATTTCCATGGGCTATACATCTGCCTGTTTCTTTCCATCTTTTTAATTTTTTGCTTGCTTGTTGGTTACTGCTTCCCTAGAACAATTTTTTTGTGCTTATTCATATTAGCAGCAGTACTGAATTATAAGACCAAGAAAAACCGCAAAGAGGTTTCTCTGTAGGGTCCCTGCATCCATAATTCTCTACAGGGGTTTTAAAACCATCAGGATCTCAAATTCAAGCCCAAATGGCTAGGGGTGATGGCACAGGTCTGCAATCACAGCCCTCTGAAGGCTGAGGCAGAACAATCACCACAACTTTGAAGTCAGCCAGGCCACACAGCAAGACCCAGACTTGGGTTGCTCATTTCTCCTTCCAGAGTGACAGGTTCTTTTCATCTTCAACAAAGAACTAGATGAAACAAACAAGAAGCAGTAGTCATGTTTACCTGAGCAAGCAGACATGAAGAGTGGCAGAGAAACTGGTACTGGAAAGCAAGTTTGGGCCAACTAAGAGGGTAAGAGCAAAGCCAAAAGTACACGCTGTGTCTGGGAAATACAACATGGGCGATCGTGGAAAGTCATGATAGCCCTGTTTCTGATTTCCACTTGCTAGTAGTGTTGGTTCTGCCTCTAAGAGAGGAGAACACAGCCTCTATAGTATACGTGAGCCCTTCACATTTGTGCGCATAGCCAGGACAGTAACTTGCTGGTTCTCTGCATGCAGGAAAAGCCTCCCACTTTACTTTTATACAAAAGGGCTAGAAAACCACTTCATTAGGAAATGTACTCCTCCAATCTGGACCCAGAAGCCAGAATGTGTACAGGAGGCAGCACCTCTTCAGTACACTGGTCATCCCTGAATACAGCATCATCAGCACTTTCTGTGCAGCTACTCAGTTCTCTATTTGTGACACTGCATGGAATTTGTAGCCTTAAAAAAAGCAAAGACTGAATGCTACACTGCTAACAAAATTTGCAAGTATCGAAAACCCTTAGCGCTTCTCATCTAATGCTGCCTGCATTTCCTCAGGTGACTGCACACGTGCATGAGCACGTGCAACTTCAGGGATATTACACGGTACTTAGGAGATGTTAAGGGCTTCTGTTTCTTTGACTTTGAAAAGCACATAAAGGGAAGGAGAGCTGACTCCTTATCAACATGGCATCTGCCTTACAATCTGCTGCTTCTCATCTCAAAATGAAATACAACAGTTCTGAATACTTACAATAGCCTTAAATGGTGCTGTGGAATTTGGATGGACTGCACATGGTCACATTACTTACTTGTAAAGCATACATATATACACAGAATCATAAAGCATTTGTCTTAGTTATTGGCACATATGTTAAAAGGAAATACCATCTTAAAATACCAATTTCTTTCTAAATACTAACAAAATTCTCTACAAATACAACGTAGCCACTAAAATCTCTCTCTTTCTCTCTCTCTCTCTCTCTCTCTCTCTCTCTCTCTCTTTTACTTTGTACAAAATCTAATTAGAAACATACATTACTCTGGGGAAAATCTTATATCAGGCAAAGAATCCAACAGAAATTTGTGTGGGGAGCTCACTGTCAAGAGGCAGGTAGGAGAAAGGACATTAGTCTTTGTGGTCAGAATACCTCCTAAGACTAATTCTTAAGGAAAAGGCAGTCTCTCAGGGCCTCCACATAGCAGGAATAGTTATTGCCAGTGGTTTTGCAGTTCCTGAGGTGAACGATGACCATAAAATTCTAGACTGACAGTTCATAAGAGACTTCTACCTCACGATCCACATCAGCAGTGTTCTGTGTCTGGCAGTTCCCTTGACTCCAGGAACTTGCAGAGTAGCTGCCACCCTAGAGAAGGCTTTCCAGGTGATTCCAACATTGATCTGGAGTTGAGGACCACAGTACTGGGCAGACTAAAAAGAAGCTCTGGTGCTTATGAGAAGCACCAGAACTTAGACTCAGGGTGCTGGAAAAAAGTGTCTGGGGACAACAGCAGAACTGTCCCCTTGTGCCTCATTATGGTTATTTCACCAACTTGCAAGAACTGCTGGAACCCAAGGCATTAGTTTCCTCTGTGCTCTGTAGGAGAAAGGTAGCCAAGTCATGCACCATATGCATGAGGTTCCCAACAAGGATACTGCCTTATCAACCCCCTTGTTCATTTTGGAGTGAATTATTGTCACACCCAAAAGTGTTACCAGGTGGCATTGTTATGACAACCCCTGCTCAAGAAGGACAGGCAACAAGATCTCAGTGGAAATCTGCTTCTCCCTTTCCAAAATAACTCATTTTTTTAAAAAAATTTTCTTC
Organism: Octodon degus; assembly: GCF_000260255.1. NCBI lineage: Eukaryota > Metazoa > Chordata > Mammalia > Rodentia > Octodontidae > Octodon > Octodon degus. The sequence continues at coordinate 2,977,237 of NW_004524819.1, read as the reverse complement.
TGAGGAGAGAGGTCTTTCCTACTTTTTTGATTTTTGGGGTTGTCTCAGTCTACCCTGAGGGTGAGGCTGGTATGCATGTGGTGCTGGGGATCGAACCGCCATTCCCTGTCCCTGCCTAACCTTGCCTAAGAAGGTGCTTTAGACTGCTGAGCTATCACGCTGGCCCCTTTGCTACTTTTTTATTTATAAAACCCTTTAACATTAAACCTCATCAAATTAGAGCACAATAAAAAGAAAATTAGGCAACTGGTTACCAAAAAGTTAAAAATCATGCTAATACCCTTTCAATAATCTTCCCTCAAGCTGCGGAGATAACTCAGCAGCTTAAGTGCCTGGCTGGCAAGTAGAAGGTCCTGAGTTGGATCCCTGCTACCAAACAAAAATCTATCCTTATCCTTTCAGATACATCACTTCTTTGTTGCCCTATTAGAGGACAGCCATCCAACAACAGTCCTGGTCGCTGATACATGGCAATGCATCCATCAGCTCTGTCACCGGGAAGCTGAGGCCTCGCTCAGCTTCCTCAGCACTGAGACAGGGACCATGGGTTTTGTGAAGAGCATGCAAATACATCTATGCATGGCCAGGCTCAAGAGGCAGGAAGAATTTCTCCAACGGAACTTGGAGATGAAAGGCTACTTATACTCTGGATGATGCATTGCCTACTAAAGCTGAATGTCACATGTTTGAGGAGATTGCTAAACCAGAGTTCAAAACTGGGTCAGGGCAACGTGCCAGGAGGACATCAATGGCCTATTAGAACTACTGGTCAGTACTTTGTCACCATTTACCTCAAGAAATTGAGACTGGGTTTATTGTGCCAGGCTATTATGGGGATTGTTTTTCTCACTGGGTGGATTAATGGGTGGGCTAGATAAGAATCTGGGCTAAAATTAGAATCAATGAATATCAAGCTTTTGTTTGTGGCCTCAAGAATGGTTATTTGATCATATTGTGATTTGGAATTTTACAAATAACAGAGAAAGCAGGATTATGCGGTGACCTACTCACCAGTTTCAGCATCCATGGGCTCCCACGGCATGTAGCAAAGCATCCAAACAAGCCAAAAACGACGATAGTGGTGCCGGTTCCAATGAGCACATAGGGAGCATTTGTGGAGTTCTCAGCAATGAGGGAGATATAGGTGCCCAGAGTAAGTTTCCCCCAGACTCCAACAGCCAAGAGGATCACCCCAGTGATCTAAAAAGGAGAAGGGAGTGTGAAACCACTGATAAGAGGTAAGAAGCAACACGGGGGTCATGTGACCAACTTGGAAGAACCAAGTTTTCACGAACAAGGTGGAACCTATTATAAGATTCTCTGAGCGATGGGAAATATTAGAGATCATGAACTAAAACTGTCACAAACAATAAAGACATTTTGATACTGTACAATTAGATTTGCCCCTTATAGATCCCATATGTAATGATTGTGTTTAACTGGAAGTCAAGCCAACAATGAGAAACCCAGAAGCTGCTTTAAAAATACATCATGAGACAGATCTGCGAGCTTTCCCTCAGCTGCCTCCTGACACAAAGTTGGGTCCAGGAACAAGGGTAGCCATCTTCTTTGAAGGCATGCGTGTAGACGTTTGAAGGATTTCCTATGTTTTAAGAACAAGGTGATTCTCTTTAACCATTAATACCAAAATCTCTATAAAAACAAAGCATTCCAAATACTGCTGAATCCTCTGATGTGCTGTTTCATTTATAATATGCTATTCAATATAAAACAACAGAAGTATCTCAGTAATTCCTGGAGTTAGCTATAATGCAACTTGTCCAAGCCTAGCAATCAATCCAAAGAAAAACCTATACAACATGTCTAAACTCTAGAACCTGGCATCAGTCAGGTCCTTACTTCAGGGGACAGACATGGAACTGCATGCTATGCCTTTGTCTCCATTCCCTTCAGGCTATAGGCTTCAATGACTTTGGCTGCTGAAGTCGCAGATTACTTTGTGTGCCTAATCATTTCCCCAGCTGAAACATAACTCCTTCAGTTCACCAACTGTTTGGGAATATTCAAACTGATAGTTTTTCAAGGATATAACGGTACGATGTTTGAGAGAAACTTATGTGTTGGAGGAAACCCGTCCCCAGGTTTGCCCTATTCAATAGCCCAACATTTGATAGCAAAGGCCATAGATACTGCCTGGACCACTCAGGTGAATACAACCATGCTAAGTTTTCCTGTCAGAAACATCCCCATTCCTTAACATCTGTAAGTGACCACCACCAAATGCATGCTGCACCATGAACCAAATAGCTGGGCCAGTTCAAGATGTCCTGGTTGCTCTCCTGTATATTCTGCAAACACTACAGTTTGGACCATCAAACTCCACTATTAGCTTGTTTCTCTGTGCAGAAAGAATTGGCTCTATATGTCTCTTCACATCAGATAAGGATGAGCTCTACCTATGTGGATGCAAATGTCAACAAAATACAATGAAAGCTTGGAGATACTTTCCTGCCCATCCCCATAGTCTCTCACTTGTAGAACCACCTGCACTGTGAATGACAAAATTATATTTTACATTAGCAAAAGTTTGAAGAACTGTGCTTTTATTAGACAAAAGCAAACAATTGGGATACAGTCTTCAGGACAAAGTGTTTGACACTAATATTCAGGAGAAAGTAAGCCAGTGGAGGGTGGCTGCCAAAAGGGATAGCCTTAGAGAATTGAAGAAAACCATGAACAGATGCTACTCAGAATTCCCAATCCTCTGCTGACACCTGGTGGTTACTGAGAAGAAAGTACTTTCCTTGAACAGCCTCTGCTGTACTCCTCCAGATGGAAGCATAAGATGCTTTTACCGACTACAATTAAAATATTATGAATCTGTTCTGAAATCATTTAGGGTAAGGATGCAATGAAGCCTAGTAGAAAAGGACACAGTTGTGTCTTATTATTCAGTGCCTAGCGCAGCACAGGCACTCAATAAATGCTTACTATTCACGGACAAAAAAATACATTTCCTATCTCTGGGTCTTAGGGATTATGTCTTATAAAGCAGAGTCTATTAAATGCCAAATATTTATAAAACATCTACATCAAATACTCACTGTAAGGTCAATTTAAATGGACACAGAAAGAAACTCCACCTGTACTTTCCATGTTAGCATGGCAAAGATAAATCTGTGATTATCACAATGTGAATGTTTTGGAAAAAAATTCAGTTAAGCAAGTTTTAGCTGCATGCAGGCCTCATCAGAGACTTCTGACTTCATGGAATTGCTCCCAAAGATTCAGTAACACTTTAATACGTACGAAGTATACCACAGGCTACCATTGTCAGTCACTATTAGAATAACTGCTTTCATGAAAATGAGTACCACTGCTCAATTACAAAAGTCTAATATTCTCTTATACTTCTATGACTATTTCATGAGTTCTGCTAATACCATAACAAATCTTATATGCCATATATCAAAGGAAACACGAATTCAGAATTTTAAGTTTAACAGTATTATGAACATTTTCTTTGGGAAAACAATGTATCCCAGTGTAATAACCCTGGCTTTCTTATGAAGCATATATATATATATATATATATATATATATATATATATATATATCTGGTCTTCATGAACAGTACCAAGGCTACAGTACCACCTTTTAATAATGTTCATATAATGGGAGTCACATAAATATATTCTTGGAAAAAGACATTTTGTGGACTGCAGTGGCACCCCTTACTGTTTGCCAGTGGGTACAAACAAGCACAACACTGCAGGCATCACACTGCACGGGAGAAACAGTTTAACATTCTGGTCTTGAGTAAGTTAGCCTCAAAAGAACTCATTTTCTGGATAATGTGAGACCAAGTTATATAAGCTCCTTTCAACAACAGTGTGGCTAGGAACCTATGGTTAAGCCACATAGAAAAAGCTTTCTCTAATGTAGCTACTGTCACTCAAATACTCCTGACAAAGAATCTCTGTATTTGGAAGCCCCGACTGTGCATATATACACCCAGGCCCCTTTCATACACATTCCAGCTAGCCTTTTTGTCTGTATCTCCCTTGCTACCCTTTATGCATTCCATATAGTTCCAGGAAAACTGAGCTGTTCTCCATTCAGTTTCCAATATTTGGTCATGATGATATTGCTTAGAATCCCTATTCTTTCTGCCACTTCCTATCTATAAACTACTCGCTTTTAGTAGACAATGTACCTACTCCTCCCAGCCTCAACTATGCTATAGTACTGCTATGACCTGCTCCTTCCATGCACATCCAGGACCATGGATGTACTGCATGCTTTGAGCCGAGTCTATATGTAGTACACGCCTGATGAATGAATAAAGAGCCAACAGTAGAGTTAAAGAGGAGAAAGAAGTTTTGTGTTAGCCTTCCATCTATTATGTCCTCTGAATATCTATGAATAGCTCTGAAAACTGGTAAGAATGCCAATCTAACTCATTTCACAGGCCAGTAATCTGGGGGAAATAACAGTGCTAAGGACAAAGAAGAAAAGATTCAATAGACAAGGGAGAAAACCATTGGGCTGTAGTGTGCCCCTAGGTGACTGAGGCCTCATTCACTGGTGCTAATGTGTAGTGGACTTCGGGTGGATGTTGGAAAAAAATTTCTGGGTACTTGAGAGCAACGTACTATAAACAAAGGATAAAGATGTACTTTCTCATATTTTTCCAAGTATGAAAATGCTTCTTACCAAGGAGAAGAAATATACAAAGACAAGCCAAAGACAAAAGTCATTGTCATCCATGTCACTTTTTTCTTGGTTTCTATCAGTACATACTAATATTCACGTGTTCCTTTGAAAATACTCATTGAAGAGCCATTTCTCAAACATATGGCAGTTCAAAGTAAAAAGCAACAGATAGGTTTCTTTAACATCTATCTTGTAAAGCAATTTTGCATGCAAGTTCCTCAGAGCCCTCAAATTCCTAAATCAGTCATCATCCTATATTATCTTTTTCCCTTGAGAGTTTTGTTTCTTTCTCAGAAGACTTAAACAACAAGCAGCCAATGCTCAGAGTTCGGTGATAAACCACATAAGCAGCCTGGTAAAGGCCTTCCACTACCTGCCATGCTCCCACCTCACCACAAACCAGGAGGGCAGGGCCAGAATTCCAGCAGAAGTCACTAGGTTACTGTTCTCCATCTCTTGCTTGTTCTCAGTATCTCATTTCCTGTGTGTTTACACCACAGCTCAAAATGTATAGGGAGCAGAGTACCACTAGCTTCTACTAATTTAGGCTTGGTGATGAGGCTGAGTAAAACTATAATTGTAGCACTAGCTAAGCTAGAACTAGAAAAGCTGTTGTGTGATAGTACATATGACAAAATTATACTGAAAGAAAACCATGGAGAGGTTTTGCCATATACCAAGAGGTTTCCAAAAGGCTCTGGAAGAAACTTACCAGAGTTCATTTGAATCCTAATATGCATGTTTGAAGGTGAGCCAGCAGGTAGAAATGATCCTCCTTATTCCTAGTAGGTCAACTTGGCTAATGTTGCCAAACTTGCAGTATCCTGATCCTTAAAGTGGAGCCAGGACTACAGGCTAAACAACTCAAAGACATGTGACTGTCTCTCACACCCCTTTTTTTGCATACAGAGCACAGATGCTCTCATTCAACTACTGTAGCTGCATTTCTGCTGATGGGGTCTGATGGGGAAAAATTCATACTTTTCTCAAAATCCATAATTTCTGCTTTGTGAGGTCAATGTTCTAATTGGGAGTTCCTATTTAGTATGTCATACAATTGGAGAAAATTTAATAGGTAATAGAAAATTTAACTATAGAGGTACAAGCTACCTGGAAGAAGCCCTTTCCTAAGAAGATGTGTAGGATATAAATCAGTGTACGTAAAAACAGAACAAAAGACACACAGAAGGGATGCTAGGCAGAAATCTCAGCTAAATCGCATTTGTAGTAGAAGCCACAATTCAATCATCCCAGAGTTCACAGGTCAATTCTTCTCCACGACTACACAGGGAGGTATTGTGAAATAGCCTTCTCTACTCCGGATGATTCCATAACTCAGAAAAAATGTACAACACAGAAGTCCCATACATATCATCCATAATACAATATAGATCCCTCAGATCACAGATTTTAAGAAGAAAAATAGCCAGCAAACTATGCTTTCAGCTAATTCTCACGTGAGTATATAAGCTGAGGGGGCAAGCAGGAGGAGGCTTGAGTCTTCAAAGTATTGAAGACTTTCAGTATTGAAAACCTGATTCTGTAGACAGAGAAAGCAAGCAGAAAGGCAAATTAGCTAGCAGCTTCCACTATAGTCTTCTCTTTGAAAAGTAACACTGTGGATTTATTATATTCACAAATTAA
>NW_004524819.1:2969658-2970816 GCF_000260255.1 Octodon degus | reverse complement strand
ATATATATTCAGTGTTTTAAGGTGGACTACCAGAATATATCAGGGATTTTCAATAGGCTTAAGCACCTACTCCAGCTAGGTAACAGAAAGAGACTGAATATGTAAAAGATAGAGAAAGGTTAGATCTCTGGCCTGGGGCTTAGGAGACCAGAGTTTATAGTCTGTCAAGAGTTGTGTTACTTTGACCAGATCACCTAAACTTTTCTGCACTTCTCTCACTTCTTAGCACTGTTTTTTTTCTTTTTCTTTTTTTTTCTTTTCTTCTTCTTCTTTTTTTTTTTTTTTCGGTACCAGCAATTGAACTCAGGACTCTGCACTTGCCAGACAACTCACTTCTTTCTTCACTAAGCACAGAAGGTGAAAATACCTGATTTCCAGAGCCACATCCAGCTCCAACATACTGATAGAACAAAGCTCAGTCTCAAATTGGAATTGACAAACTCAATCACTGTGCAGTAAATTTACAGATGTGCCTTTAGATGAGCAAAGGAAAGTTTATAGTGTTCGCCTTGTTACTGGCAAACCATCAAGAGGGGGTTGGCAAACTCCGCTCGCTTCTGTACTTCAAGTTCATTCTTTTGCCAGCTTTTTGAGGCAGCACCAGGCTCCTAATAAGGAAAGGAAGAATGCCTATGCATTTTTACATAGATATCCACAAATTTAGAGGCTTAATGGTATAACCAGAGCTTTCCTTTTTATATGAAATAGATTTATTATCTAAACAGTAATACAACATATATTTTAAGATGTTTCTTTTTACATACGCAGATTAGCCAATTGAGCCCTTTTCTGCCACCATTTCTGTGTCTGTGTGTACACACAACCACATGTGTTTAAGAAAGTCTGTCATAGGCGGTGACCTGGCGCGGCGGTCTGGGCGGCGGGCGGTGGAGCGCGAGAAAGTCTGTCATGTCTGTATATACAAAATAGTTAGGATAGATATACAACTACTTTGCCTTAAATCAATGAAAAGAAAGATTTGTACTACTAGTGTTTGCACATCATATCACGTCTGCATCTTGTATTATGAATAACCACTATGAAGACAAAATGTGCGATGTGTTAATCATTTTTTAATGGTTTTAAAAATTTATTTTTATTTTAATATTTTTTCAAATTGGTAGGATAGTTTCAATAATTAACACATTGCATACATTC
>NW_004524819.1:2959293-2960706 GCF_000260255.1 Octodon degus | reverse complement strand
GTCCCAAGGGGGTGGAAGAGGGTCTCACGCTGCGCCTGGGCTGGGACTAGTAGTCTGTGTTAATCATTGAAATTGTCCTATGAATTGGTTTTGAAACTGTCTCATTGTATTTGTTTCTCAATAAAATTATTTTAAAAAAGAAAGAAAAAGTTCAGGTCAAAATAATGTTCATGTTGCATACCCAGGAGATTAGTGGCAGGAGAGGGAAACTGAGAAGATGAAGACATGTAAGATCTTTTAAAATGTTAATTTGTTCAAACTCAGTTTGAGAACCAACAAGAGATCCAGAGACCATCTGCTCCAGGCCCCGTTCTTTGTGTGGTTAGAAGTGAACAAAAGCACCACATGTAGCATGTTCTGAAGGTATTTGTAGGAATGGGGCTGGAGTTCAGGAGGGTGTCAGAGCCAGAGGTCAGAAGTGGAAGCATATTTCAGGAATTTACAGCCAAGGACAGTGTGAAGGTTGAGGCCTAAGTCTGAAGGAAGACCATCGCTAGAGTATGAGAGGTCAATGCTGGAACATGGGAAACAGTAAGGAGACAAAGATCAGAGTTTACAAGTTCATGAAGGTGGCTGTTCATAGGATAAGGAGACAGGAAAGAAAGGGACTTTTTTCCCCTTTAAAGATATATTGGAAAACAAACACCAGAACAGTTTATCACCTCTGGGGATACTCACATGGGGACATCATACTCTGTACTTACACACTGAGGAAGGCTCATTAAGATTAAATTTCTCAGGGCCAGGGAGATAGCTCAGTAGAATAAACACCTGCGTGGCAAGCACAAGGTCCTGAGTTCAATCCCCAGTATCACAAAAAAAAAAAGATTAAATTTCTCATTTCAATGCTGCAAGTGCCCAACTTACAAACAAGTTTCATTCCAGGAGAATTATTCATAAGTTGGATTCACTAGTAAAGTAACAGTGAATTTTATGCAGCACACCTATACAAGTTTGCAATTTGAATGTTCGTAAGTAGGCAACATCCTATAGCCGATTCATAGACTTCAAGTTTTAGGAGCTAGGTCAGGAGCCTTGGGCAATTTGTCCCAAACTGTAGCTTCTACTTGGATTTTCTCAGTGACCACATAAGCGGGTCTGGAGTCCAGGTTGCCTAACGGATTACAGATGATTTTGAAACCACAACAAAGGCCTAGAAGGGGACCATGGAAAGTCAGGAAATACCAGCTGTGAGTACAATGGATCATTTCACAGAAAGTGGTTCCAGGCATGCTATAAGTCCAGCAGACAATGCTTCCTTCTCCCAGTAATATTTCAAGTTGCAAAGTTGCAACCACCAGGATAAGCTGTTGCCTGTCTATACCTTCTAGTAACACAGTCCTTTGTATTACTTTGAACTGCCCACTGGTCCACTCAATGGTCCAGTGGAGGTATGATGAAACCAACTGTAAG